>NC_083592.1:18061217-18407051 GCF_027579695.1 Neoarius graeffei | reverse complement strand
TGAAAACCCCAAATTCAGTATCTCAGAAAATTAGAATATTGTGAAAAGGTTCAATATTGAAGACACCTGGTGCCACACTCATCAGCTAATTAACTCAAAACACCTGCAAAGGCCTTTAAATGGTCGCTCAGTCTAGTGCTGTAGGCTACACAATCATGGGGAAGACTGCTGACTCGACAGTTGTCCAAAAAACGACCATTGACACCTTGCACAAGGAGGGCAAGACACAAAAGGTCATTGCTCATGAGGCTGGCTGTTCACAGAGCTCTGTGTCCAAGCACATTAATAGAGAGGCGAAGGGAAGGAAAAGATGTGGTAGAAAAAAGTGCACAAGCAATTGGGATAACCGCACCCTGGAGAGGATTGTGAAAACCCATTCAAAAATGTGGGGGGAGATTCACAAAGAGTGGACTGCAGCTGGAGTCAGTGCTTCAAGAACCACCACGCACAGACATATGCAAGACATGGGTTTCAGCTGTCGCATTCCTTGTGTCAAGCCACTCTTGAACAAGGGACAGCGTCAGAAGCGTCTCGCCTGGGCTAAAGACAAAAAGGACTGGACTGCTGCTGAGTGGTCCAAAGTTATGTTCTGTGATGAAAGTAAATTTTGCATTTTCTTTGCAAATCAAGGTCCCAGAGTCTGGAGGAAGAGAGGAGAGGCACTAGCCTGGGCCCGCCCATCCTAAGTGTGACGCAACACGGGGGCCTGTTGCGAACTTAGTCTGGCAAGGCAATCTAAGCTATCTCCAGCTCTTCCAAGCTCCCGAAAAATCGGGAGCCAATCAACTTTGAGTATCTCCAACGGCCCTGGGTAGAGGCGTGTTCAAGGCAGTGACGTAGTAGAACTGCGACCGGAAGCCTATGCCGGAAGCACTTCATTCACTAGAAACATTACGAACATGGAGCAGCGGCAAGCCTTTGACACAGCGGTAGATGCTGTATTGAAAGCATTCAACAGGAAGTTCATTGAAAACGGAGCAAAGAGCAGCCCTGGAGGTATTTATCTTCTTCCTGTTACTCAAGCAGTTTCCGTTGCGTCACATACGTCAGAGGAAAGAGTGACGTGATTGGTTTAAGCTTCGTCACAGCCTTTTCTGGCTTCGACCAGTAGCAAACTGAGGCATTTCATGGAGGCGGGTCAACCACGCGCTTTGGGAAACGGTTGGGCTTAATATCTTTGCCAGACCAATGCTCGCAGAGCTTTGAAGTTGCATTAGCCAGACTAGAGAGGCACAGAATCCATGTTGCTTGAGGTCCAGTGTAAAGTTTCCACAGTCAGTGATGGTTTGGGGTGCCATGTCATCTGCTGGTGTTGGTCCACTGTGTCTTCTGAGGTCCAAGGTCAACGCAGCCGTCTACCAGGAAGTTTTAGAGCACTTCATGCTTCCTGCTGCTGACCAACTTTATGGAGATGCAGATTTCATTTTCCAACAGCACTTGGCACCTGCACACAGTGCCAAAGCTACCAGTACCTGGTTTAAGGACCATGGTATCCCTGTTCTTAATTGGCCAGCAAACTCGCCTGACCTTAACCCCATAGAAAACCTATGGGGTATTGTGAAGAGAAAGATGCGATACGCCAGACCCAACAATGCAAAATAGCTGAAGGCCACTATCAGAGCAACCTGGGCTCTCATAACACCTGAGCAGTGCCACAGACTGATCGACTCCATGCCACGCCGCATTGCTGCAGTAATTCAGGCAAAAGGAGCCCCAACTAAGTATTGACTGCTGTACATGCTCACACTTTTCATGTTCATACTTTTCAGTTGGCCAACATTTCTAAAAATCCTTTTTTTTGTATTGGTCTTAAGTAATATTCTAATTTTCTGAGATACTGAATTTGGGATTTTCATTAGTTGTCAGTTATCATCAAAATTAAAAGAAATAAACATTTGAAATACATCAGTCTGTGTGTAATGAATGAATGAATAATTTACAAGTTTCACTTTTTGAATGGAATTATTGAAATAAATCAACTTTTTCATGATATTCTAATTATATGACCAGCACCTGTGTGTGTGTGTGTGTGCATATATATGTTTATATATATCTAAAGTTTTATGACGTTACATAATCAGAAACCGTAATTTCCACACGTTAAAACAAACATTTGTTTTCGCTCCTCAGACATGCTCCTCAGACATTAACAGGTGTTATTCCGAGAAAAGCATGAATGCATATTCATGCTTTTCTCGGCATAACACCTGTTAATTACACACTTCAGACAGAACAATTCATGGACGAGTTTATCAGACGCAAATGATATGTTTCGACCAGGAAAACCTAAATAAAACAAGGAACATACCTTTACAACTACACCAGTCGGGATATGTTTTAATACCACACAGTTACTGGTTTTGTTCGTTGCTTGTCCGCCTGGTCCGGAGCCACGGACAAACTGTTCCTCCAGGTCTTCTTCGTTTAATAACGGCAGGTCAACCCGTTGTTTCTTCCCTACTACCTGAATGCTGGGCCAACCGACTGCTTGACTGAGGCAAAACTGAGAACGTCGCTGAGATTCCCTTGTCAGTCTTGCACAGAAAACACGCATTACAAAAGTCAACGGGAACATTTTGCACGTTCTTCTTCTTTAAGGATTTATGGCGGTTGGCAAACCAACTTAAAGGTGCATTACCGCCACCGACTGGGCTGGAGTGTGGACCAGGGGATATCGGAGAAAAAAAACAGAAACCTTATATTCTTTTAAAGCCTGGCAAGCCAGACTAAATGTGAATCTTTAGTCTGGCCTCGATCCGTAGACATTTCCGAAGCGGGTAGGAGGAACAAACCGCTGTGCAACAGTGACGTAGTCAGAGCGACAGAAAGCAGTGGGGGAGGCCTTGAAATAAATAATTTTTCAAAATGCGTATTAATTAATAAACAGGTTCTAGATATTAAGAAGTTCGGAGATAATGACCACAAGTTTGGAGTCTGTACCACATACACATTTTTTTCCAAGTGTTTTTCAAGGGTTTGCTTAAACTGTTTTTGAGAGTTTTTATTTAGTGGTGTTTGGTGAAATAATTTCCCTTAAATTTAAAATAACGGGAAATTAAGAAACAATCAAAAAGTAATGTTTCAAAGCTGTTTATTAATTCTTCGTACTGCACAAACTAGCCCATCCTTTTGGCTATGAGCGGAGCCAGCTGGTAGATCAGACTTTTGCCATAGCCGGTCGGCAAAACAGCGAAAACGTCCTTCTGGAAAAGGAATGAGCGGAGAGCCTCTTCCTGCTCATGTTTCAACGAAAACTCCAAGTCTAATTCTTCTAAAACTGATTCCAAAGCGGAGTCAAACGCGCGCTGCTCACTAGCGGTAGCCATCTTCCCTGTTGCGCTTTCTCCAGCGTCGCGCAGCTTTGTCGTCACTCCTGCAAAAGCCCGCCCAAAGAATCTAAACAAAAACTTTGCGTTGTGATTGGCGGGCACGATTTGATGCCCGGGGTGTGTTTGTTTATATGGTGCGAGCCGCTAGGCGGGTGGGTCTAGTTTACTAGGCTAATTCTTTTAGCTAATTCTGAATCTTTCAGAAATTTGATAACAATACATCTGACTTGATGCTCTCCCTAATTAACCAGGTCATGTGAAATTTTTATTTACATTAACATGTGAATTGTGATTAACCATTCTGAGAGATCTATAAAGCTCATTTCTTTCGCGTTCATACAACCCCGATTCCAAAAAAGTTGGGACAAAGTACAAATTGTAAATAAAAACGGAACGCAATGATGGGGAAGTTTCGAAATTCCATATTTTATTCAGAATAGAACATAGATGACATATCAAATGTTTAAACTGAGAAAATGTATCATTTAAAGAGAAAAATTAGGTGATTTTAAATTTCATGACAACAACACATCTCAAAAAAGTTGGGACAAGGCCATGTTTACCACTGTGAGACATCCCCTTTTCTCTTTACAACAGTCTGTAAACGTCTGGGGACTGAGGAGACAAGTTGCTCAAGTTTAGGGATAGGAATGTTAACCCATTCTTGTCTAATGTAGGATTCTAGTTGCTCAACTGTCTTAGGTCTTTTTTGTCGTATCTTCCATTTTATGATGCGCCAAATGTTTTCTATGGGTGAAAGATCTGGACTGCAGGCTGGCCAGTTCAGTACCCGGACCCTTCTTCTATGCAGCCATGATGTTGTAATTGATGCAGTATGTGGTTTGGCATTGTCATATTGGAAAATGCAAGGTCTTCCCTGAAAGAGACGTCGTCTGGATGGGAGCATATGTTGCTCTAGAACCTGGATATACCTTTCAGCATTGATGGTGTCTTTCCAGATGTGTAAGCTGCCCATGCCACACACACTAATGCAACCCCATACCATCAGAGATGCAGGCTTCTGAACTGAGCACTGATAACAACTTGGGTCGTCCTTCTCCTCTTTAGTCCGAATGACACGGCGTCCCTGATTTCCATAAAGAACTTCAAATTTTGATTCGTCTGACCACAGAACAGTTTTCCACTTTGCCACAGTCCATTTTAAATGAGCCTTGGCCCAGAGAAGATGTCTGCGCTTCTGGATCATGTTTAGATACAGCTTCTTCTTTGAACTATAGAGTTTTACCTGGCAACGGCGGATGGCACGGTGAATTGTGTTCACAGATAATGTTCTCTGGAATATTCCTGAGCCCATTTTGTGATTTCCAATACAGAAGCATGCCTGTATGTGATGCAGTGCCGTCTAAGGGCCCGAAGATCACGGGCATCCAGTATGGTTTTCCGGCCTTGACCCTTACACACAGAGATTCTTCCAGATTCTCTGAATCTTTTGATGATATTATGCACTGTAGATGATGATATGTTCAAACTCTTTGCAATTTTACACTGTCGAACTCCTTTCTGATATTGCTCCACTATTTGTCGGTGCAGAATTAGGGGGATTGGTGATCCTCTTCCCATCTTTACTTCTGAGAGCTGCTGCCACTCCAAGATGCTCTTTTTATACCCAGTCATGTTAATGACCTATTGCCAATTGACCTAATGAGTTGCAATTTGGTCCTCCAGCTGTTCCTTTTTTGTACCTTTAACTTTTCCAGCCTCTTATTGCCCCTGTCCCAACTTTTTTGAGATGTGTTGCTGTCATGAAATTTCAAATGAGCCAATATTTGGCATGAAATTTCAAAATGTCTCACTTTCGACATTTGATATGTTGTCTATGTTCTCTTGTGAATACAATATCAGTTTTTGAGATTTGTAAATTATTGCTTTCCGTTTTTATTTACAATTTGTACTTTGTCCCAACTTTTTTGGAATCGGGGTTGTATTTCTTACAGGAAAGTATTACATGCTCTACTGATGGCTACAGTATTCACAATTTCCGGTTGGGTGTTTGCCTTTTTCTGAATTATTTATTGCCACTTTATCTCCATTGATTAATACTGGTCACTCATATTTCCCTCGAATCCCTCCCATTCTTCTCATCACCCCATACTTCGATAGTTGCACAGTCCTTCCGATACTATTGCAGTACTCTCTCCAAAAGGTTCGTTTTTGTTTCCTGACAACTGCCTGTGATCTTTTATAATCTATCAATGAATCTTGAGAATGGGATTTTTTGAGAAGTTTAAACGCTTTATTCCATGCTTTTACCACTTTACTACATTTGTTATTCCACCACGGTACATTCTTATCGCTTCTAATTCTTGTACTTTTAGGAATTGTTTCCTCAGCAGAACTTATTTCATTTATTAATGTGTTGTTATATTCATTCATATCCATTTCTTGAGCTTTTTCCAGTTTGAGACATTGTATTGTACTGATCTTTTGAAAACCTTCCCAATTTGCATTTTCCACGTGGGAATTCTTTTCATACTTTCACAGCACATCTCTCTTCCAAAGATTGTGATTATCTATAAACTCTTCTATAATAGAGCCATTTATATCATTGATATATACTTCCCCATAGTGAGTTTTGTGAATTAAAATCCCCACACCATATTACATCGTTTTGCCGTGGTCCCACAATACTTTCTAACATACTCTCATTTAATTTTTCACACGGGTTATAATAATTAATTAGATTATTTATAGAACCTCTATTTGTCCATATCTTGATTATGATTGATTCATGATTATTATTTACAAGTATAATTCTATAACTTGTTCTATTTTGTATAAATGTAGCAACTCCTCCTTTACCATTCTCTCTATCCCTCCTAACTGCAGTATAGCCTTTTATTATATAATCTAATTCTGATTTCAACCATGTCTCTTGTACACAAATTATGTTGAGTTTAAATCTAAGTTTATCAATATATTTCTGATTCTAGCATTCCATTGCAGTATAAACATCTTTAATATGAGCTGGATCCTGTCTGAGATGATTGTGCGTCTTCATTTAAGCAGTCTCTAACTGTTTCCTCCCATAACAGTCCCTTTACCCCTAAATACTTCTCAGCTGATTTCACAATTATTTTTATCCTTTCATTACGGCTCTGTATTTGGGCTGAACAATTTATAATGTCTGCCATAAAAAGCACAAAGTCACTTTTCTTAACTATTAAGGCTTCCTTTCCCAACTGATCACATCCTTCACATTTTTCCGCTTCATTATTGATCTCATTCTAATTGAACACTGGTATAACTCTGGGGACCTTCTTCACAGCTTCTGAGTAGCTTATACCTTGAGTGACTTTTACTTTTTCTACCTCTGTTGCTCTTTTACTGAATTCACTGCACTGTGCTCCCCTCCACAATTACAGCATTTTGGTTTGGTATGTTTGTCACACTCATTGTATTCATGTTCGCCACCTCAGTTGTTGCATCTCAGTTTACCTCTGCACACAGCCGCTACATGCCCAAATCTCTGACACTTGTACAGTAGCATCGAAGTGGAGGTGGAATGTATAGTTTGACTTAACACGATACCCTATATTTACCTTTTCTGGCAATTTTTCTTCATCAAATGTTTTCATGATGGAAACCATCACAAATTTCACCGTTTCATTTAGTCTTTAGCCGTTTGGTCTCACTTATTTTATTATTTCTAATGTTTCCTTTTAATGCTTCTGTTTTTACGTTTACCGAGATTCCTGTAATGACTCCCCTGACTCGTTTTTCACCACTCGCCATTGTACATTCTTTCCGTTGATTTTATTTATTCCCATTGTTTTCTCATGTTGTTCTTTGTTTTTGCAAAATTACTAACAGTTGTCCACTTCTCAATATTTTTGCACTATTTACCTCACCAATTTCCTTGTTCAGGCATTTTGTAATCTGAATTGGATTCCAGTCTTTAAAAGACGTACCTTCTTGTATTAGTTTTATAAACACTATATTCTTCCTTTCCACTCCTCCCTACTAAATTAAATCTATAGTCAACGGAACCACACATATCCTTTTCTTTCTTTTTACTTCGCACCAAATCCCACTCTTCGTAGCTCCCACCATACTTCCATTCTCCTCTCTCTCTCTTCCTGAGCTGTCACTTCCTTCTCCCATCTCCTGTCCATTCCCAGCCCAGCTGTTGCCAACCGCTCAGG
Organism: Neoarius graeffei; assembly: GCF_027579695.1. Taxonomy (NCBI): domain Eukaryota; kingdom Metazoa; phylum Chordata; class Actinopteri; order Siluriformes; family Ariidae; genus Neoarius; species Neoarius graeffei. Next base: position 18,399,559 of record NC_083592.1, on the reverse strand, counting down.
CTCTGGTGATATGCGTCGACGCTTCTTCTTCTTCTGTCGATTTATTGGCGGTTAACAATCTTCTTCTTCTTCTTCTTTTGATTATTGGCGGTTCACAATATATGATTGTATATCGCCACCTACTGTATAGGAGTGTGTGAGATGGTCAGGTTAAGTTTTGGCACGGCAAAAAAAAAAAAAAAAAAGGTAGAAAAATAAAATAAATTCTTCCCATTAATTCTGAATCTGTTAGATACCTCATAAGGGCTTTAATCCTATTTCCCTGCATTCCCTCTTCCTTCAAAATGTTATGGATATCTCCTTCATCTCCTTCTTGTTCTAACCATTTTGTCCTATGATCATTGTACTTCCTGCAGTAGAAAAGAATGTGTTCTGCATCTTCCTTAACCTGACACTCAGCACAAAGCCCATCAGTTTTCCCCAAGACATGTAGTGTGGCGTTGAGACCAGTGTGCCCTAATCTCAACCGTGTGTATGTAACTTCCTCCCTTCTTCCAAGCCCCACTGAAGTGATTCTTCTCCCACCAACCTGATGTTGCACATTAAAGTACTGCCTACCCTTTGAGCCTTTCTCCCATTCGTCCTGCCATCTACTCATGATTTCTGCTTTAATAAAAGATTTAGCTTCCCCTTTTCCTAATGGTACATGAATTGTGAAACAGTGGTGACCTAAAGCTTCCTTGGCAGTTTTATCTGCAGTTTCGTTACCCTTGAGGCCCGTATGAGCTGGTACCCAGCAAAATTGGATGGTGAGTCCAAGATTTCTGAGTTGAGCCAATAGCTGTTTCATGTCAATAACTAGATCATCTCTTACTGCTTTTCCAGAGATAAAGCTTTGCAAAACGGAGAGTGAGTCTGTGCATATGACTGATTTTAAAGGTTTGACTTCTTCAATCCATCTCAAAGCAGTAATTATAGCAGTTAGTTCTACTGAGTATATGGACAAAAAGTTATTCAATCGATATCCATAGGTCCTCTTGAATTCTGGTATATAGATTCCTATACTACACTGACCATTTTGAGGGTCTTTCGAACCATCTGTAAATATCTGTAGGTAACCATAGAATGTAGAAGTCAAATAGGTTTTACAATGTATTGCAAAGCTATGTTCATTAGAGTGATCTTTCTTCGCTGTAAGTAATTCTGTGTTAACATCTGGAGCAGGGAGGATCCATGCGGGGACACTACTCATAGCCAATGCAGAGCTGAACTTAAGATTTTTTAAACCAAACACTCTCGCAGACTCATCAATATTCCATCCAAATCCCTTAGCTTCTTTGGAATATTCCCAACAGTCTTTGAGCACTGATATGGCTGGACTGTCAATGCTGCACTGTAGTCTGACCCAGTAGGTCAATGACAGTTTTGCAAAACGCGACTGAAGTGGAGTTTCCTCTGACTCCACTTGTAAGGCACTAATGGGAGTTGTCTTAATAGCACCCAGGGCTATTCTCAGGGCCCTTGAGTGTACTCTTTCAAGTTTCAAGAGGGATGTTTTACAAGCAGAGCCATACACTATACAACCATAATCAATATTTGACCTTATCAACGCTTTATAAATATTGAGTAAATATTGTCTATCTGCTCCCCAACAAAGACCAGAAACCATTCGCATCAAGTTCAGAACCTTTTTGCACTTTGTTTCTATGTATTCAATATGTTGTTTCCAGGTGAGTTTGTTGTCTAACCATAGACCCAGATACTTGAAACCTTCTCCTCTTTTGAGCGGGTGGTTGTAAAGTAAGACTTCATGGTTTTCTGGGACTTTCTTCCTTGTGAAGTATGACACTTGTGATTTTTGCACGGAAAACTTAAAACCCCACTCCACTCTCCATTGTTCTAGGATATACAAGTCCTTCTGTATTGTTTTAGTGATATGCGGGATATTATTCCCCCTTCTCCAAATGACGGCATCATCAGCATAAAGTAGACCATCATTCATTCTGTTCAATTTCTCAAAAATATCATTAATCATAATATTAGATAAAATTGGGCTAATCACACTACCCTGCGGAATTCCACCTTCCACTGGGAACTCCTTTGAAACAGCTTCCCCAACTCTAACCCTCAAGGTGCGTTGTGATAGGAAATTTAAAATATAGTTGTACATCTTCCCTTCGATGCCCATTTTCTTTAGTTTGATTAATAGTCCTTCTCTCCACATTATGTCATAAGCTTTTTCAATATCCAGGAAAATTGCTACCATCGCATCTTTCATAGTCAATGTTTTCTCAATTTCATTTGTGAGTTTGACCAGTGCATCTATAGTTGATCTTTGTTTTCTAAATCCCGTTTGATAGCTATGGAGTAAGTTATTATATTCTAGATAGTAGTTTAGTCTAGTCACAACCATTTTCTCCATTAATTTGCCCAGGTGTGAGGTGAGGGCTATTGGTCTATAATTACCTAGATCACTTTTATCTTTACCAGGTTTATGAAACGGGAGGATTGTTGATCTTTTCCATGCCGTTGGTAATGTACCCTCCTTCCACACTTTGTTAAACAGCTTAAGGATTATTTCTAAAACTTCGTCAGGGAGTTGTCTAAACATGGCATAGCAGAGACCGTCACTGCCAGGGGCAGAGTAGGCCATTTTTAACTCTATCATGCTAAAATCAAGATCTATACTAGACATGTTTGATTCCCTCTTTGTAAGAAGGTCCTCATTCATACTCAAGATTTCCTCCTTTCTTTTCTTACAGCAGTCTTCCAGGTGGTGACCTTTGTGAACATCTGCAAAAGGTTCAGCTAATATATTAGCCTTATCGACATCTGTAATATAATGATTATCCCTGTCAGTTAAGACAGGAATATGAGGAGGTTCATATCTACCAGTCATCTTTTTAATCATCAGCCATACTTGGTTGAGTGAGGTTTCTCTGCCTATTGATGAGCAAAAGTTTCTCCAGGATTCTCTTTTCGCCTCTTTGATAGTTCTTCTAGCGAATGGTTTCTTGTTTTGATAGTCCAATAAGTTATCATAGGTTAAAGTATTACGTAATAGCTTAAAAGCTTTATTTCGGTCCTTAATCGCTTTGGTACATTTATCATCCCACCAGGGGACATTCCTCGTGTTATTTTTGCCCTCACTCATTGGTATAGACTGCCTTGCTGTAAAATAAATAAAGGAGCTTATACTGTCATTCATGTCATTCACACTCTGTTCAGATCCTGGTATTCGTTCAGCCAAATCTGCAGACATGTTCTGGAATTCCTCCCAGTTAGCCTTCCTAAAAAAGCCATTTATGATGTACATAATTAGGTTCAGTCCTGATTTCCACATCCACTTTACACCAGATAGGAAAATGATCACTGCCAATAGTAGTTGTTTGGTCAGTGTTCCACTGACATCTGTAAGCTAATCTTCTGTCAACTAGGGTTAGGTCAATACATGAAGTCTCATTCTTAAGGATATTGAGTCTAGTACCAGAGCCATCATTTACACACACTAGCATTCTGTCATTGATGACTTCTTCAACCACCATGCCATTTAGGTCTGTGTGCTTGCTACCCCACAAACTATTGTGGGCATTAAAGTTGCCACACCAGATCTCTGTGTGATTCCTCTTAGTAACACTATTTAAGAAATCAATTGTTAAGACTTTACATGGGTTATAATAGTTAATGATAGTATATGTCTCCTTAGGCCCATTAAATATTTCTGTAACAATACATTCATGTTCACTGCTTGTTTTAATGCATTTATAGGGAATCCCTTCTTTAATGAATGTTATACATCCACCACCTCTCTCATTACCCCTGTCACGTCTAATAGCACTGTAACCCTTAATGACAAATTGTACATATTGGCTCCATGTAGGTCGTTGCAGTGTAGTAGGAACACTAGAGACTCTTTTGTCATTCGGAACCATCTTAAAGGAACAGTCCACCGTACTTCCATAATGAAATATGCTCTTATCTGAATTGAGACAAGCTGCTCCATACCTCTCCGAGTTTTGCGCGACCTCCCAGTCAGTCAGACACAGTCAGACGTGCTGTCACTCCTGTTAGCAATGTAGCTAGGCTCAGTATGGCCAATGGTATTTTTTGGGGCTGTAGTTAGATGCGACCAAACTCTTCCACGTTTTTCCTGTTTACATAGGTTTATATGACCAGTGATATGAAACAAGTTCAGCTACACAAATTGAAACGTAGCGATTTTCTATGCTATGGAAAGTCCGCACTATAATGACAGGCGTACTAACACCTTCTGCGCGCTTCGGCAGCGCATTGATATCTGAGCTCCGTATCAATGCGCTGCCGAAGCGTGCAGAAGGTGTTAGTACGCCTGTCATTATAGTGCGGACTTTCCATAGCATAGAAAATCGCTACGTTTCAATTTGTGTAACTGAACTTGTTTCATATCACTGGTCATATAAACCTATGTAAACAGGAAAAATGCAGAAGAGTTTGGTCGCATCTAACTACAGCCCCAAAAAATACCATTGGCCATACTGAGCCTAGCTACATTGCTAACAGGAGTGACAGCGCGTCTGACTGCGTCTGACTGACTGGGAGGTCGCGCAAAGCTCGGAGAGGTACGGAGCAGCTCGTCTCAATTCAGATAAGAGCATATTTCATTATGGAAGTACGGTGGACTGTTCCTTTAAGGGCGTTCGCATAAGACATCTTACGCATGATTCTGCATTTATGTACCTCCTTTGCCTCTTTCTGTTTTTCACAACCACCATATGCAGCACTATGTGGGCCTCCACAGTTGCAACATTTTAACACTTCTGTCTCACACTTATCATATTCATGGTCCCCACCACATTTAGCACATCTTAATTTCCCTCTGCATTGGCTTGCAACGTGTCCAAATCTTTGGCAATTAAAACACCTTAAAGGGGGAGGGATGTATTCGCGAACCATGTAAGACATATAACCCATTTGAACTCGAGCTGGTAGATCTTTAGTGAAACTTAACAAAATTGACATGCTGTCTGTTTTCTCTTTGCCTTTAGTCAGTCGTTTAGCATCAAGTATTGCATACTGGGACAGATTCTTTTTGATCTCTTCAATAGAGACAGTCGTAGGAATTCCTGATATGACCCCTCTTGTTCTAGACGCTGTCCCTGGAATGTGCGAGGATATCTTAAGCTTATTAAGTGTGTTTTTCTTTAGGATGTTGTTGCGTTGTTCTTCTGAGCTAGCATAGATTATCAATCTACCATTCCCCAGGAATGTGGCATCATGAATCTTCCCTATTTCTTTCTGAATGGCATTAGTGATGTGAATGGGATGTAAATCTGGTCCACCTTTTGCTTCGAAGGCAACAATTACTTTCCATGTCATAGTCTCTCTATCTTCATTAGACCGTTTTCTAACCACTCTTGACCTTTTGACCACTGAGGCCACCGATTCTCCACTGCTATCTCTGTCTGATAGCTTCCTCACCCGACTAAGTTCATCCCAAAACATATCGTCACCCAGATTATTATTTCTCAAATGCCCGCCAGACTTCTCCGCCATGACCATTCACATTCACTGTACAGTTCTGGTAGGATATCAACGTTACCGCGTATTGCAGAGAGATTTAAATTCACCGCCGTCAGCAACCCAGTTCTAGGACGAAGTGCAAACTGCTCCCCCGGTTAACAATCGATGTGTATTACCGCCATCTACCAGGCTGAGGTGTGATCTCAAGGGATATTAATTGTTGAGATTAAAATGAATATACAGAATGTTCGTATTTTATATGGATTTGATTCAATAAACGTAGTATACGGGCGTACAAATAAGTTATACGGATTCTTTTTTTTTTTAAACTTCAATATTTATTTAGAGCTATATGTGTATGTGTGTGTCTATGTGGATATGCAGCTGTGGGTGTGTGTGGGTGTGAAACCTTGGATCAATCATGTCATAATGTTCTGTATACATTTCATATCAACAGATGTTCTAAAAGATATCAACATTTACGCACAACCTTAGGTCAGAGATAGCACAGTTCTGATAGAATGTTCCAAAAGATATCAATATTACGTCTGGAGCAATGTGTCTAGCTTAGACAGAAGGTCACTTCTTGAATGCCAGAGACAGAAGAATGTCTTCTTGTTCATTTTAAACAAAACAGAGGGTCACATACTAAATCCTGTACAATTATTAAGAATAAATTCTTACAATTATTTATCCTTACAAAGAAATAAAACCTTACAATCCCCTCTTTGATACTAGTATCACTAGGATCACACCCCGGTATTCTGATCATTAAGCTTGAGTTAATCCTTGCTCTTCTTGACGTGTACTGGTGCTCAGAGGGCGGGCATGCCCTATCAGCCCTTGTCCCACCTCACCGGAGCTTAGAGAAACTCGAAACCTCTTAATTTGTCCCAAATTGCAATCAATTCCCATGATGATAAAAGAGCACATAACATTTACACTTTGTGTTTTTGTCAAACATTGGAGCTTTGTATTCATTCTGAAGGTTTATTGTTATTAATATTGAATAAAAAGTAACTGGGATATATCATTGTTAATTATTATTCAAATTTTAGGTAAATTATTTTAATTTGCATCTTATAAGGATTTTATAAGGAAAATAAGGATTTTGGAAGTTGGTTATACAGATAAATCAAAAGTGAGCCGGCCATATTGTCTAGAATTTGTGTAGAATGCTAAACCACAGCGATTCATCCAATCCTGTGGGTTTTTCTCAGGGTCTGGGTACCTTAACTCAATTTCCCTTCCCATTGGTGACACGAAAGGACAGTCTTGAGATTAATTATTAGGATAAACATCTTCCCGTGAAACCCTTCACGAGGATAAACAAATCTTCCCGTGAAACCATTCATGAGGATAAACAAATCTTCCCATGAAACCATTCATGAGGATAAACAAATCTTCCCATGAAACCATTCATGAGGATAAACAAATCTTCCCATGGAACCATTCATGAGGATAAACAAATCTTCCCATGGAACCATTCATGAGGATAAACAAATCTTCCCATGAAACCATTCATGAGGATAAACAAATCTTCCCATGGAACCATTCATGAGGATAAACAAATCTTCCCATGAAACCATTCATGAGGATAAACAAATCTTCCCATGGAACCATTCATGAGGATAAACAAAACTTCCTGTGAAACCCTTCACGAGGATAAACAAATAAACAAGTCATTGCAGACTGATTATAAAAAAAACCTAAATTCTATTTGCTAGTTGAGTGTCCTTTAAATACTGTGTTAGAGCTGTTACTGCTGATTGTGTGAATGGCTGACTTAATAAGTTATCTATAGTTACAGATTTTCTTATTGTTCTCCCCATCTTCTCTCTTTCACTGGAATACTGTGTACATGTATAAGCACATGCTCAACCTTTTCTACTTCTCCACAGTATGCACAGGCCCCAGAATGATGTTTCCCTATTGTATGCAACCCACTATTTAGACTTGTGTGTCCTATCCTCAGCCTCGTCAACCAAACCTCCTCCTGTCGTTTCAGTTCACCACCCCTTCTAAACACCATCTCCTTTTGTAAATTATATAAATGCCTTCCTTTCTCCTCGGTATTCCATCTCTCCTGCCACATTTTGTTGATGTTGTCTTTAATTATTACTTTAATTTCTGCCTTGCTTAATGGGACTTCTAACTCAACCTCATTTGCCTTGATGGCCTCTTTGGCCATTTTATCCACTCTCTCATTACCCTCAACCCCCTTATGAGCTGGAACCCATGTGAACTGAATAGAAGTTTTATGTTGATTTATCTTAAATACGAGATGGTTAATTTCATCCAAGAGATCTTGTCGGCAAGTAGATTTTCCACTCTGGATACTATTTAAGGAAGACATAGAATCTGAGCAAATAACTGCTTTACTAGGCTTCACCTCCTCCACCCACTGCAGGGCCAGTATAATAGCCATCATTTCTGCTGAAAAAATTGACAAGTGATCTGACGTCCTTTTCCCAATACTTATATTGTAGCTGGGGATGAATACTGTTGCTCCTGTCTTACCAGTTTCGTCTTTAGAAGCATCTGTATATATCTGTGTCGTGTCATCATACATTACTTCTAAATACTGCTGTACATTCTGGTAAAAACCTCTGGATTTTGCAATCTCCTTAGTTTCCAAATTTACAATAGGGAAATAAAATAACCAAGGGGGAATGATTGACCTTGTAATTGTTTTGCAAAGAGGAATGTCACTGATCCCCAATTGATCTGCCTGCTGATTACCATCCCACCCAAAACTGCGTACTGGTTGACCATACTCCCAGCATTCCCTTACACTGTAAAAAATGATTTGTTGTTTTAACTTAAAAAAGTTAGTGCAAGGGTTGCCTTAAGGGCTGCCTTAAAATTTTAAGTTCACTGAAATTAATATAGTAAGTTCACAACAATTTAACTTACTATGTGAATTCCAGTGAACTCAAAATTTTAAGCCAGCCCTTGCACTAACTTTTTTAAGTTAAAACAACAAATGTTTTTTTTACAGTGTAGTACCTGTTTGGTTGGCTGATTATCTTCATGACCCTGTAGGTTTAGCCAGTATGATACTGATAATTTCAGTTGCCTGAGGTCCAGTGGCATCTCCCCTGCTTCCACCTGAAGTGCTGGGACTGGAGAGGTCCTGAAGGCGCCACAGCATATACGGAGGGCTTTGGCTTGTATCTTGTTTAGCTCTAACAAGGAAGTCTTGGCTGCTGAATTATATGCTATACATCCATAATCCAATACTGGTCGGATTAGGGCACTATAAATTCTTTTCAAGGATGTGCTTGATGCCCCCCAGTCATTCCCTGCTAAGCATTTCAGAATATTAATTCACTTTTTACATTTGTCTATAACCTTTTGAATATGATTTTAAAGGTCCCATGGCATGAAATTTTCACTTTCTGAGGTTTTTTAACGTTAAAATGAGTTCCTCTGACCTTCTTAAGTCACCCCAGTGGCTAGAAATTTCATAATGTGTAAACCAAACTATGCCCAACATTTGAGAATGGCGCGTCAAAACGGCGCGTTGATAAGCTCTTCCCTTTACTACATCAGCAAGGGAGATGATCCCCACGCCCCCCCCTCTGGATTCCCACCCACTGTATGGATTGCCCGCCCAGTTGTAGTGAGGAGACCATAGAGGACACAACAACATTGCATCACCTAAGCAAGCGAAATATGGAAATTGCGCTGTACATGGATGTGACAACACAGAAAAGAGTCTGTTTTTACTGCCAACGGGAGAGCCCCTGAAGACGCAGTGGCTTAATTTTATTTACTTCAATAATACGCCGTCGAGTCTACCTAAGACGGTGTATGTTTGTCGGAAGCATTTTCCTGAGGAATGTTTCCACAACTTGGGACAGTACAGGGCAGGTTTTGCACATCAACTGTCACTGAAGCCTGGGTCCGTACTAAGCATCCCTGCCGCATCAGCAACAAACACAGAACAAGTAAGTGTATAACTGTTAAGTCGTTTTGCCGTGTTTTAAAATCGGTGCATTTGCAATGGCTACATTAGCTGTGCAGCTAACCGCTTCCTGCAGTTAGCCAGGTACTCTGCGCTACCTCTGTTATAATAGCCAATCAAAACAGTTTTTACAAAGACACCCACATTCTTTTTTTAAGTCACTCGTTCATTTTATTTGTTTGTTTGTTCAGTAAAAACCCAAACATTTGTTGAATTTATTTTATTTCCTCGCGTCGCACCTTAATGACGTCAGCGCGCAGTATTTTTCCCTGATTCTGGGCCGGGGTGTCATGAGTGGCAGAGCAGCTCCATCGCTGTGATCCATTGAAAGTCAGCCCTAGATCCAATCTTTTGTCGGGAGCCGAGGTCGCGCGGGTGGCCCTCCAGCGGCACCGGCCGCCCGTGGAGGCAGCGGTTCTCCCAGGGGCGAGTTGGGGGGAGGAAACGGCAAAGTCCCCACTCCTCCATGGTAAAACTGCTCAGTTTTACCATGGGCCTCAGGCTGAAAAAAAACACGACAAAGTCCCAGTTTTACCATGGGCTCGAGTTGTACCATTTTTTTAGACAGGGCGGACGGACCAGGGCATTCGCCCGCCTGGCCGTGCCCAACGAGGAGCGCTCTCGGATGGCTTGGGAGGCAGACGGCAGCCCCTCCCCCCATGGCACACCCCCACCCTCTACCCTTCCCCGCCTCCATGCTTCTCATTAGCAAAATGACGCACTGTGAAAAGGGCTGAAATGGGGCTTTCTTCCAGAAGGCTACATCTACGTTCCGAGGGTTCATTTCGAGAAAGGCTGCGGATATAACATCCGGAAGCCTCCACGATCCCGTTTAAAGCATCAACAAACCACCAGAGGTGGAAAGTAACGAATTACATTACTCGCGTTACTGTACTTGAGTAGCTTTTTTGTGTACTTATACTTTTTCAAGTAATTTTTAAAGAGTGTACTTTTACTTTTACTTAAGTATGTTTTCTTTTAAGTAGTGTACTTCGGTACATTTTACATCACAACCGTTACTGAGTAAAAAATAAAAAAATAAAAAATAAAAAAAAAGGCTAAAACAGAGAAGGGGAAATGCATGGGCGTCGCCACCATTGAATGTGAAGGGGACATGTCCCCCTCACATTTCATAATTCTTCGTTTGGACCCCCACACATTTAACATAAAATATTAGTTCACCCAGCGCCGTTTCTATTGCTTCGTGAAATAATCCATTCCACTTGATCGATAAGAGAATACACAGACCACTGAAAATCCACTCCAGGTTTTCCGGGCGTTCCCTACAACAGCTCACCGCGCGCGAGTGAAGTGAATCTCAGCGCGAGCACAGAAATGTTGGTGCAGCTGCTGGAAAGTGGAGGAGGTGACGTCATCCCCATTGCAACCTCACAATGGCTAGCTTTTGCTAAAACCTTATTCTTTTGTTATCTGCCCTCAAAATTAACCCTAGGACACGTTAAATTAATATTCAACTAAACAGTGAAATAAGCTTAGCCTAATGGGGTATTCTTGATTGATGATGAATTGTTTGCAGCTCCCAGACACAATGGACATAAGGACATTCTTTACAAAGAAGCGGAAAGTCAGTCAAAATTTCCCCACAGGACAGGGTTTTTTGTCCCAATGGAAATGTTAGTGCAGTTAGCTGGCTAGTCAATGTTAGGAAATGTATCAGCTAGCTTAACGTTAGCTATCATTTAATTCAAACCCAGTAGGCCTGCCTTACTGTAATGCCAAGAATGAGGTCAAGTCTGCTCTGATGATATTTATTGATTCCTTGTTTTGTCTGGTCTTTGGCAGTTTTCTGGAAAGTAAGATGGGAAATCAGTGTATGGGGAAGGAATAGTAGAGAGGAAAGCGATGGAGAGAGATGGATGTTATTCCAGGTGGATTGTGAAGGAAAGGGGGATAAAAGTTATGAAGTGGTAGAAATTGTGGTGGCACCAATATAAGAAGGAGTTATATCTATAAATCTATTTGTTATACTAATCTTTAAATGCTACTGTAGTACCACCATTGCATGTAGGTTGACAAAACTGCACTTGTTCATTGTGTGAAGTTCTCTTTTGTGTCATTGCTTGACCCAGTGTAATTTTGTGTTATGAAGACTGCATGATGCCATGCCATTTTTGTTATGAGTATCGCTAAATCGGAAAAAAGTAAAATGCACCCACTAAAGTCACTGTTGGTGGTGAACAAAATTGCACCTGTTCATTGTGTGAAGTTATTTTTTATGTGTCACCGTTGCTTGACACAGTGTGATTTTGTGTTATGAAGTTTGCATGATGCCATGTCATGCCTGTTCATTGTGTGAGATTATGAATATTCTTATTTTTAAACATACAGTTGAGTGTCACTATTGCTTGGCCCAGTGGCATGTTGTGTTACATCTAAAACTAAATAGAAAACACAAAATAAAAAGTAAAATGCACCCATAAAGTCATTGTTGGTGATAAATTGTGTCACATTCATCTCATTATCTTAGGCGTAGCGGTGGGTTTAAAAACAGGCTGATGAATATATGGACTAGTTGAATGAGGACTTATTGTTGAAAATTAATTAAAAATTTTCTGGCGGAGGACCCCCCGCCAGTGTGTCCCCCCCACATTAAAAATGCTTCTGACGCCCCTGGGGAAATGCGTTCTGGAAATGAATCACGGGAAGGACAGTTGTCGTGCGCGCGAGTCTCACACAGACGATGGCGGACATGCACCGGCGCTTTAAGGGGGGGGGCTTCGGGGGGCTCAAACCCCTGGGCCACAGCCAATCAGGGGCCTTGTAATATTAATTAAATAAACTGTCGGAATCGTGGGCCTACATTAATGTACGGATAGAAATAAGGTTAGAAATAAATGAGCGCACAGTAGCCTGCTGTAAGAGACATGGTGGATGTGGTTCGCGAAACGAACACCCACAACTGTACCAGAATAAAATGTAACAAAATGTAACGTCACGCACGAAAGCGCGCCAAAGACTGCAGACTACTGAGACACAAATTTAGAGACTTTGAAAGATGAAGCGTTCACATGTTAGCGGGGCGCATAAAAGGAAAAAAAGAGAGAGATGCAGGTAATGATAGAATCGTTGCCTAAAGTCACAGACTTTTTTAAGGTAAGGATCACCAATCTGTTCAGAATATCAGCTACTTATCAGTTATCAGCCTACCAGCCTACCTATGTGCAGCTAGGCTAGATATGCTATGATCTGTCCAACAGTAAAATAAATCAGTTGTGATTTGAATACGTGTCGTGTGATTCGAGTTATAATCCTGTTAGTATAATAGCATATTTCGATGGGGATAATAAAATGTCTAAAACGGCATCTACTGAAGAAATTGATGAAAAGATTGTAGCCTATAATTTTCACAGTTCGGGCAGCAGACAGTGTAAGCATACTGAGGGGAATAGCAATACAAAGCTAGCGCATATCCACATTTCTCGCTAGCTGTGTTGGGTGTGTTGTTAACCCGTGTGGATTTAAGTGAAATACTTGAGAAGTTCTGTGGTCAAGACAACGTTTTAAGGTAAGGACGCTTGATTATTAATGTTTGCCTGCCATGGCTTGTTGTTGACGAAAGGCCCACACGATTTTGCCTTATGCAGCTACTGCTAGCGTCATGCTTTGAACTAGGTTAAGCTCATTTGCGCTAAAGGATGGGTTTATTGAAGGACTTTGATGTAGCTAGTTTCTTTTTAAAAAATCGTATGCTCAAAACAGTATGCCCGTGTTCATCATGTTTAACTTTTTTCTTGATGGAGTGCGTGAAATATTGTTGCAAGTGGTATTTTGATGCAGTCATGTCAAAAAGGCAGTTGAATGCACGGTCTTATTCAAGGAGAAGGAAGACTTGCATGATGCTTGAACATAGATCGGTAAAATAGACCCTAGTAGGACTTGGTTTCGTGTATTTCGGTCTGTAGAGTTATGAGTTTGGCCGCTGTCCATGGTGTTTACGTTTCATGTGGCCGCCGAGCCAAGTACCTTCATCATCATCATCATGTTCCCCTGTCAAAGGTTAAACTCTCTAGGGGTGCTTCTGCTGTAGCAGTTGCTCAAAGTTTGATTTGTCCATCATCATACGTCTTATCTGTTGGGTGTCTATGCCCAGCAGATTTTCCCATTTCGTCCATTTGTAACCATTTTTGTCAAACAGGAGCTGCTTTTGCACTTGGTTATTGCCCATCCGGCAAACGTGAGCAATATATTTTAGTTGTTGTACGTAGCAGGATAGTTTTATATCCTGGGTTCCTGTCAGTTTCCGGAGGTCAGCATTCGACATCTTGTAGCTCCAGTACAATCTTCATTTGTAGTGTTCTTTTGGTCAGGGGCATTCTTTCGTTTATATCCACCTTTAATCATTTTCCTTAGGAAGCCGTGCCACAGGGGCGGCACGGTGGTGTAGTGGTTAGCGCTGTCGCCTCACAGCAAGAAGGTCCTGGGTTCGAGCCCCGGGGCCGGCGAGGGCCTTTCTGTGTGGAGTTTGCATGTTCTCCCCGTGTCCGCGTGGGTTTCCTCCGGGTGCTCCGGTTTCCCCCACAGTCCAAAGACATGCAGGTTAGGTTAACTGGTGACTCTAAATTGACCGTAGGTGTGAATGTGAGTGTGAATGGTTGTCTGTGTCTATGTGTCAGCCCTGTGATGACCTGGCGACTTGTCCAGGGTGTACCCCGCCTTTCGCCCATAGTCAGCTGGGATAGGCTCCAGCTTGCCTGCGACCCTGTAGAAGGATAAAGCGGCTAGAGAGATAATGAAGCCGTGCCACACTACCTCAATTTTGTGAATTTCACTGGATGATAGTTGCCATGCCTGTGTGCTGTACAGGAGACGAGATCGAACGCATGCCACTAGGAACTTTATACGGGTTTTTAGTAGTATTCGGTGGTTGGTTAGAACGTGTTTCAGTTCATTCCATTTCATGAATGCAGCACTTATCCTAGCATGCAGGAAGTGTGAGGATTCATCACAGTTGCTGACATTATAACCAAGATATTTAAAGGTGCGGACGTTTTTAATATTAGTGCCGCCAAGGGAAATTATACTTGGTTTACATTTGATATCCTCATTGACGTTAAAAGCCATTGTTTCTGTTTTGACATATGATATTTGTAAACCAAAGCGGGTGTAGGTCTTATCATACAACTGAAGAATATTCTGAAGCTCCTCGATGGATCCAGCGAGTATGGCCTGATCATCTGCGTATAGAATCTCTGTTATGCAACCCTCTCCTGATGCTCGTGCTTCCGTACGCATTTCTCTTGTGGATACCTCATTTGGAATGCAATATCTGAACTTGAAGCCTGTATCTGGGTACAGTTTTGATATCTCATGCCGTGCAATCCTGACAACAAAGTCCATATAGATATTTAAAAACTGATGGCGATTCTAGGGCACCTTGTCTTGCAGTGAATGTTTGTTTTCATGCCGCCGAGCTATTTTTATGTATTTTATTTTTTAAAAGGACTTGTCTGTAGGTGTGTGTGTTTTATGTTTACAACACATAGGTCTACATTAGCGCACGCGCGCTTGTGTGGTTATCTCTGGCCATGCCCCTGCGTGAAAGTTACGCAGTATCACTGTCCTGTCCGTGGTAATAATCAGAACTGGCTCTGTAATGATAATGCGCGCGTTCTTCTCTCCCTCTGTGGTCGGATGTGTTGAGCAATGTGAGCGTGGGCCTTGCGCAGCTACGCTGAGCCAAACGTAACCTATCGTAGGCTTCTAGGCTAATTACGCGCTTACACTGTAAATGCTTGACACGTATTGCAAATAAAATAAGAGTGTTTTCCTGGCCAACGGTAAGGGTAGGGTTGACAGGTAGCCTATGAGGGGCCTAGCCCCTGGGCCACGGGTGTTGATAAAGCGCCCCTGCGGACATGGAGGAGACCAAGGAACCTGTGGTGGACAACCCTGCAGAAAACGCAATTTCTTCCAGTAATGAAGTGCACCCCTGGCCCTACATACGTGATCACTTCAGCTTCGTAGAGAAAAGGGGTGACAGTTTCATTATGCAATGCAGATTGTGTGCCCAAGAAGACAACCATTGCGGCATACAAAAATTCGACGTCTAATCTGCGCAAGCATGTTGAGGTAAGTATTGTCATTGGCATCATAATCACGGGCGCAGATAGAGGTTGGGACGGGTGGGATTCATCCCACCCAGATTTAAATTCACCTCGTTCGGTCCCCCCCCCCCCTTATAGGGAGAAAAAAACGTCTATGCTGTCTTTCTTTGCATAAGGCAAACCTCACGGAAAAATCAAAAGACTAATTACCATTCGGTTTATTGAGGTGCACAGCAGTGTATACATAGTTGCAACAACTCACATAAAACAAAACAAAGACTGATATTCGGTTGGTTGAGCTGCGCAGACTGCACAGGTTTCGAGCTTGGTTGCTATGGTTACCCACAACAAGTTTGACAGGCATATCGGGGTTGGGGTTGGTTTGCTGGCAGCTTTGTCCCCCCCCCCCAGTTTTTTGTCCCCCCCAGTTCAAAAAACGTATCTGCGCCCCTGATCATAATGTTTCCTTTCCATAGTAAAACCGACAATAGGCTGGTTATATTCCAAAAATAGTGGATGGCATTGCTAATGTTGAAGTAGCAACCTGTTGGTACTGTAACATAACGGTAACTAGTCTGTTATTCGGTTGGCTAATCATGCAAGCAAGTTAGCTCGCCAACCTGACGTGATCAGTCCTCCTACCATTCTACATCCAACAGGCCAGAAAGGAATACTAAGCAAAACAAATAATGTTTGAATTGAATTGTTCAATAACACACAGTGCACACAGGCAAGCTACGAGATTTCGGTGCAACATTTCACTTTCATATTTCATGTACAATGCTTTGTGTGTGGTCAGGGCGATGTAAACGACATGACTGTGTGTATTGACCTTTTTTGTTTGTCTCAGTTTTAATGCAGCATTATCCTAAGCATTCAATTTGATACACTTCCTTTAAATAAAACATCTGGGTTGAGATGTACATATATCCTTGTTTCCTCTTCTTTTTCATTTTTGCACAACACAATGGAGGCAGAAAACACCCATTGTTAAAAGTAACGTTTTACTTTTACTCAAAGTACATTTTAAATGATCTACTTTTTACTTTTACTTGAGTAGATTTTTTGTCTAGTAACTTTACTTGTACTTAACTAAAATTTCATCAGAGTAACAGTACTTGTACTTGAGTATAATATTTTAGTACTCTTTCCACCTCTGCAAACCACCATGCCATGGGTCCTTTAAAAGAAAGTTTGATATCGAACCATACACCAAGGTATCTTAAATTATCCGTTTGCTTGAGTGGCTGCCCATACAACCTGAGGTCCACTGTAGGGTTAACCCTTTTCTTTGAGAAACATATAACTTGTGTCTTTTCAACAGATAAATGAAACCCCCACTCATGTGACCATCTTTGAACCTTGTTTATAGCTATTTGCATTCTGTTCCTTAGACTATCAGAATTTCGGCCTCTCACCCACAGTGCCCCATCATCTGCATAAAGTGCTCTACTGATTCTGGAGTCAATATTGTTAAAAACATCATTAATCATTATATTAAATAGAATTGGGCTGCAGACGCTACCCTGTGGGGTACCATTTTCTATAGCGTAGATATTTGAATGGCTCGCTCCAACTCTTACCTCTATAGTTCTATTCCTTAAAAAATCTCTAATCCAATTGAATATTTTGCCTTCTATTCCCATTTTATTCAATTTAAGTAAAAGACCCTCTTTCCAGAGCATATCATATGCTTTTTCAATATCAAAGAATGTTGCCAAGACTGATTCCTTGTTTGCTTGAGCTTTCCTAATTTCATTTTCTAGGCAGATTATTGGATCCATAGTAGTACGGCCATTTCTAAAACCACTTTGATGTGGAGAGAAAAGACTTCTTTTTTCAATCTCGTATACTAACCTCTTAGTTATCATCTTTTCCATCAACTTACAAAGATTAGATGTTAGTGCTATAGGCCTATAGCTTTTGACCTCTGCTTTATCCTTACCTGGTTTAGCTATAGGTACCACTACTGAATGTTTCCAGTTAGAGGGCAGCTTACCTTGCTCCCAAATTTTATTATATAACTTTAAAATCACACTTTTAGCCACATCAGATAATTGTTCAATCATTTTGTAACAAATTCTATCTTTACCTGGAGACGTATTTTTAACACCCACTAATGCTCTTTTCAGTTAAAATAATGTAAAATTCTTATCAAGTGCGCCCTCACTTATATCTTTCTTTCCTAATAAGTTTCCATTATCTTCAATCATTTTTGTTCTCCATAATAACTCTTCATTTGTTAAGTTTTTAGAGCTATGCACTTTAACAAAGGCCCTAGCAAGCATCTCTGCTTTTTCATCATTATTTACTGCTTCACCATCACTATCTTTAATTACTGGTAAAGAGAAATCTCTTCTTATTCCTCCCATCTTTCTGATCATTCCCCATATCTCGTAGACCTTAACTTCTGATCCAATATTATTACAGAAACTCCTTCAGTAATTCCTCTTAGTTTCCCTTATTACTCTTTTAGCTTGAGACTGTGCCTTTTTATATAGTATTAAATTATTGAAGGAATGATTTGATTTCACCATTCTAAATGCTTTATTTCTGGCTTTGACCGCTTTTTTTACATTCATCTGACCACCATGGCACCATTTTCTTTTCCCTTATCCCAGAAGACTCACCCAGAACCTCCTCTGCTGACTCATATAATATATTTGTGATTATAGAATTTACTAAACATCATCACTTAAGTTTGACATATTCTCCATAAGTTTGCCACTTGCCTTCATGCTATATAGCCCCCAATTAGCCTCTCTCATTTTCCATCTTGGGTACCAGTTTTCTTCCAAATTAACATTCTGCTCTTGTATCTTGGTCCAAATTGGGTAATGATCACTTCCTAATGGGTTATTATTAAGAACTTCCCACTGACTGACTCCTGCTAATCGTTCTGAAAGTAAGGTAAGGTCAAGTGCTGATTCTGTTCCATGTACTAGATCAAACCTAGTGCCTGTTCCATCATTTAAACAGACTAGATTGTGGTCATCCATAAACTCCTCAACAGTACTCCCATTATCATCTGTTCTTTTGCTTCCCCATAATGTGTTATAAGCATTGAAGTCTCCACATAAAATATTTCTACAATTTCCCTCCACACAAAAACTATCTAAAAAATCTCTTCTAATCTTTTGGCAAGGGTTATAGAAGTTAATTATTTTAAACTTAGTTCTACCCACCCATACTTCCACTGATATTGCTTCAATTTCTTTATTTATATTTTGTGCTTTGTAATTAAGTCCCTGTTGAATAAATGTGGCTACTCCCCCACCTGTTCCTAGGCTTCTATCTTTGCGTACTGCTACATATCCATAGATTATAAAGTCAAGTGATGGCTTTAACCATGTTTCTTGGA
Source organism: Neoarius graeffei (assembly GCF_027579695.1). Taxonomy (NCBI): domain Eukaryota; kingdom Metazoa; phylum Chordata; class Actinopteri; order Siluriformes; family Ariidae; genus Neoarius; species Neoarius graeffei. The sequence continues at coordinate 18,380,724 of NC_083592.1, read as the reverse complement.
TACAAATGATATTAGGTTTAACCTGTTGTTCTTCAATAAGATGTTTAAATTCTTGCCCATTCGCAATTAAACTCCTGGCATTCCACTGTAATATGAACAGTACCATTATAAAACACCACCACATGACTGCTGACTTTCAGACACTCTGGTTGCTAATACTGCATTTACAGACTCAACGGATAATTCCCCTATATCCAGGTACTTTTCTGCTGCTTTTGTGATAATCTTTATTCTCTGTTCTGCTATCTGTCTGAGCTGAGCAATTGATAACTTCCACTATGAAGGCAACAAACTTTTTCTTCTCCACAATCAAGGTGTCTTCAGAAATTTTATAATTCAAAGGTTGTGCAACTCTTTGAGTAGGAGGTTGAGACACAGGTTGAGACACAGACACTGCTTTAGCATCAGATTGTACTTTGCTATCTTATCTTTATGATTGCATCAGCATAGGTAAGTTTCTCCTTCACCCTTATGTTTCGAATCCGTACTGCTCTTTTATGGGCCTCACATCCTTTATAAGCAGTGCTATGCTCCCCTCCACAGTTACAACAATTTTACAATTTTAGTTCCTACAGCACACTTGCCATATTCATGTTCCCCCCCACCCTTAGCACACCTGGCTTTAGCCCTACAGGCTGCAGCAATATGCCACACCTTTGGCATTTAAAACACCTTGTTGGTGGAGGAATGTATGCTCATACTGCATAACTGACATACCCAATCTTAACTCTTTCCGGTAATCGCTCTTCGTCCAGAGCTATCATAACTGACAAACTAGGACTTGTAACTCCATCTCTTGTAATAGGCAAATGTTTCACCTTGGTTACTCTAACCCCTTTCATGTTAACTCGGATCTGTTCCTCTGTCAACTCAGTAGATACTCCAGATATCACACCCATACACTTTCCCTTTTCCTCCCACACTTGCGGCTTTATCGCTTTCCCCAATAGTGTTTTACACTTCATTAACCCCTGCTGCTGGTCTCTATCCCTACATACAACCATCAAATTGCCATCTCTTAAAGTTTTGACTGTTTGTACTTCACCTACTAGCTTGTATACTGCCTCACTAACTTTTAAAGGATTTAGAGTACATGGGGATTGGAATCTAAGGATAACTTTTATTTCATTTCTTTTACCTTCCTCCCTCCTCTCTTCATCGGGTTCTAGTTCTTTCCTTTTCTTACTTCCTCGATTGACCCTCTGCCATTCTCCTGAGTATGTATTTCTCTCATTGTAGTCGCTTGACGCTAGATCACCACCTTCATCTGCCTCCTCCATCTCACTCACTTCCTGCAAATCCTGGATCACACCTCCAGCCCCCCAAAGCTTCACCCAGCCGAAATCTCGAAGGTTTAAATGTGAAGAAGTTCCGTTCAATCACTGTTGAAGCAAGAACCTCCACCATTTTCCTCCTCGACCCTCTATCCCCTCATGCGTCGACGCATTCTTCCCTTCTTCTTTTACGGCGCTTGACATCCAACTTCTTGGTGCATTACCGCCACCTTCTGCTCCGGAGTGCGGATCAGACAGTAGCTCCATCCATCCATTATCTGTAGACGCTTATACTCTACAGGGTTGCAGGCAAGCTGGAGCCTGTCGCAGCTGACTATGGGTGAGAGGCAGGGTACACCCTGGACAAGTTGCCAGGTCATCGCAGGGCTAACACATCGAGATAAACAACCATTCACACCTACGGTCAATTTAGAGCCACCAGTTAGCCTAACCTGCATGTCTTTGGACTGTGGGGAAAACTGGAGCACCCGGAGGAAACCCATGCAGACACGGGGAGAACATGCAAACTCCACCCAGAAAGGCCCTCGTCAGCCACTGGGTTCAGGTCATGAAAATGTAAAATGTAATTAGACTGTTACACGTAATTGAAGAGTATGATTTACAAGAAAAGCCCTAGCCTCTTAAATGCCTTTTTTCCTTTTATATGCACCTTTTCCTTATGATGTGGAAATGTTCGTGCCAAGTTGAAAAGTGATGGAAGTGACAAAACACAGGCGCAAGCATTGGCCAGCGTCACAAATATTCACAATTCTTGATTAAATCTTGATAAGGAAAAATACTAACATATTACACTAGGTAATAAAACACAGAACTTTACATTCTTTATTGAATGAAACTTAATGAGTGCAATAAAACATATGCATGGGTGATAAAAATGTAGTGACTTTTTGCTGACCCAGAAGTAATCTCTTTAAAAAAGAAAAGTTGCATACTGGATGCAGTGAAACCAAAAATATTAGAATATTCCCCCAAGATAGAACAACATAAAACAAGGCTGTCTAATTTCACCATCACTCTTTTTAGTTGCACCAGAAATGCTGTCAATTCTTATTAAAAACTCAGCAAATAAATGTTTTTGAGAACCAAATAGTCATAAGTCAACTAGCAGACGATACTAATTTGTTTTTGTTTTTTTAAAAAGGCTGATCAAGTTCCAAAGGCTACACAGATTATGGATATATTTTCTAAAACATTGGGTTTATAACTGAACCTGAATAAGTGTGAACTGCCACCTTGTAGCAGCATATGGTATCCCCATCAAAACCTCAGTCAAATACTTAGGAGTGCACATTACAGAGGATAGTAAAATATTTGATACTTTGAAAATATAGAACAAAATGAATGCAAATTCAGATTAGATTGATTTAACCATCAATCTAATCGGAATTTGCATTCATCCATTTTGTTCTATATTTTCAAAGTATCAAATAAAACAGAGATCTTTCTATTTTTGATCACATTTATATAACCAAACTGGAAAGTTTATCAAGGTGCATTTATCCAGCTTATTCTCTTTCCATACCTAGCAAAGCGATACAGACCATTTACAAGTTAAACTTTGACAACATTTAGAAAAGAAAATGTCATTATTTAAAAAAAAAATGCAGCCATGGCAAGAGAGACTGCATAAATGGAACTTTAAAATGAAATGGTTAAGATGCTTATTAATAAATAACAACAGCTTTTGTTATTTAATTACAACAGCAAAGAGTCCTCGCCGCGGCACAGTGGTGTAGTGGTTAGCGCTGTCGCCTCACAGCAAGAAGGTCCGGGTTCGAGCCCCGTGGCCGGCGAGGGCCTTTCTGTGCGGAGTTTGCATGTTCTCCCCGTGTCCGCGTGGGTTTCCTCCGGGTGTTCCGGTTTCCCCCACAGTCCAAAGACATGCACGTTAGGTTAACTGGTGACTCTAAATTGACCGTAGGTGTGAATGTGAGTGTGAATGGTTGTCTGTGTCTATGTGTCAGCCCTGTGATGACCTGGCGACTTGTCCAGGGTGTACCCTGCCTTTCGCCCGTAGTCAGCTGGGATAGGCTCCAGCTTGCCTGCGACCCTGTAGAACAGGATAAAGCGGCTAGAGATAATGAGATGAGATTTTCTTTTTTTTTTACTTTAATTTTTATTGATGTTTTCATTCAACAGTGAGAAATAACAATCACACCAAAAAAAAAAAAAAAAACAGACAAAAAAAAACCTGAAACTTGGGGAATCACATTGTATTTTCAGTCTTCCTCTCCAGGGTCATTATGACCGTCTATGTTTGAGTCCTTATACAGAGTCCATTTTGTCCATTTTTGTTCTCCTTGCTCCTCTTGTAGTCTTATACGAAATGTCATCTTTTCCATTATGGAAATTTCCTCTACAATCGCCAGCCATTGATTTTGGGTAGGTGGGTCCACTTTACACCAGTAGCTTTTTTACTAGCTGTTAGCAGAACTTTAACTAAATACTTATCTTCGTTTTGGATATTTCCCTCCATTAGATTACACAAGTAAAGTGTCTTACTGTTCATAGGAACATCATATCCCAGTATTGTTTGTAGAGTATTATGAACCATTCCCCAGAACACAGATATCTTATGACAGTTCCAAAAGATATGAGCATGGTTTGCTTGTAATTCACCACATTCTCTCCAACATGTGCAATTTGTGTTGGAGTATTTGTTCTTTATCATGGGAGTGATGAAGTATCTTATCAAGTTTTTCCAAGAGAACTCCCTCCATGTCCGTGAGTTGGTGGATGTTTGATGTGTAATCCACATATTTTGCCAATCTTCATCTGTGATTTCTATGCCAAGTTCTGATTTCCATTTCTCTTTTACATAATCAGTTGAATTTGTATTTGCTGTCAATGCTTGATATATTACAGACACACTTCTGATTGGTTTTCCTGAGTATGATTTGTTTAAAATTTGAATTACACCACTCACTTCTATGTAGGGGTCTCTTTTAATTTCCTTCTTATAATAGTCCCTTAGTTGTAAATATCTATGAAAATCACGTTTCTCCAGGCCATACCTGTTCATCATGTTTTGAAAACTCTCCAGCTCCCCTTTCACTTCCAAGGTGCACCATGCTGTTATTCCCCTATCTATCCATGACTTGAACCCTTCATCATATGTATTTGGTTTGAAATTTTCATCAAATGCCACCCACTTTAATTGTCTTATATTAATTATTTTATGTGTTTTTACTACTTTGAACCATAATTCCAAAGTGAAAGCAGTAATTGGATCTATTTTGTCCTGAATTTTCTTGTAAATTTCTTTATCTCCAATGATACTCAGGGTTGGGTATCCATTGAATTCTCTTTCCATGGTTTTGCATTTTGCTATATAGTCTGATTTACACCAGCAAACAATATATCTAAATTGGGCTGCATGGTAGTACTCCTTCAGTTTTGGAAGGCCCAATCTGCCCCTATCTTTTGGTAGCTGGAGAGTTTCATATCTCACTCTAGGCCTTTTACCCCCCCAGATGTATCTTGAAATTATTCTGTCCCAGTGCACAAATTGAGCCCGGGGGATATCTACAGGTAGGGCCTGGAACATGTACAAGAGCCTGGGTAGTATATTCATTCTGATAGTCTCAACACGTGAACTTAAGTCTAATGGTAGTGTGGACCACCTTTCAATATCTTTTTGGATGTCCTGAGTCATATTATTATAGTTTGCCTTATATAATTTAGTCAATTTTTTAGTGATTTGGACCCCCAAATATTTGATTTTTTTTTTTGTTTCCAATTAAAATTAAATGCTTCTTGTATCTGCCTTGAAGGGGTATAATGCAATGTTAGTATTTGTGTTTTTGATATGCTTAGCTTATATCCTGAGAGATACCCATATGCTTCAAACACTTTTATCAACTCAGGGAGCAATTCATCTGGCCGTGTGAGGTAGGCTATGATGTCATCTGCAAAAAGCCCTATCTTGTGTTCTGTGTCGTTTATCATTATGCCTTTAATTTTGTCATTCTGTCGGACTGTTTGGGCCAACGGCTCAATAAATAGGGCGAATAGTGCTGGCGACAAGCAGCAGCCTTGTCTAGTTGATCTTTGAAGGTCTATTTTATTTGTCAGGCTACCATTAACTTTGATTCTGGCATTAGGTTGGTGATAGAGTGTCTTTATACATTGCACTGATTCACTATCGAACCCAAATCTTTCTAAAACTTTGTATAGGAATCTCCAATTAACCGAATCAAAGGCTTTCTCTGCATCGACACTTATTAGTAGAGTGTCCTGTTTGTCTCTTTGAGCTTTATCTACTATATGCAAAGTTCTCCTGATGTTATCTTGCGTTCGCCGGTTTTTAATGAATCCTGTTTGATTCTCATCTATTATGTCTTCTAAAAATGTGTTCAATCTATTCGAAATAATAGATGTATAAATCTTATAGTCTACATTTAATAATGAAATTGGTCTATAATTTCCACATTGTTCTTTATCCTTGCCAGGTTTTGGAAGTATAGTAATTATTGCTTCATCCCAAGAGGGTGGGATTTTATTTTCCTTCAGGGTCCAGTTAAAGGATGCCAGAAGCAGTGGTGCCAATTTGTCTTTAAATACCTTATACCACTCAGCAGGATAGCCGTCACTGCCCGGGCTCTTTTTATTTTTTAGCTTATTAATTGTATCCAGCACTTCCTCCATTGTTATTTCAGCCGTCAGTATTTTGTTCTGTTCAAGGCCAATTGAGGGTAGGTTCAGGGAACTCAAGGCCACCTCCATCTCTTCCTCACTTGCTGATGTTGGTTGTGCATATAATTCACTATAATATCGCTGAAAGACCTTCTCTATAGCCTCTGGTGAACTTACTTGCATCTGAGTGTGGGGATCTCTTATTTTGTATATATTATTAATTGTTTGCTGTTTTCTTATGCGCTTTGCCAATAATTTTGTAGCTCATGGTCCGGTTTCATAGTAACTCTGTTTCAAATACTGTTGCTTTTTCTCGACCTCATCCATTAACACGTCATTTATTTTAGCCTTTAAGTTCTTGATTTCTTGGTATACATTTTGGTTTTTGAAAGTCTATTTCTAATTCCCTTAATTTCTTCATGCTCTTTTTGTATGTTTCTGTTCTAGTCTTTTTGATTAGTGCAGCTTCCGCTATTAATTTCCCCCTAATGACAGCTTTCATGGCATCCCAGAGTACTGTTGGGTCCACTTCACCATTGTTATTTTCCTCAACGTATGTTTTGATTTCTCCTTTAATCCTTTCCTGTCTCTGTTTATTATTCAGCAAACCTGTGTTCAGTCTCCATACTGTTTGTCGTTTTCTTTTATTTAAACCAATTTTTAAATAAAGTGGATTGTGGTCCGACACAGCTGCCCCTCCGACACTGCGTTCCTCCACTAGATGACAGTCCCCAACACTCATAAAAAAGTAGTCTATCCTCGAATGCACATTATGGGTAGCCGAGTAGTGTGTATATTCTCTCCCTAGTGGATGTAAGATTCTCCACACATTGATCAGGCCCATCTCCTCTAATGACATATTAACAAATTTTGATATTCACTTTTTGCTTCTTTTAAGACTTCTTGTATCATTTTTATGACATAATGCTACATTTATGTCACCCCCACAGATTATAATACCTTTTGATTCCACAGCGATGGTATCGAATAGATACTTAAAAAAATGCTTATTGCTTCCTGGAGGTGCATACACATTAATCAATGTTATTGGTTCATTCATTAGCTTTCCCCTTACAATAACAAATCTCCCCTCTTTATCTTTGTATTCTCTTTCACATTCCAGTTGGATTGAGTTCGCCAGCAGTATGATCACCCCTCTTTTACGCCCTTGCCTGTATGTACTGTAATATAGGGTTTTGTAGCCAAATGTTCTGAGTTTTTCATGCTCTAACTGTGATAAATGGGTCTCTTGCAAGAACACAATTTCTGGCTTTTCCTTTCTTAGTTTTGTCATAACCCTCCCTCTTTTTGCTGGCGTACTCAAACTGTTTACATTCATCGACATTATCTTGATGTTAGTCATATTACCGTCACAGTTGTATTCTCAAGTGTACCCCAACAAATATGAACTAGGTAACTATGTACATATAACGCACTAACAAAAATAAAACCCAAAAACAAAGAGGGTTTCAACCTGCGGGGCGGTTTTCTCTTTATCCCAGTGCCCCTGTTACTGGGTGGAGAGGAAGTCCTCTGGTTAGAGGGCCTCTCCCTAGACTTAGTACCACTATGGCTATTTAGTCTAGACATGTCCAACTCCATTCACATAGTCAACCCCCCGCCCCCCCATCGGACATCGTTGTAAAGGCTATTCCAAGAGATTTTAAGTGTTATCATTGATTTCACTATTGCAAATGAAATAAGTTTCACATTCTCTTAAATTCTTGTAACCTCTCCTTAAAGCATTGTGTTGCCTTTTGTCGCGTCCTCCTGTCACCAGCTCGTTGCCATCCCGCTGTATCCACTTCACCTCAGTCCCGCTCCGGAGCTGATGCACCGCTGCTCTCCCCTACAGCCGTCGGGTCCCTCTCCTCGTCTGGTTCTTCTACTGCGTAGCCCTTTGCCCTCATTGCTCGCGCTGCCTCTTTAGCATCTTCATATGTTATCTGATTCCTTCTTGTTTCAGTCTTTTTTTGAGGCTCGCATAAGTTTTCCGTTTCTGCACAACTTCAGTCGCGTAATCATGGTCAAAGAAAACTTTTTTGTTTCCTATAATTATTGCTTTCTTTTCTTTGCCCCATACCTTTTGCAGGATCATTTCCTTAGTCTCGAATTGCAAGAAATTGATGACAATAGACCGGGGCATCGCGTCTGGGCCAGGTTTTTTCACGAGGGCTCAGTGGCAGCGTTGGATGTGGAGCTCCGTTCTTTCTGGTAGACCAAGTTCAGTGATTAGCAGGTGCTCCACATATTTGTTTACCGATTCAAAGTCTCTTTCTGCGTCTTCCGGTACTCCATAAATACGTAGATTATTCCTCCGTGATCTGCCTTCTAAATCGGTTAACTTCTCTTGTAGATGGTGTGTCTGTTGGGACATCTCCCTCATAAGAGCACACAAGTCCGCCTGCCACTCTTCAAGTTCAGCGATACGGGCCTGCGCATCTTCAATGCTAGCGCCCTGTGTTTGTAGTTCCTGTCGGTTTTCAGAGTGCTTGCGGTCCATTTCTTCCCGTATGGTTCTGATCTCATTCTTTATCTCGCTTTTGAACGTGGTTAGGTCTTTGTGGAACTCACTTTTTAGCTCCTTTATTTCTTTTTTGATGTCTGCGAGCCCATCTCTTAGCTCCTCTGTGAGATTCGCCATTTTAATGTCCTCGGGGTAGTCCGCTTTGGCTTCTTTAGAGGTTGTTTCACGTTTCTTCTCCTTGTGATTTTTACTCTTGCAACTTCTTGTTGAGATTCCTTTACTCATAGTTTGCCTTTAGGCCATCGAGTTGTATATTTATGTCTTTTGCCTTCCGACTGGGGGGAGCTGGCTAACCATGCGACCACTCACGTCGCCATCTTCCCTCAACCTCCCGAGATGTGATTTTCTGATTCAAACATTATCTTTAAAATTGTCCTCATTCCATTCACATGTACTGTTGACTGGAAATTATTATACAAACACCATTTCACACTACATAATGTTCCCATTTGGAATTGCAGATTCATTCTTTTTAGGAAGAGGTCTTTATTTTTCAGTGACTTACTTACTTTACTTACTGCCCGTTATGCCTCCTGGCATTTAGGGCAGCTTTTCAGTGACTGGATCGGGGGGATGGTCTTGTTGTGTCTGTTCAGATCGATTGAATCTGCGTTCTTTTGGAAATGCCTAGCAACGCACTCTGTGTGTAACTGTTGATGTCTCAGGGGGTGGGGAGTTTTTGGTTCAGTAAAGTTAAGACGCGTGTTTACACCTGTGTTCGTGTGTTCTTCTCTATTTAACGTTTTGGCGATGAGGATGGGATTCGAACCCACGCGGGGGATCTGCCATGTCCGCACAGCCCTATACCACCCCCAGGCAAAGGGTGGTGTGGAGCGCTTTCATCAGTCCTTGAAGAATGGCATCAGAGCGCACCGTGCACAGGGTTGCTCCTTCAAGCAAGCCATCAGACTGACCCTGCTACACTACCGTGCCACTCACCATGTAACCACGGGTGTCTCCCCAGCGTCTCTCATGCTGGGCAGGGAGATGAACCTACCACTCGATAGGATCCGCCCTACCTCAGTTCAGAACCCACCCACATCAGTGACTGCCTCAGTCTCCCGTCACCAGAAAAGAATGAAACAATGGTTTGACCGGAAAAGGAGGGTCAAGGTGCCAGATATAACTGCGGCGGACTGGGTGAGGGCTCACCGGCCCCACAGAGGGAACAAGATGGCATCTTTTTGGTCTACTCCACAGCAGGTGGTCCGTCGCATGGGCCCAGTGTTGGGAAGGTTACTTTTAAAATGTAATCCCCTACAAATTACAGATTACATGCTCCAAAATGTAATTTGTACCGTAATCCATTAGGTTACTTAAGGTGAGTAACGTAATCTGATTACTTTGGATTACTTGACATTACCATCTTTTTAAAGACTACATGAATGTGTTGAAAACTGCCCAACACATTAGAGGCACTTCACTTCTATTGAGGAGGCCGAAGAAGGGATGCCTGCGCAGAGTGTGCAGCATTCTCAAAGACTCCTCTCATCTGGCAAACAGACTCTTCTAGATCCTTCCCTCCAAGAGACGCTTCAGGAGCCTACCCACCAAAACCACCAGATACAGAAAGAGCTTTTTCTCCACAGCAGTCACCCTACTGAACTTTGTTTAAAGATGATCTTCCCCTTCCTCCTTCCACACTGGTCACTCCAATTCTGCATTTCACTGCTGCGTATCTGCTCATTCCTCCTAATTCTTTAGAATCTGCATTTACTGTATGCCATTTGTTTGCAGAAGAGGGTATGTTACGGGAGGGGATGGTGGAGGTGGCGGATAATTATTTCAATGTTTTAGAATTTCCATCAAAATATATATGGCAAACATATACTGTTTGAAACCTTAGACCCTCAGGAATCTATTTATACCCACCAATAGTGATATTGTTTTGTGCATTAACAAAATGTGGGGTGTGCAACAAAAGGTTTATCATATGTTTCATTTGTTGAAAGACAATAAAAAAGCCCAATTTTTCCTTAACGATTTCTTTAGTTCCAACACTTGAAAGTGGAAGAGTATTAGATAGACATAAAGTGTTTTTATAAAACAATTATCAAAAATGAAACTTATTTTTCCATTTACTGTCAGTATTCTTTTAATGACTAAACTGAGCTTATTAAATATCCTATTAAACATCCTATTAAACTTGATGTGACAATGACAAAAATGCCCTTTTCCACATTTTTATTTCCAAAACTGCAGTGGTGGTACTTTGTACTGAAATTAGGCAAACAAATGCCATTGAAAAGTATTTACAGCTATGGTTACCAACACTTTCTATCACTATGACTACAGTTAAAATAAAGTAGCAATAAAAAAAAAGTAATAAAACATGGATTTTCAATTTCCCTTTCCCTATAAGGACAAAAAAATAGCTTTTATAAAACAATTATCAAAAGTGAAATATCAAATCAAGTTTATTTGTACAGCGCTTTTAACAATAAACATTGTCGCAAAGCAGCTTTACAGAATTTGAACGACTTAAAACATGAGCTAATTTTATCCCTAATCTATCCCCAATGAGCAAGCCTGTGGTGACGGTGGCAAGGAAAAACTCCCTCAGACGACATGAGGAAGAAACCTCGAGAGGAACCAGACTCAAAAGGGAACCCATCCTCATTTGGGCAACAACAGACAGCCTGACTATAATATTAACAGTTTTAACAGGTATAACCCTCAAGTGTCCTCATGGGGCCGTCCTTCACAGGAGTGGGGCGATAAAACTCCGACCAGACACAGGGCACCAGGATGGATCAAGCAGGTCCGAGGGGCAGAAGAGGCCAGCATCTCAATCCCAGGATCAACATGTAACTCAGAGGGACAGATGGGGGGGGGGGGGAGAGAGAAAGAAAACATGTTGTTAGGTATGCCCTAAAAATGACAAGTATTAAATCTGTGTGGTAGGCTCGCAGAGACGAGAGTCTTTACATCAGGCATGACACACAATGGCATGTTAATATGGTAAAAAAATATATCATGACCTGCTCTGGCTGGATGCTTGATTGGGTGATGGGAGCACACTCCTCAGCAATGATGAGATGCAGATGGGACCCTTAGGCCTGGCCAAGACAATTCAGTTACATTTCACCGGGTCTGGGACATGCGACAGAATGTCTGACGGCCGATTCCCTGCAGGCTACGATAGCCAGTCGAGGTCCCCACCGTCTCCACCAAAAGATTTCCTGTTGACTCCATGTAACTCAGAGGGACAGATTTGGAGTGGAGGGGGGAGAGAAAGAAAACACAGGTGGTTAGGTATGCCCAATGTCACCTGAATAAGTAGGAACAGTATACATATTGCACCGAGTACAAGCAGGGACTCTGGCAACTAACTATGACAGCATAACTAAAAGGAGAGAGCCAGAAGGTAACACAGGCATGAGGGAGCCCCGGGACATAAAGCAGCCAGCCACTGCACCGTCAACAAACTCGAGTGAGCAAGCGAGTGGGGACTGACAGCATCCATACATCCCAGTTTACCAAAACACTCTATGTCTGAGGACCCTCCAGATCTACTCCTTTACCTCATAAACACCATTAACAAAAGGCTTGACTAAACAGATATGTTTTCAGCCTAGACTTAAATGCTGAGACTGTGTCTGATTCCCGAACATTACTTGGAAGGCTGTTCCATAACAGTGGGGCTTTGTAAGAAAAGGCTCTGCCCCCTGATGTAGCCTTCACTATACGAGGTACCAGCAGATAGCCTGCACCTTTTGATCTAAGTAGGCGTGGCGGGTCATAGAGGAGCAGAAGTTCACTCAGGTACTGTGGTGCGAGACCATTTAGTGCTTTAAAGGTCAATAGTAGTATTTTATAATCAATACAAAATTTGATTGGGAGCCAATGTAGTGTGGATAAGACAGGCATGATGTGGTCATATTTTCTAGTTCTAGTAAGGACTCTTGCTGCGGCATTTTGTTTTTTTTTTTTTTTTTTTTTTTTATTGAAGAAAAGTTTGGTAGTACAGAGCCATTATGGTACATATTCTTCTTGTTTTATAGATTTTTTAACAAACAGAGAGTAAACAGACCCATCCAATGCCCACCCCTACTTCCCATACACACTGCCTTGTGATGACTGAAATTAAAAAAAAAGTGCACATAAAATGTATTAAGGTAGAAAATATATAAATAAATAAAATAAATAAGTAAATAAATTAATAAAACTTAAAATCACAATAAGATATAGCACGTCTCGCTCCTAATGAAGATGTCTGAGGACATTGTGCATACACTCATGTATATGTGCAGTTACATGTGCAGTACATTAACTTATATTATACACAGATGTATGTATAATTTTTATAGATGCTAATGCCGGGTCGCAATATGTGGTCTTAGGGGAGAGTGGAAAGGGTTTGAAAGTATGAGATCAATGGGTCCCATAGTTTATGAAATGATTTTTTTGATCCTCTGATGAAGTATTTGATTTTTTCTAATTTTAGAAAAAGCATTAAGTCACTGAGCCAAGTTGATGCTTTTGGAGGGTGAGGGGATTTCCACTGTAAGACAAGCCTTCTACGAGCCAAAAGAGAGCCAAAAGCAAAAGCATTTACTTGCTTGGATGTCATTGGGATCTCAGGATCCACTATTCCAAAAATGGCAAGTTCTGCAGTGGGTTGTATATTGGTATCAAACGCCTCGTTCAAAGTTTTGCAGACATCTGACCAAAAGTCTATTAACTTTGGGCAGGACCAAAATGCATGAGTCATGTTAGCTGAAGGTGAATTACAGCGATCACACCTATCTTCAATGTCTGGATATATCTTGGACAACTTTGATTTGGTGTAGTATGTCCTGTGTAAAACTTTGAATTGTATTAAGCTCAGGCGTGCACAAGATGTTGTGCCGTTGACTGTATTTTGAGCATATTCCCAAATAGTGTCTGAAATTTCTGTTCCCAGTTCTTCCTCCCAGTCATTTTTGAATTTATCTAGTGTTACACATTGAATGGAAGAGATTAAATTGTAGATGGATGAAATTTGACCTTTGTGTACCATGTTGATCCCCAGAACTTTCTCCAGCCCTGATTCCACTGGCAAGTGTGGGAAAGTTGGGCTTAGTGTCCGCATGAAATGTCGAACCTGGAGGTATCTAAAATAATCTGAACGTTGCAATTGGTATTTGCCAGCTATTTCAGTAAAACTACCAAAAATACCATCTATATAGAAATCAACACACCTATCCAAACCCTTCCTTTGCCATTCAGTAAATGTATGGTCTAGCTGGGCAGCTGGAAAGAGGTGGTTTTTACAGATTGGACTGTATAAGGAAAATTCTATGAGTTTAAAATGTTGTCTAAACTGTGCCCATATTTTGAGAGTTGAGGTTACTATTGGGCTGGACGTAAAATGTGAGGGTGATAGTGGTAGTTTAGCCGTTATCAAAACAGAGAGTGAAGTGGATAGACAAGAATTTGCCTCGATTTGGCACCAATCTGCGTCTGGGGTTTGAAACCAGTATATAACTTTGTGTATGTTACAAGCCCAGTAATAATATTTCAAGTTGGGAAGTGCTAGGCCGCCTACATCTCTGGGCCTTTCCAGAAGTTCTCTGCGAATTCTGGGGTTTTTACAGTCCCATAGAAATGAAGAGAGTAGCTTGTTCAGTGATTGAAAGAATGACTTAGGAAGGAAGATAGGAAGACACTGAAACAAATATAAGAATCTAGGAAGCACATTCATTTTTATGCAGTTCGCTCTACCTGCAAGTGATAATTGGAGTGCAGACCATCTTTTAATATCAGATTCTAGATTATTAATAAGAGGGGTAATGTTTTTGTTGAAGAGATCAGAAAAAGAACGGGTGATATTTATACCAAGGTATCTAAAGCCAGATTTTGATATGCGGAATGGAAGTTCACTGTCTGAAAGTTGAAGTGCCAAAGTATTGATGGGAAAACATTCACTTTTAGCTAGGTTTAATTTGTAACCAGAAAACACACCAAACTCTTTTAAAGAATTGATAATAAAAGGAACACATCTGACTGGATCTGAAATGTACAGCAAAAGGTCGTCAGCATAGAGAGATAACCTATGCTCAGTTCCCATTCTATGGATGCCCTGTATGTTAGTAGAAGATCTTAGCTTAATGGACAGGGGTTCAATCGCTAGTGCAAACAACAGAGGGCTAAGGGGGCACCCTTGTCGGGTGCCCCTTGACAAATGAAAGAATTGAGAGGCTACCCTGTTAGTCAGCACTGATGCTTTGGGTGAAGCGTATAACAGGTTGAGCCAAGAGATAAATGTAGTACCAAAGCCAAATCTCTCTAATACAGCAAATATGTAAGGCATTTCTATTCTATCAAAAGCTTTCTCTGCGTCCAGGGAGACAACCACCTCTGGCACCCCCCTGGACGCTGGGGAGTGAATAACATTAAGCAATTTCCTGATATTTACAAAAGGATGTCGGTTCCTCATAAAACCAGTCTGGTCCATTGAGATAATAGGAGATATGACTTTGTCTAATCTTAAAGCTAGGAGCTTAGCTAATATTTTAACGTCTGTATTTAAAAGAGAGATTGGTCGGTAGGAACCACACTCAAGTGGATCCTTACCTGGTTTTAGAATGAGTGAGATGGAGGCCTCAGTAAGACTATGTGGAAGAGTGTTTTGTTCTAAAGAGTAATTATACATTTCTGACAAGATTGGAGCTAGCTTTGCACTAAACTTTTTATAAAATTCGACAGGGTAGCCGTCAGGACCTGGAGTTTTATTATTCTGCATGTTCTTAATGGCATCTGCAATTTCCTGTAATTGTAGAGGTTTATCTAACTCGTCTCTCACAGCGTCTTCTAGAGAGGGGAATTCAAGGTCATCTAAAAACTCTTTCATATTTGAGGTGTCTTGTGGGAATGTAGATGTATACAATTCTGAGTAGAATTCTTTGAAGGTGGCATTTATCTCCCTTGGGTCTATGGTTAATACTTGTGAAGATGTACGAATCTGTGGGATCAGGCGTGAGGCAGCTCTACTTTTTAATTGATAGGCCAAAAGACGGCTAGCTTTGTCACCATGTTCGTAGTAATGTCCTTTGGACCATAGCAGGTGCTTCTCAGTTCTTTCCAGGGATAACAAGTCATACTGAGTTTTCAGTTCAATTCTAACTTTGTTTAGCTCCGGTGTGGGGGTTATAGAATATTGGTGGTCTATTTTTTTAATTGCTGAAATAAGCTCTTTCTCCTTCCGCTTCTTTTCCTTATTACGTGATGTGGAGTATGAAATGATCTCACCTCTTATGACAACTTTTAGTGTCTCCCACAGAGTAGATGGAGAAATTGAGTCACTTCTGTTGAATTCTAGAAACTCATCTATGGCCCCTGAAATGTGTTTGCAGAATTTATTATCAGCTAGTAGGGCAGTGTTTAATCTCCAGGTATTATGTTGTGTAAGATTTTGTGAAAATGTTATATCAAGGATTACAGGCGCGTGGTCGGACTCTACAATGGCCATATATTCAACTTTCTCAACAGCAGGGAGAAATGTTTTGTCAATAAAGAAATAGTCTATCCTGCTGTATGTGTGATGTACATTAGAATAAAAGGAAAAATCCTTTTTCTGGGGATATAAAAATCTCCATGGGTCCACACAACCAATCTTATGCGTTAAGTCAGAAAGTATTTGAGACATTTTAGATCGGGTAAGGGTTTTAGGACATGAGCGGTCCATAGATGGGTCAATTACAGTATTAAAATCACCAGCTAGGATAAGCCTGTGTGTGTCCAAGTCTGGTATGAGGGAGAAAAGTTTAGAAATAAAGCTGCTGTCATCCCAGTTTGGGGCATACGCATTTACAAGTATTATGGGGATGTTGAAGAGAGAACCTGGCACAATTAGAAATCTGCCTTGAGGATCACAGATTACTTTGGATGGAGCAAATAATATGCTTTTATGGATTAATATTGATACCCCGCACGCTTTAGTAGTGAAGCTGGAGTGAAAGCTTTGACCAACCCAATTCTTCTTGAGTCTAATCTGATCTGCAGCTGTAATATGGGTCTCTTGCAAAAACGCGAGACCCACCTTTAACTTTTTTAAATGGGAAAAGACACGTGCTCTTTTAATTGGCCCATTGAGCCCTTTAACGTTCCAACTTATAAATCGTATTGGTGAAGAGGAAACATTACGCCCGACATTATGTGTATTACCATCAGACATATCCAAATAAGACATACAGGAGAAAAAATGGGAGGTAATGAGACGAGTCTATAACTAAATAAAATGTTTTCATGTATTTAAATGCACATAAGAAAAAATAAATCCCTTTGGCAGTGTGTCCCCTTTTAATAAAACAAAAACCTATCCAAGCCCCTGAAAGTGCCCTCCCCATCTTAAACAAACTATATACAATACCTATGTCTGTCATCTGAACAGAGACAAACTGCAGGCATTGTTCTAATAATATCAGAGTCTTCCGATACATTCCAAACCGTCTTATAGGCTGTGGAGCAATGACCGTTAAACTGTCATTGAGTTGGAGTGGAGATTAATGACCATGGTTAACAAAGTAGTCGTAGAGTTCACCAAAATTATCGTGAAAGAAGAAAAAAAAAAAAGGAGTGAAAAGGAGAGAGAGAGAGAGAGAGAGAGAAGGCCAACTAAAGTGCACCAACCCCATTGTCACATTAAGGCTGTTGAGTAGGTGGGCACACGTCATTAGAATTAAATTACAGTTACAAAAAAAAAAAAATTATAGAGAGAATAGAAGGACCGGTAAGGCCTGATGTGTACCAAATATGTCATTACAGTCAGTAGGGTAGACATAAGCATGGCGAGTTTAAGTCAGAGTTCAAGCACTGCAGGTTACTGACCCTCGACAGGCTGTAAACCAGAGCCTGGGTGTTGTCATTCTGTGGTACCTGGCGCCATAACCCGACGGTGATAGAATATCTGTGCCTCCTCCGGTGTGTCGAAGTCCAGGGTGTCCCCTTTGAAGAACACACGTAGTGTGGCTGGAAACCGGAGTCGGAACTTTATCCCCTTTGAGTAAAGTGCGTGCTTGATGTCGTTGAATCCCTTCCGTTTCTTCGATGAAGTCTGGGTAAATCCGAACAGTGACGTTCTTGTATTGCAAGGTGTTCTGCCTGGCAAAATTTAAGAGACGTTCCTTATCTTGAAACCGGTTAAAGCATACCAGGAATGTTCGTGGGTTTTGCGCAGCAGTCGCTGGGGCATTCCCTACTCGATGCGCTCTCTCCAAGACTGGCGCCGAGTCGAATAGGTTTTCGCCTGTGAGCTCCATCAGCATTTTGGACATAAATGCCACAGTGTCTTGGTTGCCTTCACTGCCTTCTAAAACATTTACGATTCTCAAATTGTGACGGTGTGAACGGTTTTCAAGACCTTCAATGCGATCAAGCAGTGCTGCATTCTGCTTTTGTAGAGAGTCAATGGCTAGCTCCGCTGCAGTGACTTTCTCGAAATTATCACCCGCTAAAGTTTCTACGTCGGTCAGGCGAGTTTGAAAACCATTCACCATTTCTCGCAAGGCGTCGACAGAAGCTTGTAGAGGTCCGATAGATTCCTGGATGAGACTGGAAATGTCCTCCTTTATGCTGACACGTTGTTTAGACAGTTCTTGCACTAACTGGGTCATTGATATTCCTTCTTCTTGGGAGGGACGGTTAGCAGGAGACGCCATTGCAGCTAACTTGTTGGCGATTGTATTTCTTGTGTTCGGTGGGGCAGAATTCGGCTTCTGTCTTGAAGATTTGCTCATCATCTGTTTGTAACTAAAACGTATATACTCCTTTCCCCGTTAATAAAATTGGGTTTTATTGGCCACTGGACAGTTAATTTAAAAGTTACTTTCAAGCGTGGTCAGAGCTCCTCACCCTTGCTGCCTATCTATCCATGGCACCGGAAGCGATCCGCTGCGGCATTTTGAACTAACTGGAGCTTGTTTATGCACTTATTGGAACATCCAGACAGTAAGGCATTACAATAATCCAACCTGGAGGTAACGAAAGCATGGACTAGTTTTTCTGCATCATGCAATGACATTAAATTTCTTATCTTTGCAATATTTCTGAGATGAAAGAAAGCTATCCGGGTGATGTTATCAATGTGAGTTTCGAATGAAAGACTGGGGTCAATAATCACTCCGAGGTCTTTTACTGCTGCATGTGAAGAAACAGAAAGGCCATCCAGAGTTACTGTGTAATCAGAAAACTTACTTCTAGCTGTATGTGGTCCTAGCACAAGTACTTCAGTCTTGTCAGACTTTAGCAGAAGGAAATTTATAAGCATCCAGTGTCTAATGTCCTTAACACATTCCTCAATTTTATTAAGCTGGTGTCTCTCATCAGGTTTTGCAGAGACATACAACTGTGTGTCATCAGCATAACAGTGGAAACTAATACAATGTTTACGAATAATATCGCCCAGAGGTAACATATATAGAGAAAAAAGCAGTGGACCCAAGACAGAACCTTGTGGAACACCAAACTTTACCTCGGTACGTCTAGAAATATCACCATTTATATCAACATACTGATAACGATCAGTTAGATAAGACCTGAGCCAGGAGAGGGCCATTCCCTTAACTCCCACAACATTTTCTAGTCTATCCAGAAGAATGGAATGATCAATGGTATCAAATGCTGCACTAAGGTCAAGCAACACAAGTAGCGAGACACAGCCCTGATCAGACGCCAACAGTAGGTCGTTTACTACTTTAACCAGTGCTGTCTCTGTGCTATGATGTCTAAATCCTGACTGATACATTTCATGGATGTTATTCCTATGTAAATATGAGCATAACTGCTGTGCCACAGCTTTTTCAAGGATCTTGGAGATAAAGGGGAGGTTTGATATTGGCCGATAATTGGACAGCTGACAGGGATCAAGGTCAGGTTTTTTAATCAGGGGTTTGATAACTGCTAGTTTAAAGGATTTGGGTACATAGCCAATCATAAGAGAAGAATTTATTATTTTTAGAAGCGGTTCAATTACTCCAGGCATTATCTGTTTGAATAGATGTGTCGGTAAGGGATCTAGTACGCAAGTTGAGGCTTTTGATGTAGAGATTAATGAAAGTAATTCAGTTTCTTTTAGGGGAGTAAAACATTCTAACTGATGATCTGATACAGTTATATTGTTAACTACAAGGTCACTTTCATTGTCTAACCTTAAATTAGTAGTTTGAATTTTTTGTCGGATATTCTCAATTTTGTCATTAAAAAAATTCATGAAGTCGTTCCTACTACATACTGCAGGTGTGCATCTGTCTATAGTGGACTTATTCCTGGTTAATTTTGCTACAGTATTAAATAGCAATCTAGGATTATTTTTGTTATCTTCTATTAGGGAGGAGAGATATGTTGATCTCACAGCACTAAGAGCTTTTCTATACTTCAGGAAGCTCTCCTTCCACGCCAATTTGAACACCACCAATTTTGTTTGACGCCATTTACGTTCCAATTTTCGAGTGGTCTGTTTTAAAGTGCGAGTGTCATCATTATACCAGGGTGCTAATTTTTTGTCTCTGACCATTTTCCTTTTTAGAGGAGCTACATTATCTAAAGTATGGCGGAATGTTGACTCTAAGCATTCAGTTGCCTGATCGAGTTCTGCAGGGGCTGACAGTGACCCAATCAAAGTTGACAGCTCTGGGAGATAATTTATAAAGCTCTGTGCAGTAGTTGACGTGAAAGTACGTTTAATACAGTAGCGTGGTGAGGTGCATATATTATTACTCAGACATATTTTGAATGAGATGAGACAATGATCTGAGATAACTTCAGACTGTGGAAGTATGACTATATTGTCTACGTTTAATCTGAATGTTAGTATTAGATCAAGGGTGTGACCACCATTATGGGTCGGTCCTATGACATTCTGCTTAATCCCGACTGAATCTAAGATGGACACAAACGCTGTTTTTAAAGGGTCTTCTGGGTTATCAAAGTGAATATTAAAATCTCCGACAACTAAAGCTTTGTCTAAGGAAATAACCAAATCTGAGATAAAATCTGCAAATTCAGAAAGAAACTCAGAATATGGCCCCGGGGGCCTGTAAATAATAAGCAATGGAATTAACTGGGTAGACTTATTTTTCGAGGCTACATACATTATATGAGTATGAAGAACTTCAAATGTATTAAATTTATAACCAGGTTTGTGTGTTACACCTAGATAATCGTTATAAATAACCGCGACGCCTCCTCCTCTGCCAGTTAGATGAGGCTGGTGTATATAACTGTATCCAGGAGGACTCGCTTCATTTAATGCTATATATTCATTTGGCTTAATCCATGTTTCTGTTAAACACAGTACATTAAACTCCTGATCAGTAATGAGTTCATTAACCATTAGCGCTTTAGATGTAAGAGATCTAATATTTAATAGCCCCACCTTTAGATCAAAGGTGCTGGCAGCAGCTGTACAGTCAGTCTGATCTAATTTTATATTGATTAGGTTACTGGAACAAACTCTCTGAAAATTTCTACCTTTTTGTTGAGCTCGGGGAACAGACACAGTCTCGATGTAGTGGGCCCTGAGTGACGACTCTGTGCAGCTAGCAGACAGTCGGTTTAGCCTGTTCGTCTGCTCCCTGGCCTTGGCTCTGGATTGTCAGAAATTAACTAGGCCTGTTCTGAGACTATGACCTATGCTGCAGGAAATGAGAGCAGCACCTTCCCGAGTGGGATGGATACCGTCCCACCCTAACAGGGCAGCAGTGCCCTCAAAATTAGCCCAATTATCTATAAAGCCCACACTGTTTTCAGAGCACCACCTGGACAGCCAGCAGTTCAGCGACCATAACCTGCTGTAAGCTACATCGCCACGCCGCATTGGGATGGGGCCAGAGCATACTACAGCATCGGACATCGCCTTCGCTAATTTAAACACCTCTACAAAGTTACTCTTAGTAACCTCAGACTGACGAAGGCGTATATCATTAGCTCCTGCATGGATAACTATCTTTGAGAACCTGTGCTTGCCTAGGACCCTAAGATTACCTGCTATGTCCGGCGCCCTGGCTCCCGGTATACACCTGACTAAAGCTGCTGGTGCCCCTAAAGGCTGAGCTAATTTCACGTGCCGTATGATAGAGTCCCCTATAACCAGAGCTCTTTCAGGTTTCTCAGTGGGTGCATTACTAAGGAGAGCAAACCTGTTCGACACGTGACGCGGAGAGGAGTGGTGCTCCCGTGGGCGAGCCTCTGCGGTAGCTTTGGCTCTACGCTTATGCCGCCGAGCCGTCACCCATTCGCCCCGCTGTAAGGGCTCTAATGCCGGAGTTGGGGGATTGCTAACTCCACCTAGGGCGTCCAGACTTTCCCTAACAGGAACTACACTGTTCTCACGCTCACTAACCTGCTCTAAAGCCTGGACACGCGCTTCTAGCACTGAAATCTTCCCCGTCAGAGAGCTAACTAATCTGCACTTATCACAAGTAAAGCTAATAGAGCTATCGCTAGTGACGGAGGAAGAATGACTAAACATCCTGCACTCAGCACACTGAACAGGCTGAAGGTGTGCCATGATGAAAAGATTCACGTACCTTAAATGAAGATCTGTTGATATTAAAGCAGATCAGATGGCCTCCGCTTGTGGACTTTACACAGGAGGAGAGAAAAAGAAAGCTTCCGGTCTCGGCGTTCTTCCGAAAAAAGAAAGAGAAAAAACCGGAAAAAAAAAACCGGAAAAAGGAAAGCGAAAGTGAAAAGTACAAAAATGAAAGCGACAGTATAATAAAAATGAAGACGATACTGGAAATTTATTTATAGAAAAAAAAAGTTAAAAAAGGATTAGTAATTAACGCCGGCACTCGCGGGAAAAAGGACTCGGCGCGAACAACTCAGGAAACAGGAAGTGCGTAAACAGCACACAGCACACTAAATATTTGAATTACAGTCAGTCGTATTCATCCACCAATAATTTCAAAGGACTAAATGTCCGTCAAACTTTGTGACACTGACAAAAATGCTGTTTGCCACAAACCTCGTCACCAGATGTACATTTTAAACAAATATGACATATATTTTCCTTTTATCTGTTAGCAAAACCGCAATATTTTCAGCTTGCTTTTCAGCAATCTACTTAAATCTGTCTCGCTTAGTCTAGAGTCCAGTAAAGGCGGTTGTAGCGCAGCAAGAGCACCTGTTCAAAGTGCTTGTCTGTCATGCGGTTTCGGTGAGGGCTGAAAACAAGTCCTCCATGGCTAAACAGCCGTTCAACAGGAGCACTTGATGGCAGAGTGGTATTATACTTTAAGAAGAGAGCTCTGATTGTTGGGTATGTTTTTAATGAGGCCAATGTCTTATCTGGATCCTGAAGGTACCGTTGCACTTCTTCCTCTGCTGTAGAACTGGTCTCCTGTGCACTCTGAAAACAGAAAAAAGTGTCATCGTCTTCTGGCTCATTTCCCATTGAAGCATGTCCAGTGGCGCTGGTTGGTTCTGTGTTGGTTGGATCTGTGTTGAGGAGACGAGCCTCCTGGACCATTGTTCTTTTCATGGACTCTCTTCTCATCATCAGCAAGCCACCAGAGTCGGAATTTGGGGATGGTTGATGCTGCCATCCTTGCCTCGTGAGAGACCAGTACAGCTGCAAATCAAGTGTCAATAGCTTTGATGACTGCTAAGAGTATATGGGATGAGAATTGCACTTGTGCCACCTTCTCAGATAACTTGGCTTTCAAACTCAGAAGGGTGGGGATCACATACCCAAAATAACAGTTCTTTTCCCCCTGGAGCAGGTTGATTGAGTGGGCAAGTGGTTTTAGGATTTTTGTGTACTCTTTGAGAAACAATGTTTCTTGAGGATGAAGTTTTGCCACCTTCAGTTGGTCACAAATTTCATTGAGCTGATTTTCAGGAAGGCTCATTAGTTTCTCAATTGCATTATAGTCCGAACTCCACCTAGTCATGCAAGGAACAACGCATCTCATTTGGGCGACTTCTTCAATGATGTCAGCAGCACCTGATGAGCGATGGGACTTGTTCCAGATGGCAGCACATTTTGCCATTGCACTCCTGTACAACTTTCTGGAAAGCCCCTGAGAAGCAGCTTTTTCAATGTCAGTTGTGGCAATGAGATTTAACATGTGTGCAGCACATCGATGGTGTGGTGGCAAGAAGAAGTTAAGCTCGTCATTCTCTTGGTCTTCATCGAGTGCTGTATTGACATCGGCAAACTGCACCTCATCATTTTCTTCTGCATCATCTTCTGTCTCTGAATCTCCATATTCGCTGAAAGCTTTGACAAAATTACTCCCATTGTCAGTCACTGTGGCAGTGACCTTGCCTTGAATATGGAACTCTGCATGAACTTGACTGATTTTGGCAGCAATGACGTCAAAGGTGTGACGGCCTCTGATTCTCGCACATGCCAGTGCAGCAGACTTGCGATCCAAGCTATCGGACTCAATCCAGTGGCATGTGATGCCTATAAAGTTACGGTGATTAGCAGTCCATATGTCTGCGGTGGTGCACACATATTCAGGATTTTCAAGGATTCTGGTTTGATTTTCTTTCATTTTTTCAAAGCTTTTCTCAATTTGTAGCATTAGTGTTTTTCTGCATACTGGGGTCCTTCCCCCACTTAAGCCTTCAACCAACTGGCGGAAGGTGGTATTCTCAACAGCAGAAAAGGGCTGAACTTCATTAATTATGTAATCAAAAACCAATGAATTCACTTTCCTTTGT
This sequence comes from Neoarius graeffei, assembly GCF_027579695.1. Taxonomy (NCBI): domain Eukaryota; kingdom Metazoa; phylum Chordata; class Actinopteri; order Siluriformes; family Ariidae; genus Neoarius; species Neoarius graeffei. Next base: position 18,356,613 of record NC_083592.1, on the reverse strand, counting down.
GTGATGGCTGGAGTGGTAAGTATGGCTTGTTTGAGAGGAGGGGGGGTCTCTCTGCTACTTTCTCCACCAGCATGATCCATGTTTGCCTTGGGTAGACTGTGCAGACTGTGCATGGCTCTGGGATGAACCCTCTAAGGGAAAAAAAGACAAAAAACAAACAAAAAAAACATTATTGATAGTGACATGCTTTCTATATGAGATCACAACTGCCTTTAATCATGTCCAGTTGGCATTCCTTTCAGAACAAATTAACATACTTGGAGTGTACTACATTAACCAACACTGTAATTCCAAATACACACAAGGGAAATAATTCTATATCTAAACTAAAAGTATATTGCTAGCTAATGTTAACCACATACCATAAACCATATCATGTATGTTATTTGCTAATGTTAACCACAAATAGCCTACACAAAGGCTAGAGAATCGTTTTGTCAATCTCTTTAAAGAACATTATTATTATCATCATCATCATCATCATCATCATCATCATTATCAACAACAAGTAGATTCGACAAGGGCAGACCTGAACTAAATGAGTGCAATATTCCAAAATGACCACTCGTGACATTATAGGCTAGTAGCATATCGGGACAACTTGCTAGTTGAATATGAAAGGACTAAATATGAGAGGACTAAAGCGGAGTCCATCAGAATTTTGGTTCCACAAGGCAACATAATGTTTGAACTTAGCTAAGTCCTGTTATATTACTAAGGCCAAATTAAAAAAATAGTGTGTTTCCGGTAACCCGACCGATTGAGAATTTCCGCGTCGAAATTGCCGACCGTAAAGTTTTTATTACAAATTTCCCTCGATATTTTAGTGTAAGCGGCGTTAGTTTGTCATAATTTTTTGTTTCAACGCATTCAAGTTGTGAAAGAAACGATAAAAAGTAAAATGTTTCGCCACTTCTATCAGCCCTCCTGCATAAACATGGAAGCGCACTTGTATACTGAAGGAGGAAGGAAAACTGAGCCGAGCCGCCATTTTGAATCCTCATTCAAGGCTGTAATGCAAATTGCTTCCTTTTCAGTATGCAAGTGCACTTCCATGGCAGGGAAAAACACTACATTTTGCCGCCTATGTAGTCCCCTATTTATACAAATAGGAGTCCTTCAGGATTCAGCCATGTTTTTGCTCGGTGTTTTTGCTCGACCCAAGTTCTACAGTAGGCTAGGCCGTCTGCTTTTAATGGAAGTAGCCTAGCCTAGGACGTTATTTTCACGTTATTTCTTGATAAGGTGTTTTCACGTTATTACATGAAAATATCATGAAATATCGCTTCCGTAGATCATAACTCGAACTCTCGCGATATTTTTTTTATTCGTTTAAAGATTTAAAACACTTATTTTATTATGATGTGTGGTATAAAGGATTCTGTGTCAAAATACTATTTTGTAAGATGTTTACTTGTGTTAATTTTTTCGAACAAAATAAAAAAAAATTAAGAAAATAAAAAACTTTCCTACCTACCGACCTTATTTTAGTATTTCATGTTACCGGAAACACACTTTTTTTTTTTGGCCTAATACTCGATAAGACCCACCTAGTTTGGTTTCATAAAAAGCAAGCACATGACAAAAACGGACGATTGTTTGCTAACGCCAGCTAGCAAGATTTGCTTGATGGAGTAGCCTTTATGCTAATGTTAAAATCACGCAAATAGGCTACTATTATGTTCCTGAAGTGGCACACAACCTACATTACCAGATACACACAACTAAAACAATCTAGTTGCAGTAGGCTAACGTTTGATTTTTAAAACTTACTGTTAGATGTTTGCTCAGGTTAGATGTAGAGTCTCTGGATGTGGACAGCAGCTTGGTTGCTGGCAAGCAGAGTTTACACTGCACGGCCAGATTCCGCTCATCTTTGTGTCCTTTAAATATAAAGTGGTGCCTTAATTTCCAGGAGAAAAACACGTTCTTGCCTGTGAGGTGGCTCTGCTCTTGCTCCTCATGGTGGGTTGGTTTGGGCTCCTCGTCCTCTTCCATTGTGTGATTGTGACTGACTGAAGCTGCCAACGTTAACCGCTCTTGCTTGCGTTCTATTTCTGTTTGGGTTTTCGGCGGCCGCGGCTATCACTGTTTTTCCCGCGGCGCGGTGACGTCATGCGGTAGCCCTCTATAGCCTAAAATGTGAAAAGGGAAGTACCGCCGTGTAATCCATTTATTTCAACAAAGTAACTGTAATCCGATTACCACTTATTAAAACAGTAACTGTAACGGATTACAGTTACTCATGATTTGTACTCTGATTACGTAACGCCGGTACATGTAATCCGTTACTCCCCAACACTGCATGGGCCCAGCCACGTATCTCCTTGAGGACGGCACTCGCTGGCACGCCAGCTGTCTTAGGAAGGTGCCTGCACCTCCTCCTACACCATTGCAGGGGAGCAGGGATTTGTCACCTGCCAGAGTTGATTATGGGGACCCCATGCCCCTAGCTGAGGCACAACCTGGAGACACTCATCCAGCACCACACCTAGAGCCCCCATTGCCTCCAGCACGGCCCCCATCTCCTGTTCCCTTACCACAGTTGGCCCCACCGCAGCGCTCGAAACTAATGGTGTCCCGATGTCCCGGGGACCATAAAAAATGTCACTGGGACACAAAATTATCATATCTGGGACAATCCCGGGACAATGGAAAAAAATAGATCTAGAAAAAAAAGTTCTACATTAATATTATTTACAAAGCCGTAACACATACGTAGACATTCACCTAATTTGTCAATTTTAATTTTAAAACGTTAACACCGAAAAATACATAGTAGCTACACTTTCGATGCACCTGCATCCGTAGGCTACAGAGCAGCGCATTCTGTTCTAGAATCTTCAGCCGGAGTCCGCATTATATGGACTTGGAATGGAATTGCTACCGCACACGCTGCGCCGACTCTTGCCAGAACAAAAATGCTTAAGTGGTTGAAGCGGACCGACCGTGGGGAAGAAACTGAAAGCCCAGACATAACGTCTCCGGGACCTTCAGGATCCAAAGTGTCATCGCCTGGTCTGCAGGCAACGCTAGCAACTGAATGAACTTAATGAACACTGTTAGACACGTTATAAAATACAACAGGATTGATGTGGATGATATTGACAGAAGATACCATTCAACAGAATAAGTGAGTTTTCTTGGTGTCTTTCTAGTTCAGAAAGTTTAGTCAGTCAGCAGCACAACTAGGCTAGGACCTGGCACTATGTTGATGTTGCTAACATTTGCACCCACGTTTCGGCAGCAAAAGTTCATAAAATGGATAATGGAAAGTTCATAAAATGGGTAACGGAAAGTTCATAAAAATGGATAACGGTAATGGATAACGGAAAGTTCATAAAAATGGATAACGGTCTCATCTCATCTCATTATCTCTAGCTGCTTTATCCTGTTCTACAGGGTCGCAGGCAAGCTGGAGCCTATCCCTATTTTTATTTTTTCTGGAGCCTATTTTTAATTTAAATATGACCCAAATTATGGATGATATTGCTACATTCAAAATCAAAAGAGTCAATGATAAGCAGAAAGCACCATGGAAGCAGTATCCGGCTGTTAAACTGCTAAAGAGAGAATGTAGAAAGACTGAAAGAAAATGGCGCAAATCTACACTTCACATCCATTATCAAATCCATAAAGAGATGCTTTGTAATTATAATTATGAAATTCGTAAAGCAAGACAGTCTTTCTTCTCCAATATCATCAGCAGGAATATGAACAATGCCCATGTGCTATTTTCAACAGTAGAGAAGCTAACTAATCCCCCACCACAATTAGCACCTGAACTTCTCTCAGTTAATAAATGCAATGAGTTTGCATCCTTTTTCAAAGGTAAAATTGATAAAATACAGCAGAATAGTCCTCATAATATATCTCAGTTGCAAAAAATTGAAAAACTGCAATCACCAATGACACAAATAGATAACTACAACACAATGTCAGAATTTTGTTTAATTGATTATGAGACTCTTGAAAAAAACTGTACAAAATCTCAGTTCCTCAACATCTGAATTGGACATTCTGCCCACCAACTTTTTTAAGTCTGTTCTTCATCTTATAATTACAGATGTGCTTCAAATTATAAATACATCCCTGGAGACTGGCGTTGTTCCCGTGTCCCTAAAAAAAGCCGTTGTAAAGCCCCTACTTAAAAAAAATAATCTGGATCCTTCAGTATTAAATAAATACAGGCCAATATCAAATTTACCATTCATCGGGAAAATCCTTGAAAAAATTGTCTTCAATCAATTAACTGCCTTCTTGATATCAAACAGCCGTTTTGATAATTTTCAGTCAGGATTTCGTGCCAATCATAGCACTGAAACAGCGCTGATTAAAGTTATAAATGACATACGTCTTAATACTGATGCAGGCAAAACATCGGTCCTGGTATTACTGGACCTCAGTGCAGCTTTTGATACTGTTGATCACAACATACTGCTATATCGACTTGAACACTGGGTTGGATTGACTGGTAAAGTTATCAATTGGTTAAATTCATACTTAAAAGATAGAAGCTTCTTTATTACCCTGGGAAATTGTTCCTCAACGTCAATGTCCTTGACCTGTGGTGTCCTCCAGGGGTCGATTCTTGGACCATTACTTTTCAACCTTTATATGCTCCCACTTGGGCAAATTATCAATAAAAATTCAATTTTGTATCACTGCTATGCAGATGACACCCAAATTTATTTTGCTCTATCACCTAATGATTATGCCCCCTTGAATGTCTCTACCAGTGTATCGATCAAATCAACAGCTGGATGTCACAAAATTTTCTTCAGCTGAACACAGATAAAACAGAAGTAATTCTATTTGGAAAAAAAGATGAAAGACTCAGGATTACCACTATTCTTGACACAAAAGGGATTAAAACTAAAGAAATGATTAAAAATCTTGGTGTTTTCATTGACAGCGAGCTAAACTTTGACAGTCACATGAAAGCAATCACTAAAACGGCATTTTATCACCTAAAATACATTTCCAAACTAAGAGGACTTATGTCAAAAAATGATCTGGAAAAACTAATACATGCCTTCATCTCTAGTAGGGTTGATTACTGCAATGGCCTTTTCACAGGCCTGCCAAAAAAGACCATCAAACGACTTCAGCTGGTTCAAAATGCAGCGGCTAGGGTTCTCACACGAACAAAAAGAACAGAGCACATTACTCCACTTCTAAGGTCCCTTCACTGGCTTTCAGTAAGCTACAGAATTGACTTTAAAGCATTGCTGCTGGTGTACAAATCTCTAAATGGTACAGGGCCCAATTACCTCTCTGATATGTTGCAGCGGCCTAACCCAATCAGATCTACCAGATTGCAACAGAAAAATTTACTATTAAAACCAGTTGTTAAAACAAAGCATGGTGAAGCAGCTTTTAGCTACTATGCAGTACAGCTATGGAACCAACTGCCAGAGGACATTAAAAATGCTCCTGCTGTTGGCAGCTTCAAATCTAGGTTAAAGACCAAGCTGTTTTCAGATGCTTTCTGTTAAATAATTAATATTGTCTTCTTTACATTTTTTATAATCTTTACTTTCTCTACATGTTTTAAATTTACTTTAACTTTATTCTATTTTATTCTGCTGGTTTCTTTTTTTCTTTTTCTCCTCCTATTTGAACTACTACTTCATTTTATTATTTTATTTCTACTACTATTTTCTTTTAATTCTTTTAATTAATTGTTTAATTCTTATAATATTATATATTAGAATAAAAATAAAATTATTTTATGTAATTTTATTTCTCTATTGTTTACTGTTTTGTTTTTACTTCTGTAAAGCACATTGAACTGCCATTGTGTATGAAATGTGCTATATAAATAAACTTGCCTTGCCCAGCTGACTACGGGCGAAAGGCGGGGTACACCCTGGACAAGTCGCCAGGTCATCACAGGGCTATGGATAATGGTAATGGTGAAAATTATAAGTTGGCCTTATAAGTGCCAACAGATATTCAAGGTATAAGTAGATGAAATGAACATAAAAGGGGTCTTATTTTCAACTAAAGTGTACTGCAGATGTAGGGAGTTGAAACATTTTCTGAATGAGCTAGTTGGCCCCTTTAAATAAACGGGTATCTATTCATACAGTGAGATCGCCAAAGTTTAATAAACTGAAAATGCAATAACTGTAATTTTGAAGTAGATGATGTATAGGACATGTGTCGCTTGTGTCTTGTGACTTATTGTAAAAATTATATAAAGGGTTCAAAATCACATAGTTACAAATATAATAGTAACTTCATATGATAATATTAACCACTGGTTATTTCAGAGAGGAAAAAAATGGGGACACTATTGCTTCCATTCGGGACAATACAACACAGAATTCGGGACCACTGGGGGACACAAAGAAAAAAAGTTAATTTCGAACCCTGCCCCACCGTCACCACAGCTGGCCCCGCCATCTCCTGTGGGGTCGCCACGGCCTGTGCACGCTAGGGCACGGCCGGATTATTTGAAGGACTTTGTGTCTACCTTTCACGTTTGAGTTCACCCCCCTGGGAGGGGAAAATGTTGTGTCTGTTCAGATCGATTGAATCTGCGTTCTTTTGGAAATGCCTAGCAACGTACTCTGTATGTAACTGTTGATGTCTCAGGGGGTGGGGAGTTTTTGGTTCAGTAAAGTTAAGACGTGTGTTTACACCTGTGTTCGTGTGTTCTTCTCTATTTAACAGGTCTCTCACCCATTTATTAGATGAATCTGACAACATTTTACCTTTGAGAAATTCTGTTTAAAATTTAACTTCCAGTGCGATATAATAAGGTTCTTAAAAGTATACCAGTTTCCTTTATTTTTATGTTTTTATTACAAAAAAACATGCAACCTCATATGGTTGCCTCACCTCATCACCCTTCCCTGATGATTGGTGGTCATGATTTCTCAAGCAAGATTTTGCCAAACAGATTGATCTGAGGTCTTACTTTACAAATGTTTTATATCCTATGAATTTAAAAAGAAACTCAGCTTCTCGTATTTTCAGTCAGCTTATCTTAAAGAATTTATGCACTAATTTCTTAAGCTTACCTTTACCACCAAAAAGAAAAAAAAGAACAACAATAAAAAAGACAATAAGAACAACATAATTAATCTGTATGGGAGCAAAAGTGGAACAGTTCCGATCTCATAATTGGGCCTTATGTCACAAACGAAATTGTAGTGAGGAGCAGAGCCATGTCGAGAGAGTCAATGCTTGATCGTCACATTATTCATGTAGCTTTTAGATAGTTCCAGGAAGTTCTTGGCAGGCAATTTGAATATGTAAATAGAGAGAGACAGAACTGCGATTTTTGGCATTTAGTAGTCAATAAATGAGTTGATTTACAATATTTATATAGCACACTGACATATGTACAGTATATAATTACATCAATATGGTTTTTTGTATAGGTAATCGTATGGGGCCGAGTAAAATTAAGGATTAATTTCACGAGTGATTTCGAAGTTTTAATTTCAAAACTTTGAAATCACAAGTGAAATTGATCCTTAATTTTACGAGGAACCATACGATTACTTGTTTATAATATATAGGGCCAAATTCATACTTCAAAAGCCATTCAAGTTCACAACATTTGTCATTCATGCTTTCTGAACCAATCAGGGCGCAAGACTATCTTGCACATTTGAATCAGTTTCTAAAGCGTCTTTCATCATGACGCAAAAAAACTGCGAAAGCACCTTGTCTAACTCACAGCATTCATATGCCACTAGAGAGTCGTTTATTTGTCTTTCTGAGGCCCATTTCTTAAATGCGGAAGCCAAAAATTCATACTTTTTTTGGTATTTTCATTTTCGCTTGCAGCTTTCAATTGGTTTATCATTTCTTCGTCAAATATAGTGAAACGCGGCATTGCTGAGTCAGCAATTTTGTTGACAAAATTTGCTAATTTTTGTAACTGTAACCAAGCAACAAACTAGCCAATAGCATTTCAGGAATATGGCCCCGTGTTAAGGAAAAAAGCCCTCCTTGATTGACCAATCAGAATTGAGTAATTTGGCCCTATGTATTATAAAAAAAGTAAAATTTGGTATTATTTGAGGATTTTGTTGAACAGCTAACATTACCCTGAACGCTTTACATCAGTACCTAACATGAACATTATCTACCATAGGTTACATTATTATTATTATTATTGGCAGCGGGGGCATGGTCAAGTGCTGATTTGCAAATGGAGAGTGAGGCCGAGGAAAGTGAGTGGCAAAATGATCACACCTGTGTCTAATTTATGGTGTGTGCGTGTGCCTTGCAGTGATGGCCAAGGGCTGATAAGGAGAGAGAGAGAGCCGAGAGAAGGGATTTCTCCCAACCTCTGTGTGAGTGACTCTCTCTCTCTCTCTCACACTTACTTTAAAAGCTGGAAACCAACATTGTGGTATATCTAATGTTTCTTATTAGAAGATTAGAACTCAAATATAAGATTATTTCATTTACTTTTAGATGATTTTACTCATTTCAAGCTTTAAATTTTTTTTATTCTACTGGCAGATAATTTTGTTAATTTTAAGCATTCTAGAAAGAAGCAACATTATCTGCCAATAAAATAAGAAAATTTAAAGCCTGAAATGAGTAAAAGCATCTAAAAGTAAGCTAAATAATCTTATATTTGAGTTCTAATAATCTTCTAATAAGAAATATTAAATAAATTCACCAATATTATAGGTATTTTCTGTTTCACAAGGAACAGGAGCAGTGCTTTGAAGCTTTGCTGCAGGCCCAACAGGATGCTCATCAGGGATTCTAGAACCTGCTCACGTTGGCGGGCCCCCCAGCTGCCATGTCTGCAGGCTATCCCCATGTCACCCTGACAAAGATGGGGTCTCACGATGACCCAGAGGCCTTCCTAGTGCTCTTCGAGCAAGTCACTGAGACCTGGGGGTGGCCAGTCGAGTAGTGAGTAGTTTGCCTACTACCGCTCCTGACCAGACAGGCCCAGCTCACTGCCCAGCAACTCCCCGCTGACACCAGGCTGGACTATGCCGATTTAAAATGAGTCATCCTGCAACGTGTCAGCCACACCCCAGAGCGACATCGTCAGCATTTCTGCCTGCTGACTCTGAAAGAGGACAGCCGGCTGTTTGCATTTGGCCAACAGCTCTGGGACGCCTGCCAGTGGTGGCTGAGGGTGGAAGACCGCAACGCCGAGGGAATCATCAATGTGGTCACACTGGAACAGTTCATCACTCTGCTGCCGGGAAGGACAGCAGAGTGGGTCCATTGCCTGGCGTTGCTGGACAGAGCGATCATGCTGGCTGAGGACCACCTGGCAGCAATTCCAGTGGCAGGTGGACATCCTGCCTCTTCTCTCTCTCTCTCTCCTTCCCATCCCTGCTCCATGGAAGCCTGCTTGCTGAGCCCGTGGTGTCCCCCTTCCTCCCTCCCCCTATGTTCCTGTGTCTTCTCTCACCAGGTGAGTGATCCCCAAGCCGCTGGTGTGCTGGCACTGCAAGAAGCCTGGGCACTTCCAGGACCAATGCCATGCGATGGAGGTGGGGGCTGTGGGCTGAATCCCCAACACGCCAGAGCCCATCCTTGATCGAGCCAGAGCGTATCGCATACTGGTGAGTATTCAAGGGGATACCTATCATGCGTTGGTGGATTCAGGCTGTAATCAGACCTCCATCCACCAAAGGTTGGTTCAAGGTGAGGCATTGGGGACAGCATGTTTGGTGAAGGTATTGTGTGTGCGCATGCACAGGGGTGTTCATGAATATCTGCTAGTGTCTGTTCGCATCCAATTTCAGGGAGCAAAGAATAGTGTAGAGGCAACAGTTAGCCTGCGCCTCACCCTCCCACTAATTCTGGGAACAGGTTGGCCAGGGTTTAAGTGTTCAATGGAGTGTGTAGTAGCGTGTGTGTGTGGGGGGGGTCCTGCAGTAGCACATCATAGGGGGATCCCAGTGTAGCATTGTCTGAGGAAGCTGTCTCTGAGCCATCCATGTCAGCCCCATGTCATGGTGACATGGACAGAGGGGAGTACCCCTCCTCTCCCTTCTCTTTTGGGAATTTCCTCAAGGATTTCTCTTTGGAGCAAGCACAAGATGTCACGCTTTTGACCAGGTGAGAGTAATGGATGGCCAAATGCAGCACTCTCTTGCCTGTACTTCACTGTGGTCAAAGATGGATTATACAGAGTGACAGGACACTCAGACCGGTGAAAAATGACCCAGTCATTACATAGTCCCAAAGAGCTATAGGGCTCATTATGACCTTATGACTGGACACCTTGGGCAGGATAAAACTAACCTGTCTCATGGCATGTTTCTATTGGCCAGAGATTCACGGGGATGCCCGTAGGTGATGTGCAGCATGCCATGAATGCCAGCTGGTGAATCTGTCAGCCATGCCAAAGGCGCCATTGTGCCCTCTTCCCCTGATCAAGACCCCCTTCAAAAGAATTGAGATGGATCTTTTCAGGCCATTAGACTGGTCTACATGAGGGCATTACTTTATTTTAGTTCGGGTGGACTATGCAATGCGATACCCGGAAGCTTTTACAAAGTGTTGACACCAAAAAGTTGTGGTCAATGACGGCAGTACAAGACCTTAAACACCTTTCTGAAAAATGCAATCGCCATGAAAGTAGCTGCAGCCATCTTGTCAACTGTTTGAAGCTAAGTTTCTTTGGCAGGCTTAGTACTGCTAAACAGTAAATACAAATACAGTAGCCTATAAAGATGCAGGAGAGGCTGAATGCATTTGCCATGGTATCAATGGAAAAGAGACTGGTGACCGAGACTGAGAATGACTTTAACCAAAAAGTCATTGAGAATTTTGCAGACCAGAAAGAAAGGAGGGCAAAAATTATATTCAAGTAGTGCTTGTTTTTAAAGCTAAATATTGGCAGCTTCTCTGTACTTGCTTTGATCGGTAAGCAGTACTCAAGCAAGAATTGGACTGTTATCAACACTTCAGTCTTTGTTACTTTAATTTGTGCATTTACACTTAGTCTTTCACACTGTTAAGTGCTTGTTTGCTGTAGAATGGGACTCCATGGATTCTGTATGCTGCTGTTGCAGTGTTTCCAACAAGTACTTGGGCAACATTACTGTCTTGTGTTTTGATTTGTTTGAAGGTGTATAATATGGGACCTTTTAATAAACAATGGTTTTGTAGATCATATTTAATGGCGTGCATTCTCTCATCCTTTTTTGCCTTCTTTAAATAAAGGCTTTCCTCATAATGTGAATATCTCTTTACACAAACTGAATAAAAACTCAGCTAAAACTAGCTCTTAATTCCTCAAAAATAAAAATCAAACTAAAACTACTTAATGCACCCCAAAAACTAGACTAAAATGAAAAAAAAACATTGAAAGACTCAATAATAAAAACTAATGAAAATTTCAAAACTACAATGACTCTGCCCCAATACTGCCCACCCACCCATTTTTTTTTAGCATCACCCACCACTGGCCTGAAATGATAAAAACTTAAACCGTTAACCATTCTTGACATATGCAGTGTAACCAAGTATAGTACATAGTATAATTAAAATATAATAATAATTATAAATGACTATAATACAGTCTAAGTAAGTGTATGTGGCAGCGGGGGCGTGGTCAAGCGCCGGTCTGTGACAGGAGGGCGGAGTCAGGGAAGGTAAGTGGCAGAATCACTACACCTGACTGCAATTAACCTGTTTGTGTGTGTCTTCTCAGTGACCGCGCCCTATTTAGGGAGGGAGAGCAGAGAGCAGAGGATCTCTCCCGAACCAGACACCAGATATGTGTGCGCGTGTGTCTGGCTGTGTGTGTGTTTGAGAGACCACTGAAAAGTGTAAAAATAAAACGATTGTTGAACCTGATCTCTGTCCTGCCGTCCTCTGTGCTCCACCCCTTCATAAGAACTGTTACAGTGGTGCCGAAACCCGGGATCTGGAGCACAGCAGCCTAACAGCCCCATGGAGTCTTCCCCGTTCGCTGAACTGGTCCACGCCCTCGCCACGGCCCAGCAAAGCCAGCACCAGGCGCTACTCACCCTCCAAAAGGAGCAAGAACAGCGGTTCGAGGCCCTGGTGTTGGCCCAACAGGAAGATCGAGAGGCGTTCCGGCACCTCCTCGTGTCGGCGGGGTCCACCAGCGCTCCTACCGCAGGCCCGTCTTCCCTCACCGTCACCAAGATGGGCCCGCAGGACGACCCCGAGGTGTTCATCACGCTCTTCGAGCAGGTCGCCGAAGCCTTGGGGTGGCCGATGGAGCAGCGCGCGGCGCACCTCCTCCCCCTGCTAACAGGAGAGGCACAGCTGGCCGCGCTTCAGCTCCCTGCCGACTGGCCTACGCGGACCTCCGCCGGGCCGTCCTCCAGCGCGTGGGGTGCACCCCAGAACAGCAGCGCCAGCGCTTCCGCGCGTTGCGCTTGGAGGAAGTCGGCCGGCCGTTCACGTTCGGCCAGCAGCTCCGGGACGCCTGCTGGCGGTGGTTGAGGGCCGACAACTGCGACGCCGAGGGAATCATCGACCAAGTTGTGCTGGAACAGTTCATCGCGCGCTTGCCAACAGGAACTGCGGAGTGGGTCCAGTGCCACCGCCCGGTGTCGCTGGATCGGGCAGTCGAGCTGGCGGAGGACCATTTGGCGGCTGTCCCGGCGGCAGGACAGCAGACGACATCTCTTCTCTCCTCTTCTCTCTCTCTCTCTCCCCCTCCTCCTGTGTCCCGTCCTCGCCCCATTCCCCCACCGTGGAGGCGGGGGCCGGTGCCACCCCAGCCGGCCCGCTGCACCCGTGGTGCCCTCCCGTTTCTCCTTTCTGTGTCTGTCTCTCCCCCACCTCAAGTGAGTGAGCCCCAGATCACCAGTGCAGAGGGAAAGCCTGGAGCCGGGCCACTTTCAAAAGCAGTGCACGGCGATGGAGGTGGGCGCGGTGGTTCGGATCCCCGACGCGCCAGAGGCCGCCCTCGATCGGGCCGGAGCGTATCGCATACCGGTGAGTATCCAAGGGGATACATATCAGGCGATGGTGGATTCTGGCTGTAATCAGACCTCAATTCACCAAAGCCTGGTCCAAAACAAGGCATTGGGGGGAGCACAGGGGGTGAAGGTGTTGTGTGTGCACGGGGATATTCACCGCTACCCTCTGGTGTCAGTCCACATTTTTTTCCGAGGGGAAAAATGTATAGTGAAGGCGGCGGTTAATCCTCGCCTTACCCACTCTTTAATTTTGGGGACTGATTGGCCGGGATTTCGGGGTTTGATGACGTGCTTAGTAAAGAGTGGGTCCTGCCATTTAGCAGGGGGAGGTCCCGGTGTCGCTTTGGCGGGAGCAGCTGTCACAGAGCCGTCTATGTCATCTCCGCGTCAGAGTGAGGAGCCCCAGGCTCCTCCTCCCTCTCTCGGGGAATCCCTCGTGGATTTCCCGTTAGAACAATCGCGAGACGAGACTCTGCGGCATGCGTTTGACCAAGTGAGAGTAATCGATGGTCAAACGCTTCCGCCGAACGCCACCCCGTCCTTTCCCTATTTCTCTATTATGAAGGATAGATTATACCGAGTGACACAGGACACTCAGTCTAAAGAGCGAGTCACGCAGCTTTTGATTCCGAAGAGCCGCCGGGAACTGGTATTCCAGGCGGCTCACTTTAATCCCATGGCTGGGCAGGATAAAACACTAGCCCGAATAATGGCCCAATTCTATTGGCCGGGGATTCGCGGCGATGTTCGTAGGTGGTGTACGGCGTGCCGTGAATGCCAGTTAGTAAATCCAGCGGCCATTCCAAAAGCACCTTTGCGCCCTCTTCCATTAATTGAGACCCCGTTTGAGAGAATTGGGATGGATCTCGTCGGGCCATTAGATCGGTCAGCACGAGGGTACCGCTTTATATTAGTTCTGGTGGACTATACAACGCGATACCCGGAAGCAGTGCCTCTGCGCAATATCTCAGCACACAGTATTGCAGAGGCACTCTTCCGCGTCATCTCCCGAGTCGGAATCCCGAAAGAGATTCTGACTGATCAAGGCACTACATTTATGTCACGGACACTGCGCGAACTGTATGGGTTATTGGGGATTAAGCCGATCCGCACCAGCGTGTATCACCTACAAACGGACGGTTTAGTAGAATGGTTCAACCGCACCCTCAAAAATATTATTAAAAAATTCGTAAGTGAGGACACATGTTATTGGGATAAGTGGCTCGAGCCCTTGTTGTTCTCAGTGCGAGAGGTCCCCCAAGCCTCCACGGGGTTCTCCCCATTCAAATTATTATATGGGTGTAAGCCGCGCAGCATCCTAGACGTGCTGCAGGAAAATTGGGAGGAGGGACCTTCACAAAGCAAGAACGAAATTCAGTACGTTATGGACCTGCACGCAAAACTCCACACGCTCACCCACCTAACTCAGGAGAATTTGTGGCAGGCCCAGGAACGGCAAGCCCGCCTGTACAACAAGGGTACGCGCCTTAGAGAGTTCACACCGGGAGATAAGGTACTCGTACTGTTGCCCACGTCGAGCTCCAAATTGATCGCCAAGGACCCTTTGAGGTCACACGACGAGTCGGGGATGTCGACTATAGGTGAGGCGAAGGGACAGGGGTGGGGCGCTACAGATTTACCACCTCAATCTGCTTAAACTCTGGAACGAGGAGGTCCCCGTGGCGTTGGTGTCGGTGGTTCCGGAGAAGGCGGAGCTGGGGCCGGAGGTTCAAAAAGGGGCATTGGCACGTACCTCTCCGGTCCCCTGTGAAGACCACCTCTCCCCGACCCAACTCACGGAGGTCGCCCAGTTGCAGACCGAGTTTTCGGATGTGTTCTCGCCCCTGCCCGGTCGCACTAACCTCATAGAGCACCGCATAGAGACGCCCCCGGGGGTGGTAGTGCGTAGCCGCCCTTACAGGCTACCCGAACACACAAAAAAAAGGTGGTTTGGGAAGAACTTCAGGCCATGCTCGAAATGGGCATCGTCGAGGAGTCCCACAGTGACTGGAGCAGCCCGGTGGTCTTGGTACCCAAGGCCGACGGGTCGGTCCGGTTCTGTGTGGACTATAGTAAAGTCAACGTGGTGTCTAAATTCAACGCGTACCCAATGCCTCGTATTGACGAGCTGCTCGATCAACTAGGCACGGCTCGCTTTTATTCGACACTGGATTTGACGAAGGGATATTGGCAGATCCCCTTGACTCCACTATCCCGAGAAAAAAACGGCCTTTTCCACACCGTTTGGTTTACACCAATTCGTCACACTTCCGTTTGGGCTGTTTGGGGCGCCCGCTACGTTTCAGCGGCTGATGGACTGGGTCCTCCGCCCCCACGCCACCTATGCGGCCGCCTATCTCGATGACATCATTATATATAGTAATGACTGGCCGAGGCACCTTGAACACCTAAGGGCCGTCATTAGGTCGCTGAGGCAAGCGGGTCTCACAGCCAACCCAAAGAAGTGTGCGATTGGGCGGGTGGAAGTACGGTATCTGGGCTTCCACTTGGGCAACGGGCAGGTGCGTCCCCAAATTAACAAGACCGCAGCAATTGCGGCCTGCCCGAGGCCCAAGACCAAAAAGGGGGTGAGACAGTTCCTGGGGCTGGCTGGCTATTATCGTAGGTTTATATCTAATTATTCGGACGTCACCAGCCTGCTGACTGATCTCACTAAAAAGGGGGCACCAGATCCGGTCCAGTGGACGGAGCAATGCCAGCGGGCTTTTTCTGAGGTAAAGGCTGCACTGTGTGGGGAGCCACTATTACACTCCCCTGACTTTTCTCTCCCTTTTGTGTTGCAGACCGATGCGTCGGACAGAGGGCTGGGGGCAGTTTTGTCCCAGGAGGTGGAGGGGGAGGACCGCCCCGTCCTCTACATCAGTAGAAAGCTGTCAGTGCGTGAGGGGCGCTACAGCACCATTGAGAAGGAGTGTCTGGCAATCAAGTGGGCGGTCCTCGCCCTCCGTTACTACCTGCTGGGGCGCCCTTTCACCCTCTGTTCGGACCACGCGCCCCTCCAGTGGCTCCACCGCATGAAAGATGCCAATGTGCGGATCACCCGTTGGTATCTGGCACTCCAACCCTTCAATTTTAAGGTGGTCCACAGGCCGGGGGCGCAGATGGTCGTGGCGGACTTCCTCTCCCGTCAAGGGGGGGGGGGGGGGGAGTCGGCTGCAGGCTGGATGGCTGCCCGGCCTGAGTCGGGCGGTGGGGGTATGTGGCAGCGGGGGCGTGGTCAAGCGCCGGTCTGTGACAGGAGGGCGGAGTCAGGGAAGGTAAGTGGCAGAATCACTACACCTGACTGCAATTAATCTGTTTGTGTGTGTCTTCCCAGTGACCGCGCCCTATTTAGGGAGGGAGAGCAGAGAGCAGAGGATCTCTCCCGAACCAGACACCGGATGTGTGTGCGCGTGTGTCTGGCTGTGTGTGTGTTTTGAGAGACCACTGAAAAGTGTAAAAATAAAACGATTGTTGAACCTGATCTCTGTCCTGCCGTCCTCTGTGCTCCACCCCTTCATAAGAACTGTTACAGTGTATTAATGTAAAGTTAATTTACTTCAGGTGAGATGACAGATGTTGCTGCCGGCATCTGTATTTTCTGAGTTGATCGAGTAAACACACATTATTCAGAAGTCAAAAGTTCTTGGATGTAGTGCAAATCTGCCACCAGCCCCTTGTGTGACAGACTGTGACAACATGGATGTACTAGTCTATAGTACGTGACATGGAAGTTGTCATACCTATATACTATACTGTTGTAGTAAGCCCCTGATGTGGGTGGAGCACAGAAGCATGGCAGGCAAGAGATGATGTTTCCACAAACACTTTATTTTTATTTTTCAGCTTGCTTTTTCAGCTCACTTTCTCTTCCTTTCACTCACTCACACATGCATTGTGGTTGGGGAGAGAGACCCTTTTCTCTGTTCTCTCTCTCCTTTTATGCTCACTCCCTGTAACAACCAAACACACACACACACACACACACACACACACACACACACACACACATTAACAGCAGGTGGAGTGACTTAGCCACTTACCTTCCCCAACCCCGCCCTCCATTCACAGACTGCTGCTTGGCCATGCCCCCGCTGCCACATACCCCCACCGCCTGACTCAGGCCGGGGAGCTGTCCGGCCTGAAGCTGACTCCTCCCCCCACTGACGGGACAGGAAGTCCGCCACCACCATCTGTGCCCCCAGCCTGTGGATAACCTCGAACTTAAATGGCTGGAGGGCAAGATACCAATGGGTGATCCGCACGTTGGCATCCTTCATGCAGTGGAGCCACTGGAGGGGCACATGGTCCGAACAGAGGGTGAAAGGGCGTCCCGGTAGGTAGTACCGGAGGGCGAGGACCACCCACTTGATGACTAGGCACCCTTTCTCTATCGTGCTATACCTGCCTTCCCGCATTGACAGTTTCCGGCTAATGTACAGCACAGGACACTCCTCCCCCTCCCTCTTCTGGACAGAACGGCCCTCAGCCCTCTGTCCGATGCATCTGTCTGTAAAATAAAGGGGAGAGAAAAGTCAGGGGAATGTAACAGTGGCCCCTCACACAGTGCAGCCTTTACCCTAGAGAAAGCCTGTTGGCATTGCTCTGTCCACTGGACCGGATCTGGTGCTCCCTTTTTAGTGAGATCAGTCAGCGGGCTGGTGACGTCTGAATAATTACCGTATTTTCCAGTAGAGGAGAAGAGGAAGAAGAGGAGAAGAGGAAACGCGTCTTCCTGCTGTCGGAACTGTCGCCATGTGGTCCTCTGCCAGCTCGATAGCTTGATCCAGCGATGCCGGGTGATGACACTGGACCCACTCTGCCGTTCCTTCTGGAAGTTGCGCGATGAATTGCTCCAGTGTCACCAGGTCAATAACTCCCTCAGTGTCACGGTTGTCTGCCCTCAGCCACCGCCGGCAGGTATCCTGGAGTTGTTGCCCAAACGCGAACAGCCGGCCGACCTCCTCCAAGCGCAGCGAGCAGAAGCGCTGCCGCTGTTGCTCTGGGGAGCGGCCAACATGCTGGAGGATGGTTCTTCGGAGGGCTGCGTACATGAGCCGGCTGTCGGCGGGGAGCTGCAGCGTGGCAAGCTGTGCCTCGCCTGTCAGCAGGGGGAGGAGGCACGCTGCACGCTGTTCGACCGGCCAACCCCACACCTCTGCTGCTTGCTCAAAGAGCATGAGGAAGGCTTCCGTGCACACACAACACCTTCACCATTCGTGCTCTCGCCAATGCCTCACCTTGCACCAGGCTTTGGTGGATTGAGGTCTGGTTACAGCCGGAATCCACCAAAGCCTGGTTCGTATCCCCTTGCACACTTACCAGTATACGATATGCTCCGGCCCGATTGAGGGCAGTTTCTGGCGCATCGGGGACCCGGACCACCGCACCCACGGAGCACTGATTTTGGAGATGTCCTGGCTCCCCGCAGCGCCAGCACACCAGCCCAGGTTCTCCCTCTGCACTAGTATTATGGACATCACTCACCTGGGGGGAAGAAGACATAGACAAGGAAGGGGAAAATGGGAGGACACCATGGGTGCACCGGGCCGGCTGGGGGGGAGTCAGCCCCTGCCTCCACAGTGGGGAATGGGGCAAAGACGGGAAGCAGAGGGAGAGAGAGAGAGGGAGAGGAAAGAGGAGAAGAGGAAATGTGTCTTCCTGCCATCGGAACTGTCGCCATGTGGTCCTCTGACAGCTTGATAGCTTGATCCAGCGACGCCGGGTGATGACACTGGACCCACTCTGCCGTTCCTTCCGGAAGTTGCGCGATGAATTGCTCCAGTGTCACCAGGTCGATAACTCCCTCGGTGTCACGGTTGTCTGCCCTCAGCCACCGCCGGCAGGCGTCCTGGAGTTGTTGCCCGAACGCGAACAGCCGGCCGACCTCCTCCAAGCGCAGCGAGCGGAAGCGCTGCCGCTGTTGCTCTGGGGAGCGGCCAACACACTGGAGGATGGCTCTTCGGAGGGCTGCATACATGAGCCGGCTGTTGGCGGGGAGCTGCAGCATGGCAAGCTGTGCCTCGCCTGTCAGCAGGGGGAGGAGGCACGCTGCACGCTGTTCGACCGGCCAACCCCACACCTCCGCTGCTTGCTCAAAGAGCATGAGGAAGGCTTCCGGATTATTGTGCGGACCCATCTTTGTTAGGGTGAGGTGGGGAGGGTCTGCTCTGGTGGTGGTTGTGGACCCTGCCAACGTGAGCAGGTGCCGGAACACCTGGCGGTCTTCATGTTGGGCCAGCACCAAGGCTTCAAACCATTGTTCTTGCTCCTTTCGGAGGGCGATCAGCACTTGATGCTGATTCTGCTGTGCTGTGGCAAGGGCATGGATGAGGTCTCTGAATGGCGAGGACTCCATGGGGCTGTTCCCTTCTGCACCCCCGGGTTTCGGCACCATTGTAGTAAGACCCTGATGTGGGTGGAGCACAGAAGCATGGCAGGCGAGAGGTGATGTTTCCATAAACACTTTATTTTTACTTTTCAGCTTGCTTTTTCAGCTTTCTTTAGCGCATTTTCTCTTCTTTTCACTCATTCACTCACTCACACATGCGTTGTGGTTGGGGAGAGAGACCCTTTTCTCTGCTCTCTCTCTCCTTTTATGCTCCCTCCCTGTAACAACCAAACACACACACATTAATTAACAGCAGGTGGAGTGACTTAGCCACTTACCTTCCCCGACCCCGCCCTCCATTCACAGACTGCTGCTTGGCCACGCACCCGCTGCCACAACTGTATACTAGGGTGCGAAGCAGCGTGCAGTACACAGTGTATACTGGTCCAGTATACAGTGTGTTTGTACACCATGGAGTTTCGGACAGTGTTGACAGGTCGTCCCTTTTTTATTTATTTTTAAAGCTGATTCCTTATTTGGGCTAGATTTCCAGCCATTGATTTCAGTTGTAATTGAAACAAGTCATAAGTGTTTCCAGGCAAAACAAACCTTGCCCAGTAGCACTTATGATGAATATGAAGAACGATATCTTGAAAAAAATAAGTACCCTATGGGTACATGTGGCTACTGCTTACTGTATAAATAAAATTGTTTTCTGATACCATGTCCATACAGTAAATATAGTGTATATATTTACTCTGAGGCAGTAGCCACAAAAATGAAGCGTAATCCAAAAATGAACAATTTAAAAATCACAGAAGTAAAATATACCAAGTGTCTGTACTTTATTCTTCTACTCTTACCTCTTACAGTTGTCAAAACTGAAACCTCCGAACCAAGGTTGACATACACACTCTGTTGCCATGACGGAAACTCTTATTTCCCGGAAATGGCCTGGTTCTAGAGCTCAGTGGAAAGCACTTTCCTTCTGGAATAAGCATAAACATGTCACGGAACAAACAGGAGAGGAGATCAATTGTGCTCAAACCACAGTTTATTAATAACAGGGGAAAAGGGAGTTGGGAGAATGTGTGTGGGTGAAGTCCAGTGGCAGGAGAACTGAGAGGCAGGAATGGCTGGAGGTGATGTCTGAGGTCTCCCATCCAAGTACTGACTGGGCCTGACCCTGCTTAGCAGCTGAGATCTGACATAGTCAGAGAGCTGTGGCGGTAGGCTGACAGTGCTTGGGTTTCAGGCGGTCTCCCAGTGAGCAGTCCCTCAGTAGGCAAGAGTTAGAGAGCAAAACCAGGCAGATGGAGAGGCAGGCTAGCAGCAGGGCTGAGCGAGCTGGAGATCAGGCGAAGGTACAAGAGGGGCAGGCAAGAGGCAGAGTCAACGGGACAGAAGGCAGGTCGGGTTACCGGGGCTGGAAAGCAGACAGAGTCAAACTGGAACAGAACAATATCAGGAGTCAGAGTAGTAGGAACACAGAGCAGGTTATCAGGCTGAGAGTTGCAGACGATCTGACACTGAGGCTTGGGAGGACTGCAGCTTAAATACACACAGGGGGGAAGCAGGTGATCGGCAACAGCCAATGACAGTCACTGAAAGTAATAAGAGGAAGTGAGTGCGGGCGTGGCCGGTAATGCTGAGTGGAGATGTTACCTGAAGAGAGAAGCCACCAGGTAGGATCATGACAAAACATGTCTGACAGCAATTTCTTTAGTCCATTTATTCCAAATGGTCAACCGAATTGGAAACACTCACTGGTCATTTTATTTATTTTTTTTAACATACTTTTTATTGTTTTTACCAAAAAACAGCAATACAAGCATACAACATACGCAACATCCCTTCCCACCCCCCACCCATAGGCATGCATGTCAACCTTTGGTCAATCAAACCTGTATAACCAACCTCCAAAATCCTTATTTCCTTTATAAAATCCTTATAAGATGCAAATTAAAATAATTTACCTAAAATTTGAATAATAATTAATGATATATCCCAGTTACTTTTTATTCAATATTAATAACAATAAGCCTTCAGAATGAATACAAAGCTCCAATGTTTGACAAAAACACAAAGTGTCACTCTAATGTTCTGAATTGGACTCCATGACAGCTTTTTTAGCACTCTGCACCAATACCTCACTAGGCTGCATGTCACAGAAAGTGTCTAGCTGTGTTGATCTTAGACTGCAGTAGGCCAGGTCAGTGTGTCTGCATTCAGGTTCTTTCTGCTCTCTGTGTGTATATCTTCCTGACTTGAGAGAAAACTCTCTCACAGTCAGCATTACTGTGGGGTAAACAGAGCACTGCCTAACTTGAACTAAAACTCCCACTACCTTGTGTTTTCTGTCTTTTCCAGTTGTGGCATATCAGTTTTTGAGCGCGCAAATACTGTCATCAGTGGCTGATTTTGCCTTTGGCTTGCATTCCGCTGATGTTTAGTTTCGATTTGAAATGTTCTTTCACATCATACACTCCCGATGCTGCAACTTTGATGTCACGCACACACAGTGTGCAGTGTGCGTATTCGTCGTTTTTGGAGGCTGCCGGTTGGATTATGCCATTGAAAAGGTCCTTCCATTCAGGGTGTCAAGTCGTGTCAGTTTTGTTTGGTTATTTCTGTGCAATTTCCCCAACTTGAATAAAGGATTGTGGCATCTGGTGGAGGTTTAGGGTAACTGGACTTCACTCAAAGGATTCGACAAGACAACTGTTTCCGTTTCCTCTTTCTCTTTTTATTAAAGTTCAAGGCACATCCATAAAATTGCAATGGCAGGTAGATGGTAGAAACAGTTAACAGGTCTTTAGCTCTTTAAGTCTTTAGTTCTCTCTTTCGCTCTTAACACTTTGCCTTTAGCTTTGTCTTTAATTTTCTCTTTAGGTGAAAAACCTTTGAAAATATAAAAATAGAAAAACCACAACAATTATTAACAGTTAAAATGCAAAAATGCAATGCTTCTGTGCAAAATATGCATGTAGAAATGCACTATGCAAATATGCCTTAAATACTTATGCAAAATAGAGAATAAATATTTTAAACTACAAACCAGATAACACTTAAATATGACTGTAGAAAAATAAGATTTAACTACTTAGTATACACATTAAAATCACAAGGAAATAAACTACCAGAAGAACCAATACAACCACACAAGCCATTCAGCTGCTTTAAGTAGCCCACAAATCCACTGCAACTACCAAAACCATATAATGCAGATAAATATTGCAATGAAGGAATCTGTGCCCAGGTTTATACTTAACCACACAACAATAAGACACCAACAATGGAGTACAAACACTACACTGCGTGTATTCAAATAGAAAGCCCAACACCCAACACTGTTGCACGGCCACGCATTGTCAAAGCAAATACCAAACACAGAGATGCAGCACAATAAATTTCAACATTAAATAAAGCAGAACAAAATACAAATGCTTACCGGCTGCCTCTACAGTTTCCCAAATGCCACATTTGCACAGTGTTAGCTCAAGTAGGTCAGAAGCACAACAGTTTTAAAGTAACTCTTACTAGTCTCTCACCACCCCACAACTAATCAGCTGATTAACACACCTGTGAGCCTTCAGTTTGCAGCTCACATTCAGCTGCAACGAGCCCAGCTGCAATTGATAATCAGCTGACTAGCAATGCTCGTTCCAGTCAATCAGCTGAGTTGCAGTGATCTCACTTTCAAACACACACTTTTTTTTTCCAGTTTTCTAAACACATTTTTCCCCTGTGTTTCCCAAATATAAACAAACACCATTAAAAACCAGTTTGACTTTACACAGGGAGAAACCTACCGCTGTATTGTGTTTTGAATTTCTTTGCTGGAGTGCCCATTCAGAATCTTTTCAGTCGCTATTGAAAGTCGCTCAGGTGGACATACGCTTTTCAAACAAAATGTTACTTCACGGTTGGCGGGATTCTCGCAATGCGGTGTGCGCATGATCAAAAGTGGAACGAAGTCTCACTACCACAAGATAACGCGCGATTTCATAAGACTCTTTACTGGTTGTCTGTGCTTTCTGTGGTGTGCAGTACGTCTGTAAATGTTATGCGCTCTTTTATCATCGTGGGAATTGATTATAGCTCTAAATAAATATTGACGTTTTTTTAAAGAATCCGTATAACTTTATTTGTACGCCCAAATACTACGTTTATTGAATCAAATCCGTATAAAATATGGACATTCCGTATAGGTTGACATGTATGCATAGGACAGCAGTCCCAAAAGGGTACATAAAAAGGGTACACAGAGGAGCATAAATAAATAAATAAATAACCAAAAATAATAATAAAAAAGATAAAGGGGGGTTCACAGCAACAATGCGTCAGCACAGTGTGTTACAGACAGAGAGGCAGCTTGGGTCAGTAAGGGTTAACAGTGCCTTGCAAAAGTATTCATACCCCTTGAACTTTCACATTTTTCCACCTTACAACCACAAACTTAAAAGTTTTTTATTGAGATTTTATGTGACAGACCAACACAGAGTAGCACATAATTGTGAAGTGAAACGAAAATGATAAATGCTCTTCAAAATTTTAAACAAATAAAAATCTGAAAAATGTGGTGTGCATTAGTATTCAGCCCCCTGTACTCTGATACCTCTAAATACAACCCAGTGGAATCAATTGCCTTCAGAAGCCATCGAATTAGTTAATAGAGTCCTACTGTGTGTAATTAACTCTCAGCATAAATACACTTGTTCTGTGAAGGCCTCAGTGGTTTGTTAGAGAACACTGAAGGACAAACAGCATCATGAAGACCAAGGAACTCACCAGACAGGTCAGTGATAAAGTTTTGGAGAAGTTTAAAGCAGGGTTAGGTTATAAAAAACTATCCCAAGCTCTGAACATCTCAAGAAGCACTGTTCAATCCATCATTCAAAAATGGAAAAAGTATGGCACAACTGCAAACCTACCAAGACATGGCTGTCCACCTAAACTGACAGAGTGAGCAAGGAGAGCACTGGTCAGAGAAGCAGCCAAGAGGCCCATGATCACTCTGGAGGAGCTGCAGAAATCCACAGCTCAGGTGGGAGAATCTGTGCACAGGACAACTATAAGTCGTACACTCCACAAATCTGGCCTTTTTGGAAGAGTGGCAAGAAGAAAGCCATTGTTGAAAGACAGGCATAAGAAGTCCCGTTTGCAGTTTGCCAGAAGCCATGTAAGGGACACAGCAAACATGTGGAAGAAGGTGCTTTGGTCAGATGAGACCAAAGTTGAACTTTTTGGCCTAAATGCAAAGCGCTATGTGTGGCAGAAAACTAACACTGCTCATCACCCTGCACACACCATCCCCACTGTGAAACATGGTGGTGGCAGCATCATGCTATGGGGATGCTTTTCTTCAGCAGGGACAGGGAAGCTGGTCAGAGTTGATGGGAAGATGGATGGAGCTAAATACAGGGCAATCCTGGAAGAAAACCTGTTGGAGGCTGCAAAAGACTTGAGACCGGTAAGGAGATTTACCTTCCAGCAAGACAATGACCCTAAACATACAGCCAGAGCTACAATGGAATGGTTTAGATCAAAGAATATTCATGTGTTAGAATGGCCCAGTCAAAGTCCAGACCTAAATCCCATTGAGCATCTGTGGCAAGACTTGAAAATTGCTGTTCACAGACGCTCTCCATCCCATCTGGCTGAACTTGAGCTATTTTGCAAAGAAGAATGGGCAAAAATTTCAGTGTCTAGATGTGCAAAGCTGGTAGAGACATACCACAAAAGACTTGCAGCTGTAATTGCAGCAAAAGGTGGCTCTACAAAGTATTGATGCAGGGGGGCTGAATACTAATGCACCTCACATTTTTCAGATTTTTATTTGTTTAAAATTTTGAACACCAATAATCGTGTTCTTAGACCCAGTCAATCTGCACATGAATCTATACATAAAATTTCTCAGGACAGCATAAAAAGTTGGCACAATGTTCGTAACGAACATTTCACTGGCACTACTGCACCTGGGAATTTTGAGCAAAATTCTCAAAGCATCATTATATGCCACTTGAAGTTTTTTCATTTTCGCATTACAATATATAATTGCACCACAAGTGGGCAGTATACAGTGGAGTGCAGTATGTTTTGAAAAGCGATATTTTTACACCAGTAGTACACATGTGGAATTTGCGAGCCAGCATATTTGCCTGCCCATACAGTTTACCACACTGACGCTGCACATCATCATCATCAGTGAGGTCATCTCTTATCACATGTCCCAGATATTTAACTTTCTTTACAACCACAAGTGGTTCACCTGCCAGTGAGAAAGAGGGAGAAACAAGCTTCATATCCTCCTTGGTTCTAACAATCAGTACCACACTCTTCGATGAGTTAAATTTAATATCATACATTATACCATATTGAGAGCATATTCTTAGAAGCTGCTGCAGGCCAGCACTGGAGGGACAATATCACCAAATCATCAGCGTAAAGCATATGATTAATGAGGTTATCCCCCACCATACAGCCAGTTCTACACTCCTTTAGCTCCATAGATAAGTTATCCATGTACAGATTGAATAATAGTGGAGACAGAATTCCGCCCTGCCGCACTCCATTAGAGACATAGAAGGGTGTGGACATACTCACCCCCCACCTAATTTGCATAGTTGATGAGAATACCAAAACTGCAGTATCCTAATTAGGTAAGAGGGAACACCTCGCTCATGCAGATTGACAAACAGTTTCCCATGATTGATACGATCAAAGGCTTTTGACGCATCCAAGAAACACATGAAGACTGTGCTACTACGTGATCTGTACCTATAGACAATTTCTTTAAGTGCGTAAATACACAAATCAGTTCCATGCTTACTCTTAAAGCCAAACTGATTATGTGTTGATACTATATATTCTGTAAGCCTATCCATAAGGATCCCTTCTAATACCTTGGATAGTATACTTCCTAGTGCTGTTAGGACTGGGACTGTTTTGGCCTCTAGAGGCCGCTGTTATGTTTATCTTGTCATGTTTGTTTTGGCCTCTAGAGGCCGCCACTGTGTTTTGTGTTTGTCTTGATTGCCTGTTTCCTGCCCCGCCCTGTTCCTTAATTGTTTTGTGTATAAATACCCCTCTGTTTGTTCCCTTGTCACGGAGTCTTTATGCTATGCTGTTTTGTGCTAGTTCCCTCTGTCTCACGTATCTTGCCTGTGCCCTTGTGTTTTTGATATTTTTTGCTTTCTTTGGACTTTGTACCTTTTTGATCTTCTGAGCATTCAGCATTTTGCCTTTCCTTTTGTTTTTGGACATTTACCTTTGGATATTTTTATTTTGGTTTATCTTCTGAGCTTTTGGATTTTCTTTTTGTTTTTTCCATTGGATTGTATATAGTGTAAATACACTGTTTTTTTTGATACTCTACTTTCGCCTCACGCCTCTGCACTTGAGTCATCCCCCTGGTGGCCTAGTGGGGGTTTGCTGGATTATCACACCAGTGACCCAGGTTTGAATCCCAGCAAAACCCTAACAGAAAGACTCCATCATGACCAACTCAGCAGAGGCTGCTTCAACTGTCTACCCGGCCAACCTTCAGGGAACTATGGCAGCTCCGACACGCTTCGGAGCGACCATGGACACTCATGGATGAACGCTCGCAAGCCAACGTGAGGCCCTTGCTCACCACGAGGTACTGCTTCAGCAAATTGGGAAAACCCTGGCATAGCTGACTCCTCTGCCTGCATCTCCTGATCCGGCTCCTGCTCCACCATCTGCACCCACTCCAGTGCCTCCCGCCACGCTGTCTCCTTCACCTCACGAACCCAGCCTTCCTGCACCACAGAGGTATGACGGCAAGCACGGTGAGTGCTGGGAGTTCCTTACCCAGTGCCAACTCGCCTTTGAGCTTCAGCCTACCACCTACACTACGGATTGCCGCAAGATTGCCTTTGTGATAACCTTGTTAGCTGGTAAGGCACGAGCTTGGGCAACGGCCATTTGGCAGAGACAGGGACCCGAGTGCTCTGATTTCAAGTTGTTTATGGAGGAGATGCTTCGTGTCTTCGATCAGGCAGACACCAGTAAAGACGCAGCGAGGAAGCTCATGTCCATCCGGCAAGAAGGAAAGGTGGCAGACTATGCCATCGCGTTCCGGACGCTCGCAGCTGTCAGCGGATGGAACGAAGCAGCCCTGGTTTCAGCCTTTCACCATGGTTTGTCTGACCCTATCAAAGACGGCCTGGCCTCTATCGGATGCCCAAGTGACCTCGAAACTCTGATCTCACATTCTACTTGTCTTGACAACAGGATTAGAGAGCGCCGCCGAGTCCTGAGCTTCCCCGGCCTCACTGCCTCGACCTGGAGCCCGTCTACCTCCTCCAGTGACTGTCCAGAGCCCATGCAAGTTGGCCGTACTTGTCTCTCCGCAGCTGAGAGGGAGCGCAGAAGGAGGGACAAGTGCTGCATCTACTGTGGCAAGCCTGGCCATTTCCAAGCATCATGTCCCGAGCTCTCGGGAAAAGGACCGCCCCGTCCAGCCGAGGGAAGGTTGTGACGGGGCCTACCCTCTCTCCTGAACTCCCTGGCCAAGGAGTCTACATCCCGGTCTCCATCTCCTGGGGTGAGTCCGTCCACTCTTGTCAGGCCTTGTTAGACTCCGGGGCGGCTGGAAACTTTATGGATGTTCACTTCGCCCAAAGTATCAATGTCCCGACTGCACCTCTTGAAGTCCCACTGTCTGTGTCTGCCCTGGATGGCCGAGCCTTAGGTGACAGAAGAGTCACCCAAGTAACTTCTCCAGTCTTCCTCCAGTCTCAAGGTCACAAGGAAGAAATATCCCTGCACCTGATTCCTTCACCAGAGCTCCCAGTGATTCTAGGCCTTCCTTGGCTTACCCGTCACAACCCTCGCATAGACTGGGTAACAAGCCAGGTTGTGGAATGGGGCCCTGCATGCCATGCCTCTTGTCTGCTCTCTAGCTCTTCTGTGTCTCCTGCCAAGCCTCCTGATCTTCCATTGAGTTATCTCAAGTTCCCACAGAGTACTGGGATCTCAAGGAAGTTTTCAGCAAGAGCAGGGCCGCCGTTCTTCCTCCGCACCGTGCCTACGACTGTGCCATCGACTTGCTCCCTGGGACTACCCCTCCTCGTGGCAGACTGTTTTCCCTCTCTCAGCCAGAACGCAAGGTCATGGAGGAGTACATCAAGGACGCCTTGGCTTCTGGGTTCATTTGACCATCCACCTCACCCGCTGGTGCCGGCTTCTTCTTTGTCGGCAAGAAGGATGGGGGGCTCCAGCCGTGTATTGATTACAGGGGTCTGAACAAGATCACTGTACGCAACCGCTATCCCCTTCCGCTGATGTCCACAGTGTTGGATCTGCTCCAAGGCGCCACTGTCTTCACCAAATTGGACTTACGGAACGCATACCACCTCATCCGTATCCGACAGGGAGACGAGTGGAAGACTGCCTTTAACACCCCTGTCTGGGCATTACGAGTACCAGGTGATGCCCTTCGGACTCACCAATGCACCAGCTGTTTTTCAGGCCCTAATCAACGATGTCTTGAGGGACATGATTACCCAGTACATTTTTGTCTACCTCGACGACATCCTAATCTTTTCCAAGACCATGCAGGAGCACCGCCACCATGTCCGCCAGGTTCTCCAGAGGCTGCTACAGAACAATCTGTTCGCTAAGGCCCAGAAATGCGAATTTCATGTTCCTGAGGTCTCCTTTCTGGGTTTTATTGTACGGACGGGCCAACTCCAGATGGATCCAGCCAAGACCCTGGCCGTCTGGGACGGCCCACCCCCAAGTCCGTCAAAGAGGTTCAGCGGTTCTTAGGATTTGCTAACTTCTACCGCAAGTTTATCAGGAACTTCAGTTCTGTAGCAGCGCCCATATCGGACCTCACCAAAGGGACAGGTGGATCGTATGTCTGGTCTCCTCAGGCGGAAAAGGCGTTCAAATACCTCAAGCACTGCTTCTGCACGGCACCCATTCTGGTCCTCCCGGACCCTTCGCAACCCTTCATCGTCGAGGTGGACGCCTCGGACAGTGGTGTCGGCGCGGTCCTCTCTCAACACTCGGAAGGAAGGTTGCACCCCTGCGCATACTTCTCCCACCGCCTGAGTTCTGCAGAGTCCCGGTATGACGTGGGGGATCGAGAACTGCTAGCAGTTAAACTGGCCCTTGAGGAGTGGAGGCACTGGCTGGAGGGAGCACAACATCCATTTTTGGTCTGGACAGACCACAAGAATCTGGAGTACCTCCAGCAAGCAAAGAGACTCAGTCCACGACAGGCTAGGTGGGCTTTGTTTTTCAGTCGGTTCAACTTTACCCTATCATACCGCCCCAGCTCCAAAAACACCAAACCTGACGCGCTGTCCAGGCTGTTCGCTCCCACCAACAGGGAGAGCGAAGTTGGGCCTATTATCCCTGTGTCCCAGATTGTAGCCCCTGTCCGCTGGGGTATTGAGGAGACCGTCCGACAAGCCCAACGCCAGGACCCCGGTCCTGGGACGGGGCCACCGGTCCTCTTGTACGTCCCACATCAAGCCCGGGCCAAGGTTCTTCAGTGAGGTCACTCGTCCCCTCTCACCACCCACCCGGGAGCTCGAAGGACCCTGGACTTCCTGAGAAGACGCTTCTGATGGCCAAGCATGGAGAAGGAAGTGAGGTCATTTGTCCTTTCCTGCAAGGTGTGCACCAGAAGCAAGAACCCACGATAGTATCCCCAGGGCCTCCTGCATCCTCTGACCATTCACCGGCGTCCCTGGTCCCACGTCTCAGACCGGGGGCCCCAGTTCTCCTCCCGAGTGTGGCACGGGTTTTGCAAGCTCATCAGAGCCACTGCCAGCCTCTCCTCTGGGTTCCACCCACAGTCCAATGGCCAGACAGAGAGGCTCAACCAGGACCTGGAAACCACCCTGCGAGGCCTGGCTATGGATAACCCGACTTCATGGAGCACCTGGCTGCCATGGGCAGAGTACCCCCACAACACCCTGCAGTCATTGGCTACCAAGCTGTCGCCGTTCCAGTGCCAATTCGGGTTCCAGCCACCTCTGTTCCCGGACCAGGAGGAGGACGCGGGGGTGCCCTCGGTCAACCAATATGTGAGACGGTGTCACAAGACCTGGAGCAAGGTCAGGAGGACCCTCATCCAGACCTCCAGAACCAACCAGACTCAGGCCAACCGCCATAGAAGACCTGCCCACGCTGTCCGCCCTGGGCAGCGGGTTTGGCTGTCCACCAAGGACCTCCCGCTGCGGGTGGAGAACCGCAAGCTTGCTCCTCGCTACACTGGCCCCTTCAAGGTGGTGCGCAGGGTGAACCCTGTCGCCTACCGGCGCCAGTTGCCCCGGACTCTGAGGATCAACCCCACATTCCATGTTTCCCTGTTGCGGCCCGTACTGACGTCCACGTATGCCCCTGCCCCTAGGAATCCCCCACTCCCTGCATCTTCCAGGGTCAGACTGTGTTCACTGTGCATTGCCTGCTTGACTCCCGCCGGGTCCGCGGCGGGCTTCAATATCTGGTAGACTGGGAGGGCTATGGCCCTGAGGAACACTGTTGGGTCCCCGCCCGGGACATTTTAGAGAAAGGACTTTGTCGGGACTTCCATTCGGCCCATCCGGATCGCCCTGGAAATGTCAGGAGACGCTCCTGGGGGGGGGGGGTCCTGTTAGGACTGGGACTGTTTTGGCCTCTGGAGGCCGCTGTTATGTTTATCTTGTCATGTTTGTTTTGGCCTCTAGAGGCCACCACTGTTTTTTGTGTTTGTCTTGATTGCCTGTTTCCTGCCCCACCCTGTTCCTTAATTGTTTTGTGTATAAATACCCCTCTGTTTGTTCCCTTGTCACGGAGTCTTTATGCTATGCTGTTTTGTGCTAGTTTCCTCTGTCTCACATATCTTGCCTGTGCCCTTGTGTTTTTGATATTTTTTGCTTTCTTTGGACTTTGTACCTTTTTGATCTTCTGAGCGTTCAGTATTTTGCCTTTCCTTTTGTTTTTGGACATTTACCTTTGGATATTTTTATTTTGGTTTATCTTCTGAGCTTTTGGATTTTCTTTTTTCCATTGGATTGTATATAGTGTAAATAAACTGTTTTTTTGATACTCTACTTTCGCCTCACGCCCCTGCACTTGCGTCATCCCCCTGGTGGCCTAGTGGGGGTTTGCTGGATTATCACACCAGCGACCCGCGTTCGAATCACAGGAAAACCCTAACAAGTGCAATAGGCCTATAG
The DNA here is from genome assembly GCF_027579695.1 of Neoarius graeffei. Lineage (NCBI taxonomy): Eukaryota > Metazoa > Chordata > Actinopteri > Siluriformes > Ariidae > Neoarius > Neoarius graeffei. Next base: position 18,325,171 of record NC_083592.1, on the reverse strand, counting down.
TTATCTATACTAGTTAATTTACCAGTCTTATTTTTAGCTACAGGTACCAACAAGACAGATAACATTGATCCAGGAAGTATGCCATGCTTCATTAACCCAGAAAAGCATATAGCAAGTAACACAAACACTTTGACTAGCGTAATAGTGCATCTCAAAAAATTAGAATATTGTGAAAAAGTTCAATATTTTCCATCAGTTATTTAAAAAAGTGAAAATGTTATATATTATAGACTCATTACACATAAACTAAAATGTTTCAAGCATTTTTCTATTTTAATTTTAATCAGTATGGCATACAGTACAAAAACATTAAAAAAACCTTCTCAAAATATTAGAATATTTCATTTCGAGTTTGAGTAAAACAGTATGAACACAGTGTATCTCTCGGTCTAGTTCAGTACACACAACCACAATCATGGGGAAGACTGCTGACTTGACTGTTGTCCAGAAGATGATCACTGATGCCCTCCACAAGGAGGGTAAGCCACAAAAGGTCACTGCTGAAAAGGGTGGCTGGAAAAGGTGCACAAGCAACAGGGATGGCCGCAGTCTTGAGAGGATTGTCAAGAAAAGTTGATTCAAGAACTTGGGAGAGCTTCACAAGGAGTGGACTGAGGCTGGTGTCAGTGCATCAAGACCCATCACGAACAGACATCTTCAAGAAAGGGGATACAACTTTCACATTCCTAATATCAAGCTACTCCTGAGCCAGAGACAATGTCAGAAGTGTCTTATCTGGGCTAAGGAGAGAAAGAAATGGACTGTTGCTCAGTGGTCCAAAGTCCTCTTTTCAGATGAAAGTACATTTTACATTTAATTTGGAAATCATGGTTCTAGAGTCTGGAGGAAGAGTGGAGAGGCACAGAATCCAAGGTGTTTGAAGCCCAGTGTGAAGTTTCCACAGTCTGTGATGATTTGGGGTGCCGTGTCATCTGCTGGTGTTGGTCCACTGTATTTTATCAAGTCCAAAGTCAACACAGCCATCTACCAGGAGATTTTAGAGCACTTCATGCTTCCATCTGCTGACGAGCTTTTTGGAGATGCTGATTTCCTTTTCCAACAGGACTTAGCACCTACCCACAGTGCCAAAACTACTACCAAATGGTTTGCTGACCATGATATTACTGTGTTTGATTGGCCAGCCAACTTGCCTGACCTGAACCCCATAGAGAATCTATGGGGTATTGTCAAGAGGAAGATGAGAAACATCCGACCCAAAAATACAGATACGCTGAAGGCCACTATCAAAGCAACCTGGGGTTCAATAACACCTCAGCAGTGCCACAGACTGATCACCTCCATGCCACACCGCATTGATACAGTAATTCATGGTAAAGGAGCCCCAACCAAGTATTGAGTGTATAAATGAATATACTTTTCAGAAGTTGGACATTTCTGTATTGTAAATCCTTTTTTTGATTGATCTTAGGGAATATTCTAATAATTTGAGATACTGGATTTCTGGTTTTCATGAGCTATAAGCCATAATCATCAAAATTAAAACAAAAAAGGCTTTAAATATTTCACTTTACATGTAATGAATATAGAATATATGAAAGTTTACCTTTTTGAATTAAATTATGAAAAAAAGGAACTTTTTCATGGTATTCTAATTTTTTGAGATGCACTAGTATTTCAGATGTTTAGCTGTTATCTTATCCTGCCCACAGGCTTTGTTCATTTTCAGTTTCTCAATAACATAACGTACTTTATCTGGCCAGATGACTACCATCACTGTGTGGTATTTCACCTAAGTTAAACACATCACTCTTCACACAATTAAAAATGTTCTCATAGTGTCTCCTTCATAGCTCTGAAATGTTTTCAGGTTCAGTAATGCCATCAATACTAGCAGGCAGTGGCATTTTACTGTTGTTTTCCACCTTCACCTCCTTCCAGAACTCATATACATTATTAGTTCGTAACTTTTTCGCCATAGAATTCGCCCTCATAGTCTGCTCATTTCTTTTTATAAAACGCACAGCATATTTGAATCTAGCATTAGTCCGTACCTTGTGCTCACAGACTGGGCCATACCAAGGTTTGCCTGCTAAAGCCCATCTTCTAGAAGCATCTTTTACCTCCATATGAACTTCATGGACAGTCATTCCACCCTGGTCTCCCAATATGTTGTTTCACCATTTTTTTTTCTCAGTAGCTCACTTCCTTCAGCTAGACAATTCACAATTTTATCATATATTGCACACAGGTTATTATTGTGACTTACATTCTTACAGTTGATATTCCCACACATAATTGCATCAACAGGTAACTCAATATTTCTTAAGTACACATCAGTCTGTAACTTGTAATATTGCAGGTCAGCTTCTGTGAGCCTTACCCAGTCCAGAGTCTCACTTGGTCCATGGCTGTCATTGCAGACAAGCTCAGGTAGACCCTTGATATTAATAAACAGAGACAGGAATATGATCTGCTGTAACCAGACTATGTAAGATCTCAACCTCCTCTATACAATCATGTGCATCAAGCGTAGATATACAGTGGTCCAACCAGGATGTAGTGTGCCAAGCTTCACTCACATATGTATAACTATCAGCTGGCAGTAGTTCCTTAGTGGACAGAATAACCTTGTTATCTTTGCAGAATTGTGTCAGGTGTTGACCAAAAAGTGAGTTAGAGTCTGATACATCAGCATTCAGATCCCCCAAGACAAATATGGATGTACACTCACTTTCCCTTATATATGACCCTATAAAAGCAAGCTTATTCAAATACTCATCTTTATTTTTGTAACATTCATATGGAGTGTATACATTTAAAATGATAAAAACATTCTTATCATGCACCAACTTGATTCCTATGCACCAGTCCACACCTAACCTAATCACAGTGACCAATGGATCAAGTTTCTTGTGCCAGAATATGGCCACTCCTCCTGGGATCCTGCCACGCAGGATTCTGATGTTAAGGTCTGTCGTAGATTCCCCTGCCCCATGGAAATCATTATGCACAGTATTCACTTTGTCCAGGCCTTGAATAGCTAAAAAGTTCTCTTGCAAACACACCACATCAGCATTCTCAAAAAGCTTGTCAATAATAATGTGCTGGGCTCTCGCTCCAGCGCCCTGTCCAAGTCGCAGACCACAGGAGTTATAAGAGACAACTCTCATAGCAATTTATCATTGTTTATCGTGCATGGGAAGCCCTTGGCTCCGACGCACTCATCCCTGTGCCAAGTGGTGCTTTAACGCCTGCCCCTACTGCAGCCCTAGGCCTGCGATTCTCATAGAAGCACCTTACATAGGTCCCTTTTGGCCACAGCTGCGGCGCATACATCTCACCTACTTCCTTACACTCAACTGAAACTTTAAAAGAGCTATACCAAGTATACTCAGTGTTAATCTTCTGACAAGTCACATCTCTGGACAGTTGTTCTTTTAGACAACTGGCCAGAGTCTCTGAGTCTAAGTCAGGAGCAAGCTTTGTCACAAACACACTCACCAGCTTAGTTGTCACTGCATGTATGTTCCCCACAGCACCGGTTCCAGTTATGCCGTCGGTCTTCTTCTCTCTGGGAGGATTCATACTGGTCTTATTATGCACTGCTGCAGTAGATTGTTTCTCAAGACGTTGCTTATGCTTGCCATGCTTTAGTACATGGCTCCATGCAGGGGACATCGTCACATCACTCCCCCCACCAGCCGTTTGTTTGGTCTGGGTTTATCAGAATTGGAAACAGGTTTTCAAGGCGCTTTGCTAAGAGCGGCCATTTTAATCAGAACATGTATATGTGCATGCGCAGTGCGTGATTTGTTATGCTCTTACATTCATACAGTACGATGACAGTGACTAGCACCTCTATATGAGGTAGTAGCCACAGCAAAAACAATTTTGACCTTTTTGGTGACCTTGACTGGATGACCCCCAAAAAGTTGGAGGTTCTATTTGAGACCAATGCCCATCTATCCTGAAAGTTTCATGAAGATTGATCCAGCCATTTTCCCATAATCTCATCTCATTATCTCTAGCCACTTTATCCTATTCTACAGGGTCGCAGGCAAGCTGGAGCCTATCCCAGCTGACTACGGGCGAATGGCGGGGTACACCCTGGACAAGTCGCCAGGTCATCACAGGGCTGACACATAGACACAGACAACCATTCACACTCACATTTACACCTACAGTCAATTTAGAGTCACCAGTTAACCTAACCTGTATGTCTTTGGACTGTGGGGGAAACCGGAGCACCCAGAGGAAACCCACGCGGACACAGGGAGAACATGCAAACTCCACACAGAAAGGCCCTCGCTGGCCACGGGGCTCAAACCCGGACCTTCTTGCTGTGAGCCGACAGCGCGAACCACTACACCACCATGCTGCCTTTTCCCGTAATATCGTTAACAAAAAAACAAAGAAACCTGACCATAAACAATACCTTACCCGCTGGTGGACTCCATCCCAGGCGAGGTAATTACAATTTCTGAATGAGGTAACAGATGACATTTTATTTTATGGCACTTTTATACTTGGAAATGTGTGTCTAAAAATTTCATTCACTAGCCTAATACAAATACATCCATCATCTGCAACCGCTTATCCTGTACAGGGTCGCGGGCAAGCTGGAGCCTATCCCAGCTGACTATGGGCGAGAGGTAGGGTACACCCTGGACAAGTTGCCAAATCATCACAGGGCTGAAACAAGGAGACAAACAACCATTCACACTCACACCTACAGTCAATTTGGAGCCACCAATTAGCCTAATCTGCATGTCTTTGGACTGTGGGGGGAAACTGGAGCACCCAAAGGAAACCCACACAGACACAGGGAGAACATGCAAACTCCACACAGAAAGTCCCCCATCGGACACTGGGCTCGAACCCAGTGCTAACAACTACACCACCTTGCCATACAGTAGTCTATAAATGCAACCTACATTAGGGGAGACCCTAATGATTGAAATGTTTGAGAGGAAATTTACATGATATTGAAACAAAGTAAATGTAAAATACATTATGGAAAAGTATTAACTTTAGACAGACATAAATTTAAGGCTTAACATAACATAAATAAAACAATTCAGCATATTAAACATACAGCTGTGCTTGAAAGTTTGTGACCGCTTTAGAATTTTCTATACTTCTGCATAAATATGGCCAAACCTATGATGAAAACATCATCAGATTTTCACACAAGTCCTAAAAGTAGATAAAGAGAACCCAGTTAAACAAATGAGACAAAAATATTATACTTGGTCATTTATTTATTGAGGAAAATGATCCAATATTACATATTTGTGAGTGGCAAAAGTATGTGAACCTTTGCTTTCAGTATCTGGTGTGACCCCCTTGTGCAGCAATAACTGCAACTAAACGTTTCCGGTAACCGTTGATCAGTCCTGCACACTGGCTTGGAGGAATTTTAGCCCATTCCTCCATACAGAACAGCTTCAACTCTGGGATGTTGGTGGATTTCCTCACATGAATTGCTCGCTTCAGATCCTTCCACAACATTTCGATTGGATTAAGGTCACGACTTTGACTTGGCCATTCCAAAACATTATTCTTCTTTAACCATTCTTTGGTAGAACGACTTGTGTGCTTAGAATCGTTGTCTTGCTGCATGACCCACCTTCTCTTGAGATTCAGTTCATGGACAGATATCCTGAAATTTTCCTTTAGAATTTGCTGGTATAATTCAGAATTCATTGTTCAGTCAATGATGGCAAGCCGTCCTGGCCCAGATGTAGCAAAACGGGCCCAAACCATGATACTACCACCACCATGTTTCATAGATGGGATAAGGTTCTTATGCTGGAATGCAGTGTTTTCTTTTCTCCAAACATAACACTTCTCATTTAAACCAAAAAGTTCTATTTTGGTCTCATCCGTCCACAAAACATTTTTCCAAGAGCCTTCTGGCTTGTCCATGTGATCTTTAGCAAACTGCAGATGAGCAGCAATGTTTTTTGGAGAGCAGTGGCTTTTTCCTTGCAACCCTGGCATACACACCATTGTTGTTCAGTGTTCTCCTGATGGTGGACTCATGAACATTAACATTAGCCAATGTGAGAGAGGCCTTCAGTTACTTAGAAGTTACCCTGGGGTCCTTTGTGACCTCGCCAACTATTACACGCCTTGCTCTTGGAGTGATCTTTGTTGGTCGACCACTCCTTGGGAGGGTAACAATGGTCTTGAATTTCCTCCATTAGTACACAATCTGTTTGACTGTCGATTGGTGGAGTCCAAACTCTTTAGAGATGGTTTTGTAACCTTTTCCAGCCTGATGAGCATCAACAAAGCTTTTTCTGAGGTCCTCAGAAATCTCCTTTGTTCATGCCATGATACACTTCCACAAACATGTGTTGTGAAAATCAGGCTTTGATAGATCCCTGTTCTTTAAATAAAACAGGGTGCCCACTCATACCCGAGTTAATTTGAAGGTGAAATTAGAGTCAGGTGTTTCCAATCAATGGGATGACAACCCATTGATTGAAAACACCTGACTCTAATTTCACCTTCAAATTAACTGCTAATCCAAGAGGTTCACATACTTTTGCCACTCACAGACATGTAACATTGGCTCATTTTCCTCAATAAATAGATGACCAAGTATATTTTTGTCTCATTTGTTTAACTGGATTCTCTTTATCTACTTTTAGGACTTGTGTGAAAATCTGATGATGTTTTAGGTCATATTTATGCAGAAATATAGAAAATTCTAAAGGGTTCACAAACTTTCAAGCATCACTGTAATACAGTACTGTCATGTTTTAGATATCATTTACTTATTTAAACAAACAGTATTCATTTCATCATGCGAATTCTATTCATTTAATTCACAATAGAAACTTGTCTCATTCTACTTTTCAGAACTGAAAAACTTGCCCAATTTATAATGCCATCGACAGCAATCCAATAAAGGCACTAAATGGGAGCTAATTTTCCGCATGGATGAGGTGACATTTTTTAAGAATCTTCCAATCATCCATTCTCTGATTACCTCACAGATGTACTGAAACATTCATTCTTTCTTTTTCTATACTGCTTATCCTACTGAGCGGCCCTGGGTGCATTGGAGTCAATACCAGCTGACTCTACCTGGAGGAAACCCACTCAGGAGAACATGCAAACTCCATGTAGGAAGGCCCCAGTCAACTGGCAGGTTTGAATCCAGAACCTGCTTGCTGTGTGGCAACAGTCCTAACCACTGCACCACTGTGCTCCCCTGTACTGTACTGAAACAGTAGATTGAAGGTCCTGCAGAGATGAGTTTATAACAGTCTTTATTTGGTATATGGCCAACCAAAATAGCTTCTGAGAAATATTTGACAAGTTCACTGTGTCCCAATCATCAGTTCACAAGTGTATTGTGGAAGTGCTTCCACCTTTAGCAGCATGGTGCCATCTTTCATTAGTTGGTTTCCCATTTGTGAGAAGACAGCTACAGTGCTCAGCATAAATGAGTACACCCCTTTTGAAAAGTAACATTTTAAACAATATCTCAATGAACACAATTTCCAAAATGTTGACAAGACAAAGTTTAATATAACATCTGTTTAACTTATAACGTAAAAGTAAGGTTAATAATATAACTTAGGCTACATCCACACGACAACGGCAACGAGATTTTATTAAAAAAAATATCGCGTCCACATGGGCAACGGATCAGTAAAATATCAGATACATATGGCAACGCAAGGCTTGCTGAAAACTATGATATACACATGCCACACCTCTAGGGGCGCTGTAAGACGGGCCCATCGGCGACACCAGAACAATAGAAGAAGTAGATGCACACGCATAAACCCCTTCTTCTACCCGGTGTGAAGCACTGTCAGGAACAAACACACAACAAGAAGATCGCTGCGACTACGCAAGGAAATCGTGCCTTCTGTGTGTACAAATTAGTTTTATTAGTGTGCATAGTTTTATATAACTTAATTTTCTTATTGTGTGTGAACATTTTGAAAGACATTTTTATATAATTTATATAACTTTTTATATTGTGTGTGAACATTTTGAAAAGCAATCTTATCCAATAAAAAAAAGAAATTCAAGAAATGGTTCAGTTACTGGCGGCACGGTGGTGTAGTGGTTAGCGCTGTCGCCTCACAGCAAGAAGGTCCTGGGTTCGAGCCCCGGGGCCGGCGAGGGCCTTTCTGTGCGGAGTTTGCATGTTCTCCCCGTGTCCGCGTGGGTTTCCTCCGGGTGCTCCGGTTTCCCCCACAGTCCAAAGACATGCAGGTTAGGTTAACTGGTGACTCTAAATTGACCGTAGGTGTGAATGTGAGTCTGAATGGTTGTCTGTGTCTATGTGTCAGCCCTGTGATGACCTGGCGACTTGTCCAGGGTGTACCCCGCCTTTCGCCCGTAGTCAGCTGGGATAGGCTCCAGCTTGCCTGCGACCCTGTAGAAGGATAAAGCGGCTACAGATAATGTGATGTGTGTGTGTGTGATGTGGTTCAGTTACTTGTTTATTTAAAAGAAAAGCTGTATACGGATTTGTTGACTTCCTGTTTCCGGTTGAGAGTACGTAGTGCGCGAGTTTGCTGCCTCTTCTCCCCGGCGGTTTCTTTTTTTTTTTCTTTAACTGTGCTTCTGATTTTTGGCAACGTATTTCCATTTTTTTTCTTTTTGGTTAATTTCGGACTCTTCTTGCTTGGTTTTGACACCGGCTTTTTGCAATCACCTGTAGCTAACCCGCCTGTGAGCCCCCGCTTTTTTCCACCCGCTTGACTTCAGCAGTGGTGAGTGAGTTTCCATCTTTCACCACGCTGTTGTCTGTTTTATGTGCTGGTTAGTCAAATTGCTTCCCTGCACTGTACTCTGGGTGTGGAACCGCTGGTGTTTTGGCTACATTTATAAGCGGTGTTAGGATAGGTGGCTTTGCACCTTACATTGGACTGCGTCTGTACATCTGTTTTTGGATTGTGACTGTGGGTCTGGGTATTGATTTTGTGGCCTGGCTTTTACCCATGTTTTACACCTACTCGCCGGAGGAATTAAAAAGCCTTAGTGCGCGGCACCGCTTGGATTCCGCGGTATTTAATCTGTGCCACTCTATTGGAATCGCGCGCCGCCCTCGGTATATTCAGCACTCTCCGACTGCTCATTATGCTTCGGAGTCTTCCATACCCATCATATGGACTCACAATCGGATTGCCAAGGTCAACAAGTACACTCATGGAGTTAATCACGGTGTTCTTCGCTCACTTGGGAAACTGCAAGGTTCTGCTGTCTCAGGATTGTCACCTGTGTTTCCTGCGAAGATTGGCCTTTTAAACTCCCGCTCCATCACCAACAAAGCGTCACTCATTAATGACCTAATTATCCAAAAGACCCTGGACATACTTCTGCTGGTGGAAACATGGCAACAGGCTGAGGACTATCTACATTTAAATATGTCTTCACCATTTGGATACACATTTTTCGAAGCCCCGTCTCACAGGGAAGGGTGGAGGTCTAGCTGCAGTTTTCCGATGTGGTTTGAAACTTAGAGATTTTTTTTCATGATGTTACATCCTGTGAATATCTGGCTTTGAAAACCTCCACTCCCACACCGTTGTTGCGAATCTTAATCTGTCGACCTCCCAAATCATCACCATCTCTTTTTCTGTCTGAACTGAATGAACTGCTAACTGTAGCCTCATCTGTCTGTACTGCTGTCATTCTTCTGGGTTACTTTAACATTCATGTTGATATTAGTTGCTCCCTTACTGATGAGCTCTTGACTGTCTTTGAATGTTTTGGTTTAACTCAGCATGTTGACTTTCCCACACATAATCATGGTCATATACTTGACTTGCTTTGCTCTACTGGTACAAAAATTGTATCTGTATCGGGTTCTGATGTAGGTTTTACTGACCACAAGTTGATTGAGTGTTGTCTCAGTGTGCCTTCTTCTAAACTTCCTCTGCGTTCTACTGTCTCTTTCTGTAATCTTTCTTCTATTGATGTGCATTCTTTCTCTCCTCTCTTCTTTTTGTAAATTTGCTGAGGTTTCCTCTCCTGATGATACAGTTGCTATTTACAATAATACTATATCTAACACACTTAACACTTTCGCTCCCCTTAAAACTAGACAGGTCTCTGCAAATCGTGCCTCTCCTTGGTTCACTTCTGAGCTTAGGGCCATGAAGGCCAAGGGAAGGCGGCTAGAGCGCCTTTATAAGAAAACTGGCCTTACTATTCATCTTTCACTCTTCTCTGAACACATTGCAAAGTATAAGGATGCTCTTAATGCTGCCCGATCCTCCTATTATGCTAACATCATTAAGAATGGCAATCATAGACCCCAAACTCTGTTTAATACAATAAATAAACTTCTTCAGCCTCCTTCCTCAACCATTCCTAGTTCTCCTGCTCGGTGTCAGGCATTTTTGGATTTTTTCAAGGATAAAATTGTCAGTATTTACCAACACTTTCATTCTGAAATTCATTCTTCTGTCCCGCTAGTAGCTCTTTCTCATAAAGCTGACTGCTGTCTCTCTGCTTTCTCTCCTGTTGATTCTTCTAAAGTATCGGAAATTATGTCTAAGTCCTCCTCATGTCTGTTGGACCCTGCACCCACTGCACTTCTTAAATCTTGTGCATCTGCTATCTCCCCTTATATTGCTCATTTGATTAATCAGTGTTTTGCTTTAGGCACTGTTCCCATCTCCCTCAAAATTGCTTCAGTTACACCAATACTAAAGAAACCTGGTCTAGATTCTCTTTCACTGTCCAATTACAGACCCATTTCAAATCTCCCTTTCTTAGCTAAAGTAATGGAGAGAGTTGTAGCCTCTCAACTTCATACTTTCTTTGCTCATAATGATCTCTATGAACCCTTTCAGTCAGGCTTTCGCAATATGCATAGCACTGAATCTGCTCTCTTAAGAGTTGTTAATGACCTCCTGCTCTCAACTGATGCTGGTCATCTCAATGTCCTTGTTCTCTTAGACCTCACAGCTGCCTTTGACACCATACATCATGAGAGACTCATTTCCAGACTATCTTCTTTTGGTATTACTGGCTTAGCTTTATCCCGGTTTCAGTCATATCTAGCAAACAGGCAACAGTTTATTTCTATTGGTGTTCATAAATCATCCACTGCTACTGTTGCTCAAGGTGTGCCTCAGGGTTCTGTCCTTGGTCCCCTTCTTTTTATATGTTTCTCCTATAGGCCAGATTATTCCTAACTATGGCCTTAAAGGAACAGTCCACCGTATTTCCATAATGAAATATGCTCTTATCGGAATTGAGACGAGATGCTCCGTACCTGTCCGAGCTTTGCGCGACCTCCCAGTCAGTCAGACGCAGTCAGACGCGCTGTCACTCCTGTTAGCAATGTAGCTAGGCTCAGCATGGCCAACGGTATTTTTTGGGGCTGTAGTTAGATGTGACCAAACTCTTCCACGTTTTTCCTGTTTACATAGGTTTATATGACCAGTGATATGAAACAAGTTCAGTTACACAAATTGAAACGTAGCGATTTTCTATGCTATGGAAAGTCCGCACTATAATGACAGGCGTACTAACACCTTCTGCGCGCTTCGGCAGCGCATTGATACGGAGCTCAGATATCAATGCGCTGCCGAAGCACATCACGCCTGTTTTACAGCAACTGCACTGGTTGCCAGTTATCTCTCGGATCAAATACAAAATCCTGCTTTTAACCTATAAAGCTCTTCATGGTTTCGCTCCTTCCTATCTATGTGAGCTAATTCATTTGTACTGTCCCTCCCGCTCCCTCAAATCTTCTGTCTGTGGACTTCTGACTGTTCCACGTTTTAAACTGACATCTATGGGTGGCAGATCATTTATTGCTGCTCCTAAACTTTGGAACTCGTTACCACAATCACTTCGTGACTGTTCCACTCTCTCTTCCTTCAAAGCCAACTTGAAAACTTTTCTCTTTACCTCACACTATTCTTCCTAGTTTTTTTTTTTTGGTGGTAATTCTTTTGTAAAGCGTCCTTGGGTTTGTGAAAGGCGCTATATAAATTGAACTTATTATTATTATGTATACAAAAGTGAATGCAATGCAGTGGTTCATACAAAACAGCGAGAGTGCTGCTTGTTCGAGTCATGTGGTTGTGACGTCATCGTAAACAAATCCGTTCTACTCATCCAGACGACTTCGCAACGGCGCCGTTGCCAGATTTTTCCACTCTGGAACCCGTTCTCAAAAAATATCGTTGTGGGGCACCCAAAACACCGGTGCTGTGTGGACACCAGGCCGAAACGATAAACAATTTTATCAGATTCACCTGAATCCGTTGCCGTGTGGACAGGGCCTTAGATTACACATTTTTTTCAGTTTTACTCAAATTAGGGTGGTGCAAAAATGAGTACACCCCACAACAAAAACTACTACATCTAGTACTTTGTATGGCCTCCATGATTTTTAATGACAGCACCAAGTCTTCTAGGCATGGAATGAACAAGTTGGTGACATTTTTGCAACGTCAGTCTTTTTCCATTCTTCAACAATGACCTCTTTTAGTGACTGGATGCTGAATGGAGAGTGATGCTCAACTTTTCTCTTCAGAATTCCCCAAAGAAAATAATTTATTTACGCCACAAAGGTGAAGGCTACAAGAAGATCAGCAAAGCTTTACTTATCAGTCAGAATACTGTAGCAAAAATGGTACAAAAATTTAAGAAAGATGGAACTGCAACCATCTCACAGAGACGTCCAAGTCGTCCACGGAAGTTAACACCTCGACAGGAGCGTCTTCTGATGAGAAGGGTTGAAGAAAATCGGCATGCAAGTTCACTGCAGTTATCTAAAGTAGAAAGTCAAACTGGGGTGACTATTTCCTCTGACACAATACGGTGTACACTGCAGAGGAATGGCATGCATGGATGCCATCCACGAAAGAAGCCCACCTAGAGTTTGCCAGGGCCAATGCTGACAAAGATGAAGACTACTGGGACTCTATACTCTGGAGTGATGAGACCAAGATAAATGTTTTTGGAACTGATGGCTTCAAAACTGTATGGCGTCGCAAAGGTGAGGAATACAAAGAAAAATGCATGGTGCCTACAGTGAAACATGGTGGTGGCAGTGTCCTTATGTGGGGCTGCATGAGTGCTGCTGGTGTCAGGGAGCTGCATTTCATTGATGGCATTATGAATTCACAGATGTATTGCTCTATACTGAAAGAGAAGATGCTACCATCACTCCGTGCCCTTGGTCGTTGTGCACTTTTCCAACAAGACTAAACACACATCTAAGGCCACTGTTGGATTTCTGAAGAAGAACAGGGTGAAAGTGATTCAGTGGCCAAGTATGTCTCCTGATCTGAACCCAATCGAACACCTATGGGGAATTCTGAAGAGACAAGTTGAGCATCACTCTCCATTCAGCATCCAATCACTAAAAGAGGTCATTGTTGAAGAATGGAAAAAGATTGGATGTTGCAAAATGTCGCCAACTTGTTCATTCCATGCCTTGAAGACTTGGTGCTGTCATTAAAAATCATGGATGCCATACAAAGTACTAGATGTAGTAGTTTTTGTTGTGGGGTGTACTCATTTTTGCACCACCCTAATTTGAGTAAAACTGAAAAAATGTGTAATCTAAGTTATATTATTAATCTTACTTTCACGTTATAAGTTAAACAGATGCTATGTTAAACTTTGTCTTGTCAACATTTTGGAAATTGTTTGTGTTCACTGAGATATTGTTTAAAATGTTACTTTTCAAAGGGGGTGTACTCATTTACGCTGAGCACTTTACTTCTGCTGCTTTCAGCACAATGTGTGGCATGGAAGGAGTTATTGGTGCCATCGATAGAAGCCACTTCAACATACAGAGACCATACGTCAGAGGTGGAGACTACTTAAATAGAAAGAATTATTACTCAATTGTTCTTCCTGGGAGGGTGGATGAGAGGGGGAGTTTCTGCAACATCTTTGTTAGAAGTAAGGTTCATGATGCAAGGATATTGAGGAAATCAAGGTCCTGTGAAAGATGGAAGGGGGAAAAATGGGAAGGTTCATGCTGCTCAGGGATAGTGCCTACATTGGCCAAGCCTACCCTTTCATCACTTCTTCAGAGCATGACAATGGTGTTCTGACCATACAGTGTATAACTCACTGCATCACTAATAACTGCATAATCCAAGAATAAGCTGTGGGAAGGTAGGTGTTAGAACAGTTATTCGGGAGACTAAAATGTAAATGGAGGAGGGTGAGAGATCTCCTGAACCAGGGTCAAACCATCAGGAGAAACAAACCAGGAAAATATTTTAAAAAATTGGGGAAAGGGGCCCCGATGGCCACTCATATTGGCACATTTTCCAATTACATAGATAAACCTCCCATAAAGGCACAATACAATGCACTGCCACTGCCCAAAAAGCCCATAAGTGGGGTCCCTTCTCGCTACCCTGTGACAGATGGATATCATTGGTTAGGACAATCAGCTAGCTACCTGTAACTGTCATACATACAATGAAACTGTATGACAGTTATATTTAGTTTCATACACTGTCATTGCAGTGCAATGAAACTAAATATAAAAACTTTTAGCCTGCATATTCATAGATTGTATGAACTGGTGTGTGTGTATATATACACACACACACACACACACACACACACACACACACACACACACACAGCTAGGTCCATAAAGGTCCATTTGGACAGAGACAACATTTTTCTAATTTTGGTTCTGTACATTACCACAATGGATTTTGAACAAAACAATTCAGATGCAGTTGAAGTTCAGACTTTCAGCTTTAATTCAGTGGGTTGAACAAAATGATTGCATAAAAATGTGAGGAACTAAAGCATTTTTTAAACACAATCCCTTCATTTCAGGGGCTCAAAAGTAATTGGACAAATTAAATAATTGTAAATAAAATGTTCATTTCTAATACTTGGTTGAAAACCCTTTGTTGGCAATGACTGCCTGAAGTCTTGAACTCATGGACATCACCAGATGCTGTGTTTCCTCCTTTTTAATGCTCTGCCAGGCCTTTACTGCAGCGGTTTTCAGTTGCTGTTTGTTTGTGGGCCTTTCTTTCTGAAGTTTAGTCTTTAACAAGTGAAATGCATGCTCAATTGGGTTGAGATCAGGTGACTGACTTGGCCATTCAAGAATATTCCACTTCTTTGCTTTAATAAACTCTGGGGTTGCTTTGGCTTTATGTTTTGGGTCATTGTCCATCTGTATTATGAAACGCCGACCAATCAGTTTGGCTGCATTTGAGCACACAGTATGTCTCTGAATACTTCAGAATTCATCCGGCTGCTTCTGTCCTGTGTCACATCATCAA
This sequence comes from Neoarius graeffei, assembly GCF_027579695.1. Classification (NCBI taxonomy): domain Eukaryota; kingdom Metazoa; phylum Chordata; class Actinopteri; order Siluriformes; family Ariidae; genus Neoarius; species Neoarius graeffei. Next base: position 18,309,938 of record NC_083592.1, on the reverse strand, counting down.
TAAACACTAGTGACCCAGTGCCACTGGCAGCCATGCATGCCCAAGCCATCACACTGCCTCCGCCGTGTTTTACAGATGTGGTATGCTTTGGATCATGAGCTGTACCACACCTTCACCATACATTTTTCTTTAAATCATTCTGGTAGAGGTTGATCTTGGTTTCATCTGTCCAAAGAATGTTCTTCCAGAACTGTGCTGGCTTTTTTAGATGTTTTTTTAGGAAAGTCCAATCTAGCCTTTTTATTCTTGAGGCTTATGAGTGGCTCGCACCGTGCAGTGATCCCTCTGTATTTACTTTCATGCAGTCTTCTCTTTATGGTAGATTTGGATATTGAGACGCCTACCTCCTGGAGAGTGTTGTTCACTTGGTTGGCTGTTGTGAAGGGGTTTCTCTTCACCATGGAAATTATTCTGCGATCATCCACCACTGTTGTCTTCTGTGGGTGTCCAAGTCTTTTTGCATTGATGAGTTCACCAGTTCTTTCTTTCTTTCTTTCTTTCTTTCTTTCTTTCTTTCTTTCTCAGGATGTACCAGACTGTAGATTTTGCCACTCCTAATATTGTAGCAATTTCTCGGATGGATTTTTTCTGTTTTCGCAGTTTAAGGATGGCTTGTTTCACCTGCATGGAGAGCTCCTTTGACTGCATGTTTTCTTCACAGCAAAATCTTCCAAATGCAAACACCACACCTCAAATCAACTCCAGGCCTTTTATCTGCTTAATTGAGAATGACATAACGAAGGAATTGCCCACACCTGCCCATGAAATAGCCTTTGAGTCAATTGTCCAATTACTTTTGGTCCCTTTAAAAACAGGGTGGCACATGTTAAGGAGCTGAAACTCTGATGAGAAATGGGCTACTGGAACAAGACATCGATGGACGAGGACAGAAAATACGGATTTGCTGGAATGCTACTATACAAGCAATCCCAGAGAGAGAGGATACATGCAGCAAATGTGGGACCATTGGATACTTTGAAACCCACAATCAAGGCTAACAAAGAAACAGCTATTAGCCCAGTGTTCCAACATCCGTAATCGAAATCTACTATCACAACTAGAGATTAATGAAATACAACGATGCTACGGCAAGGGGGAGCCAGGAAGACAGGTCAGCGGGGAGATGTCATCATCCCCACAACCAGAGATTGGGTACCAGGCCCCAACAGCCTCAACATAAGAGCTGCTGACTTGAGAAGGAAGATCGTGACCCAACTGGAAACCTGGAGCCCCCGACGAATACCGAAGCTGAGTTGCCAAGTACCTTCAGGAGATCTACTAGTAGATGTGAATGCTGCTCTCACAAGAACCATCACTGAGACCAACAAGCTGATACACAGTACAGCAACAGTAATCATGGAGATGCTTGGACACAAGGTGGGCTCGGGACATAACAAACAGTATCCACCATGGAAGAGACGATTAGAGGCCAAGATAAAGGCAGCATGGAGAGAAGTTAGCCAGCTAGCTGAACTACAGAAAGGGAACATGGTGAATAAAGGGGCGCCCAGGAAGTACAACTCACTCTCCATACCAGAGGCACTCGAAACTGCCAAACAGCGACTAACAGCTCTGGCCACCCGGTTGAAGAGATACACCAAGGAGGGAGAGGCCAGGAGAATAAACAAGCTGTTCTCCACTGAACCAGCCAAGGTGTACTCTCAGTGGCAGGGGAACAACAACCGGTCAGACCCACCAAGAGCTGAGGTGGAAAAATACTGGAAAGATATATGGGAAAGAAAGGCATCACACAACACCAATGCCCAATGGTTAGTGGACCTAAGAGCTGACCACAGCAACCTCCCAGAACAAGAACCAGTAACCATCTCAATGGCAGACGTCCAAGAAAAAGAGTGTCAAAGATGAAGAGCTGGACAGCACCAGGCCCCGATATGATCCATACATACTGGTTGAAGAAGCTAACTGCACTCCATGAACACCTAGCAGCACAGATGAACCAGCTGCTGAGGGATGGGACCCACCCAGAATGGCTAACCCAAGGCAGGATAGTCCTAATCATGAAGGACCTCCAGAAGGGACCCATCCCATCCAACTACCGGGATGCTGCCGTCATCCAATTACCTGTTTCTGCACAACATGGAAGGCCCTGTCAGGCATCATTGCGGCAAAAATGAGTAAGCATGTGGCTCAATACATGAGCGAGGCACAGAAAGGAATTGGCAGTAACACCAGAGGAGCCAAGCCCCAGCTACTGGTCGATAGAACAGTCGCCCGAGACTGTAAGAAGAGACAGACCAACCTGTGCACTGCCTGGATTGACTACAAGAAAGCCTACGACTCAATGCCACACACATGGATACTGGAATGTCTGGAACTGTATAAGATCAACAGGAACCTAAGGACCTTCATCCAGAACTCAATAGAAATGTGGAATACAACCCTATAGGCCAACTCAAAACCCACTGCCCAAGTCAACATCAAGTGCGGCATATACCAAGGAGATGCGCTATCACCACTGCTGTTCTGCATAGGCCTGAACCCCCTCAGTCAGATCATCACAAAGAGCGGCTACGGGTACCGATTCCGTAGTGGGGCAACAATCAGCCACCTGCTCTACATGGATGACATCAAGCTGTGTGCCAGGAACGAGCGAGAAATAGACTCGCTGATCCACACCACCCGGATCTACAGCGATGACATAGGGATGTCATTCGGATTGGACAAGTGTGGCTGGATGGTCTCAAAGAGAGGCAAGATGATCCAGACTGAGGGGATTGACCTACCAGAGGGCAACATAGGTGATATCCAAGACAGCTACAAGTACCTTGGCATCCCACAGGCTAATGGAAACCATGAAGAGGCCACAAGGAAGTCAACCACAGCCAAATACCTCCAGAGAGTAAGGCAGGTCCTGAAAAGTCAGCTGAATGGTAAGAACAAGGTCTGAGCCATCAACATGTACGCACTACCAGTCATCAGATACCCCGCTGGTATCGTAAACTGGCCAAAGGAGGAGATAGAAGCCACAGATATCAAGACTAGAAAGCTCCTCACCATGCATGGAGGGTTCCACCCCAAGTCCAGCACCCTGAGACTATACACTAAGCGGAAAGAGGGAGGCCGAGGGCTAGTGAGCGTCAAGACCACGGTCCAGGATGAAACATCGAAAATCCGAGAATACATCAGAAAGATGGCCCCAAAGGATGAACTGCTAAGTGAATGTCTCAGGCAGCAGAACCCTGATGAGAGTGCAGAGGAGGAGGAGGAACAGACAACCTGGAGGGACAAACCCCTACATGGCATGTACCACCGTCAGATAGAGGAAGTGGCTGATATCAAGAAATCCTACCAGTGGCTGGATAATGCAGGACTGACAGACAGCACAGAGGCACTAATCATGGCTGCACAAGAACAGGCCATAAGCACAAGAGCCATAGAGGCCAGGATCTACCAGAGTAGATCAGACCCAAGATGCAGACTGTGCAAAGAAGCCCCTGAAACAGTCCAGCACATAGTAGCAGGGTGTAAGATGCTAGCTGGATCAGCATACATGGAGAGGCACAACCAAGTGGCTGGGATAGTATACAGGAACATCTGCAACCAGTATGGAATAGAAATACCCAAGTCCCAATGGGCCATACCACAGAAGGTGGCTGAGAACAACAGGGTCAAGGTTCTGTGGGACTTCAGCTTCCAGACTGACAAACAGATCCTGGCTAACCAACCGGACATAGTGGTGGTGGACAAAGAGCAGAAGAGGGTGGTGGTGATAGATGTGGCGATCCCAGCTGACGCCAACATCAGGAAGAAGGAACATGAGAAACTTGAGAAGTATCAAGGGTTGAAAGAGCAGCTGGAACGGATGTGGAAGGTCAAGGGTTGCGTGGTCCCCGTGGTAGTGGGGGCACTTGGGGCAGTAACCCCCAAACTGGGAGAGTGGCTCCAGCAAATCCCAGGAACAACACCTCAGTCCAGAAGAGCGCAGTCCTAGGAACATCGAAGATACTGCGCAGAACCCTCAAACTCTCAGGCCTCTGGTAGAGGACCCGAGCTTGAGGATGACATGGATACCACCCCCCCCACCCCCCCGCCGGGGGTGAGAAGGATATATATATATATATATATATATAAAAGCGTGAAATAGTGGAGCCAAAGATTAAGTGGTGGAAACTAAAAGAGGTTGAACATCAGGAGTTTAGGGAAGAAATGAGACGAGCATTGAGTGGTCATGGAAGTCTGCCAGAAGCTTGGGATACTACCAGGCGCGATTTTAACGGGTGGCAAAAGGTGGCACTTGCCACTGTAAAAATATGTCTTGCCACCACAGTTGCCCCAATACTTTAAAAATAATTATTTATTAAAACACATTTTTGAAATTCAATTATCTATCTACAGAGATACTAAGCCCTCATCTCATCTCTACCTACCGTTATTTACGTTATTTCACACCCCACCCCACCCCCGCAACTTTGAAATGGTTTCACCCAGAGAGAGACCTTCTTCTGTTATGATTCTACTGAATGCTCGACTTCTGATGAGGAAACGTACTGGAGCAAAGAAGTTGGTCAAATTGTTTTCACCTGATAGAAAGGACAAGACTGTGTTCTATGTTAAATGCATTTTGGTACTCAATTTTCTTTTAGCCCAGCTATCTTTATTATCAATATTTTTTATATTGGTCGGTCAGCAACTAGACTAGCACGCTAGTCTTGCTCCGCTAGCATAGAAGCTTTAGTTAGCTATCTGTCTATTTTTTGATACATCGCTAGGGCAGAATAGTTCCATTCATTGCTTGGGAATATACTTTCAGAAAAGATGGTTTAGATGGTTGAATCCGTTTTCCTTGATGGTACAATACCTCAATACATATTTGACAAGATGACTTGATTGTGGGTCTTTCTTGAGAGTAAGTAAAAATTATTTCTACGATTTACATAAACTGCTGCATCGACAACCTATGCCCCCTCCTTTGCCACCCTAAGGAAAAATCTCTGGAGCCACCACTGGATACTACTGCTATACTATTAAGAGAGGCAGCAAGGAAGGTGCTCGGGTGGTCATCGGGAAGGAGGAAGGAAGACAAGGAGACATGGTGGTGGAACAAAGAAGTGCAGGAAATTATACAAGAGAAGAGGCTAGCAAAAAAGAATTGGGACGATCAGAGAGATGAGGAAAGCAGGCGGTTATACAAAGAGACGCGACAGAAGGCAAAAAGAGCAGTAGCGAAGGTGAAAGCAGATGCATACCAGGAGTTGTACACATAGACGTCGCCAGACCCATTTTAGGGTAGCTCCAGCCACCCTATCTTATGGCAAAGCCACCCTATATTTTTTGCCCTTTTTAAAATTATTTATATTTTTATTTTTTTCCCAAAAAAAACAAAGGCAGTAAAGCACTGAACATGAGCCATCAAGAACGCAAGTTAATCCGAACAACAGTTTCTGCTTGCTTATTTATTGTTTAATGCAATATTATTAATATCGTTATGATTCCTCCTCATTGGCTCTGTGTCAAGCGTCACGTCGAGTGGTAGGCTAGTAGGACTTAAAAAACTACGCGGGCATTCTGCAGCAGGCGCGGTGCGGGCTTCCATTGAGTTGGGTTTGCAGAGAGTCAGAATTCTATGCTTTCATTTGCAGACACACACGGTGAGATTGTAATTTGATGTCAGTGGTTTGCATTTGCTTAACTTTACCTAGGCTATATTGAGTCTTCTGTAGAATGTTTACATGATGATTTGTGAAGCACTTGCCCTCTTCAGTTTGCGCAGGAATGCATGACACCTACCATTGTTTTTTTCACATTTTTGTAGTTTAGCTGGTGAAGTTGCTTCAGCAAGCAATTAAATGATGAAAGCAATTTTAAAATAGAATAGAAATGGTGGGAAGTGTGTCCCCAAGGTGTGATGCTCTTGAAATAATGAATTGATTGACAGCCTTAGTAGGTGCTCTGAAAAATGTTCGGCGCGCGCTGCGCGCGCACAATACCTTTTCTCCTCTGGGTGCTAAGCTACCCCTGTCTCTCAAACCTAGTGACGTCCCTGGTTGTACATAAGACTGGAGACCAAAGAAGGAGAGAAAGACCTGTACAGACAAGTTAGGCGGAGAAACAGGGAAGCGAGGGATGTACAGCAGGTAAGAGTGATGAAAGATGTAAATAGAAATGTGTTGACAAAGAGAGTGTATTAAGAAGATGGAAAGAGTACTTTGAGGATTTATTAAATGAGGAGAATCCAAGAGAGAAAAGGTCAGATTCATTGGAGACAGCAAATCAGGAAGCAGACTTGGTTAGTAAGGATGAGATGAGGGCAGCCATGAAAAGAATGAAGACTGGGAAAACAATCAGAGCAGATGGTATCCCGATTGAGGCTTGGAGTTGTTTGGGTGAGACGACTGTGGAGTTCCTAACGAGATTGTTTAATAAGATCCTGGAGAATGAGAAAATGCCAAATGAATGGAGAGTGTGCTAGTCCCAATATACAAGAATAAGGGGGATGTACAGAGCTGCAGTAATTACAGAGGGATAAAATTGATGAGCCACACCATGAAGTTATGGGAAAGGGTATTGGAGGCGAGATTGAGAAGAGAGGTAGCAATCTGTGAACAGCAGTACAGGTTTATGCCAAGGAAGAGCACGTCAGATGCAATTTTTGCTTTAAAAATGTTCATGGAGAAGTACAGGGAAGGCCAGAGAAAGCTACATTGTGTGTTTGTAGACCTGGAGAAGGCATATGATAGAGTGCTGAGAGATGAGTTATGATATTATAGCCCAGGCTGTAAAGTGACATAATTTTGTTAAGACTATCCCCTTAAAATAATCCATTTTATTTGTGGAAAAAAAAAAAAAACAATTCATTGAAAAAGTCATTGAGCAGTCATTAAAATTCTAAAAGCAATTCATTTTATTTTGAAATAAATAGATGCTTTACAAATAATTCATTTTATTTTGAAATAAATAATTCATTGAAATTGATTATATGCACTAAAAACTATTGAAAAGTGTTTAAAATGGAGAAAAGGAGAAATATAAAAAAAGAGTTGCTGCAGAGGGCTATGTAGAACGAGCTTCCCAAATAGCCAATCAGTGCACCTCGTGCGCCCCAGGTGATCAACCTTGTAGGTTATGTCATCACTTCCTGTTTTGTGGTCATGTTTACGGTTGCTGCCTCGTGCGTTGTCTGATCCAAATGGAGATAACATCAGGGATGAGAGTGGCTTGTGATGAAAAAATCTGAAAAATTAGCCGGGGGTCTGGGGGAGCTCATGGATTTTAGAGATTTTTTACCCTAAAAACCATTTATTTTATCATCAAAATTTTACAAATGTTGTTGAAATGCCATACCCTGTTTGCTTACAAAATTGACATTTATACAAAAGTAGAACTCTCTTTCAAGTACATACATTACTTAAACTTTCATTTGATAAAGATCAACTACACCTATGTAAAGGAAACATTGACATAGGCCTTTTGTAATAATAATAATAATAATAATAATAATAATAATCTCATCGTTTCTAGCTGCTTTATCCTTCTACAGGGTCGCAGGCAAGCTGGAGTCTATCCCAGCTGACTACGGGCGAAAGGCGGGGTACACCCTGGACAAGTCGCCAGGTCATCACAGGGCTGACACATAGACACAGACAACCATTCACACTCACATTCACACCTACGGTCAATTTAGAGTCACCAATTAACCTAACCTGCATGTCTTTGGACTGTGTGGGAAACCGGAGCACCCGGAGGAAACCCACGCGGACACGGGGAGAACATGCAAACTCCACACAGAAAGGCCCTCGCCGGCCACGGGGCTCGAACCCAGACCCTCTTGCTGTGAGGCGACAGCGCTAACCACTACACCACCGTGCCGCCCCATAATAATAATAATAATAATAATAATGTTAAATTTATATAGCGCCTTTCAAGAAACCCAAGGATGCTTTACAAAAAGGAATAGAAAACTGCGTTGCTATGGAAAAATATGACCACTAGAGGTCTCCCTTGCCCCGTGGCAATGACAAAACGGCACAACGCAGACCCTACCCTACCCTCCTAAAATTTTCTCAACGGATTTTCAACAATATAAAAAAGGTCCATTTTGACTGAAAAAAGCGGAATTCCGCCAAAAAGCGGAAAACTCATCCCTGAACCTGTTTTCATCCACGGGAGCAGTGTGATTTACGGGAAGATTTTTGTTTGGTTATCCTCGTAATTGGTTTACCGGAAGATTTTCTTTGGTTATCCTCGTAATTGGTTTACGGGAAGATTTTTGTTTGGTCATCCTCGTAATTGGTTTACGGGAAGATTTTGTTTGGTCATCCTCGTAATTGGTTTACGGGAAGATTTTTGTTTGGTTATCTTCGTAATTGGTTTACGGGAAGATTTTGTTTGGTTATCCTCGTAATTGGTTTACGGGAAGATTTTTGTTTGGTTATCCTCGTAATTGGTTTACGGGAAGATTTTTGTTTGGTTATCCTCGTAATTGGTTTACGGGAAAATTTTTGTTTAGTTATGTGGTTTAGCATTCTACACAAACTCTAGACAATTTGGCCGGAGTTTCTCTAAGCTCCGGTGAGGTGGGACGAGGGCTGATAGGGCATGCCCGCCCTCTGAGCACCAATACACGTCAAGAAGAGCAAGGATTAACTCAAGCATACATCTCTAAATATTGTTAAAGAAGGCTAGAATTCTTCTGTGACCTTGTGTCTCACTGTGTATTGTACTGTTATGATAACACATTGCTCGAGACATAATATTGATATCTTTTTGAACATTCTATCAGGACGTGACCTGCTCAAGGTCTGACTACAGGCTCAGTTTTGAGTTATTCTCATGCAGGCATTTGCAACGATTAATATCCCTTGAGATCACATCTCAGCCCGGTAGATGGCGGTAATACACATCAATTATTAACCGCCAATAAATCGACAGAAGAAGAAGAAGAAGAAGAAGAAGAAGAAGAAGGGAGCAGTGTGAGACCGGATGAGGGTAATTGCTGGAACACTCGTTCCTAAATTGATCACTCGGTCAGGTTTTTTCTGTGACTTCATTTGATGAGGTCCCAGCCACGGTCCACTGTCTATTGAGGAGTTTCCAGCTGGGTTCGTGTGAGGTTTCCAGAGATCCAGAGAGATTGTTTCTAGAGTCCATGATCTATAGATTCCCAGTGTGAGCTGGGTGGCGAGCCACATCGAAACCACTGATATTGAACTGAGAGTGGTGAAGGATTCCTTCATTCCCCCTTCCTCACGGACTGTGTGGTAGGACAGAATACACATACACTTGACACGGATCTGAAGAAAAAGGCCCCCAACGCTAACTTTGGGACAGAGGGTTTTATTTTGCCGGCTTTATTATTTTAGTTGTTATTTTTCATTGAATGCCTTGCAACAAACTGTTTTATTTTCATTGTGTTATTGGTTATTAATAACAAGTGGCCACACAAAAAACTCAAACCACTGTTGCCTGTGTCTTTTGGTTACTTAACAACAAAGGCTCTCACAAGCTCATGGTCTTCTATTACTGGTCCATCTATTAATATTGACTGTTATTTCCCTGTGCTCTGTTATTACATCGTAACAAGGGTTACAATATTGTATGAGAAAGTGTGGAGTGAATGAGAAGTATATTAGAGTGGTGCGGGGGCGTCGTGGCTCGGGTGGATAGGGCGCCGTGCCGTGGGTCCGGGGACCCGGGTTCGGTTCCGACCCGGGGTCATTTCCCGGTCCCTCCCCGTCTCTCTCTCAAGCTCATTTCCTGTCTCTACACTGTCCTATCCAATAAAGGTGAAAAAAAGCCCAAAAAAAATCTAAAAAAAAAAAAAGGAGTGGTGCAAGACATATATAAGAACAGTGAAACAGCAGTGAGGTGTGCAGTTGGAATGATTAAATGGTTCAAGGTGGGACTTCAAGGATCTGCTTTGAGTCCTTTCTTGTTTGCCATACTGATGGATAGCTTGACGGACGAAGTGACGCAAGTCACACCATGAAACAATGTTCGCGGATGATATTGCGATATGTGGTGAAAGTAGAAAGGAGGTTGAGTTAGGTTTGGAGAGATGGAGGTATGCATTGGAATGAAGAGGAATGAAGGTGAGCAGTAGCAAAACAGAATACATGTGCATCACTGAGAATGGGGATGAGAGTGTAGAGAAGATGCAAGGAGTAGACAAAGAAAGTTGGTGAATTCAAGTACCTGGGGTCAACTGTGCAGGAAAATGGGGGCTGCGAAAGTGAGGTGAGAAAGAGAGTGCAAGCAGAGTGGAGCAGTTGAAGAAGGATTTCGGGAGTCATTTGTGATGGGAAAGCCCCAGCAAAAGTGAAAGGTAAGATGTATAAGACAGTAGTGAGACCAGCTTTGATGTATGGATTGGAGACCATATCCTTAACAAAGAGACAGGAGGCAAAGTTGGAGGTGGCGGAGTTGACGATGTTAAGGTTTGTGATGGGAGTGATGAGGTTGGACAGGATAAGGAACGAACACATCAGAGGGACAGCACGTGTGGAGAGCTTGGGAATTAAACTAAGAGAGATGAGACTGAGATGGTATGGGCACATCCTGAGAAGAGATGCAGAGGATGTTGGAAGGAGAATGTTGAGGATGGAGCTGCCAGGCACACGAAAACAAGGAAGGCCAAAGAGGAGATACATGGATGTGGTGAGAGAGGACATGAAAGTGCCAGGTGTGGTAGAGAAGGATGCAGAAGACAGGGAGCAATAGAGACGAAAGATCTGCTGTGGCAACCCCTAATCGGGAGCAGCCAAAAGAAGATATATATATATGTGTGTGTGTGTGTGTGTGTGTGTCTTGGTTATGTAGGAGCTCAGGGACACTCATGTTCCACTATTACCTCTAAGTGTTTAGAAGCTGTGCACCTAAAATATATGTGTGGATAGATTTACTGTGGTTTCAGGAAATATGGCTGGCTTAACTGCAGTACAAATTAAAAACAAATATGCATGTTCTGCTCTCCTCTTGACAAGCCAACATCATGGCATACTGTCCACTGAGAAAAGACCCTGTTTAGAGGACAATGAGTCACGGTCAGCATGTTTCATGAGTTGCAGCTAGAGTTAACTCCAGTGTTAGCACACTCAGTGTCTTGGCTTACAGAAAAATCTAACAATTTAACACACAGTCTGTTAAATATGTGCCTTGGCAGTTTTTATGACCAAACCAACATGTTTGTTTTGTATGTCCTGTCAGGCAGTAGGTGAACGCTGGCAAACAAGATAGCTTACATAGCAGGCAAATTAATTTTTAAATACAGGGTGTTTCAAAAAAACTGATACAATTTCACAATCTAATAACTGCCAATTCTCGTTCAGTTGACCTCAAATTTTTACAACGTGTGGAAACAAGTCAAAATTTTATGTTTAATGTCTTTTGTTTTTAATCTTTTTAGGTATAGAAATGCCATTCACTGGAAAAGAAAAGGAGTTTTGGGTGTTAGAGTACACTCGAACACAGTCAAACAAGACTGTGCAGTGTGCATTTGAGGGAATTCTCTAAAAATGCACCAACTGCAATGCAGATTTGGACATGGCACAAAAAGTTCAAAGAGGAAGGCTGTCTGTGCGTGTCTGTGACTCAGGCGGCATGCATATTGAAAATTTGTGAAATCATTAATACCTTTGAATTTCTTATTCAAATTTTGAGGAATAAATCTTATATTGCTCATCATTAAGCCTGTTCAGTTTCATTTGCCTAGACTATGTAGTTTCTGGGATATTTACATCTCAAATATCATTTAAAAAAAAATACCCTGTGTTATAAGGCATATAAGCATAGCCTCACTACTGAGGCTGGACAGTGAGGGGTGCAAGGGGGGAGGCAGGGGAAGAGTTAGCAGAGTGGGGAGTGATGGTGGGTGGGCGGGCTGCAGGCGTTGATGGGCTTTTTTGGCTAGGGCCTAGAGACAAGGATCGCCACTGTCCTGAAAACCATATCAAGTCCATGTTCATTGTGTCTGCATAATAATAATAATAATATAATATTTGCACAGGACCCACAGACCTCTGTTAAGAGTATGCAGGTGGTTGTCCAGGCCAGGACGATGACAACTTCTAATTCTCATTTAGCTGGAAATGTAGGGCACACAGAACGTGACTTGAAACTCTGCAGTGGTTCATACTGTTTTCCCCCTCTACCTTGTGCCATTGGTCATGCACATAGCTGACTGTCTTTGTATAGCTCAAAACACAAATTCCTTTTGTTTTGCAGTTGTAATTATAGATTCAGATTTCTCAGGAGTGAAATGTAATTTTTTCACATTTGTGATATTAACTAGTGATTTCAAAGTAGCCAATGAATTATGAACCTGACAGTGACACAAATGCCGCTTTTCCACTACCAACGCGGCTGAGTTGGGCTAAGCCGTGCCATGCTGAGTCGAGCTGAGTGGGGCTGTTGGAGTTGCATTTCGACTACAACCGTGCTGGCTGGAAGTGGGTGGACACATTGGGTGGAGTTAGCGAAAGTGGGTGGACGTCACGTGATGTCGTTAGGCGGCGCAAACAGTGACATCAGTGAGCTTTTAAGTGGTAGTCTCACGACCTGGATAGTAAACAATAAACACGGAGGACATGGAGTCGTTAGTGTTGCTGGTCTTGGTGCTGTGGCTTGTTGTCACCGACAACGCCAAGAGATACTGGCAAGAGCGTATAGATGAGGCGAGGCGCATAAGGCTTCAGAAATTCTCGTAATTCGTAATTATTCTTCTTCCGGGTTTACGGTGTTTACAGATGGTGGTTCCCAGCGTGCTCGCGGGGCATGTGTGGGCGTGTGAGGACACTCCTCCTCACCAATCAGTGCGCAGGGGAGTGTCTCCTCAGGCCCCTAGCCCCACTCGGCTCGGTTTGGCTCGCTTCAGCCCTACTCCAAAGCCGTGCGAGTTTTGGGTGCTAAGCAGGGCTGAAGCGAGCTGAGTCGTGCTGCTCTAAGGTAGTCGAAATGCGAGCCGTGTCGGGCTGAAGTGAGCTGAAAAAGGGTAGTGAAAAAGGGCCAAAAGAAAACTGCAACAAAGTTTCTGAAGATGAAAACCTTTGATTTTACTAAAATATTTCATGTTACATCACAGCATCTGAAGTAGGACACGTTCATTTGCCTGTCAGAAAAATAAGTCAGAAAAATAAGTCAGTAAAAGCTCTCCAAATAGCATAAACTCAGTTCTGAACAGCGCACTTTGGAAACTTCAAGAAAATGGCAATGAATTTAAAGACTTCTATTTGGGTGTCTTATAATTTTACAATAAGTGGACCTTTAAGTGTTGTGCTTGCCAAAATTGCAGGGCTAGGTCATTGTAACCTCAAAAGATTGTTTTCATAGTTTTTAAAACAGAATAATATTTGGCACTAAAGTATATAGCCACTATTTGAACACTTTCACCTACTTCCTCAAACATACAGTGACTTGCAAAAGTATTTATCCCCCTTGGTGTTTGTCCTGCTGGAACATGAACCTTTGTCCCAGTCTGAAACCTCTGGCCGACTCAAACGGGTTTTCCTCCAGAATTACCCTGTATTTCGTGCCATCCATCTTTCCTTTAGTCCTGACCAGCTTTCCTGTCCCTGCAGATGAAAAACATCCCCACAGCATGATGCTTCCACCACCATGCTTCACTGTAGGAATGGTGTTCTCATGGTGTTGGGTTTGCACCACACATGGCATTTTCCACTATGGCAAAAAATAAATCTATTTTAGTCTCATTTGACCAGAGAATCATCACCTTCCATGTGTTTGGGGAGTCTGCCACATGCTGTTGGGCAAACTCCAAATGTGTGGGGTTTTTTTTCTTTTCCCAGCAATTACTTTTTTTCTGGCCAGTCTTCCATAAAGCCCCACTCTGTGGCTTAAAGTGGTGCTATGGACAGATACTCCCATCTCCGCTGTGGATCTTTGCAGCTCCTTCAGTGTTATCTTTGGTGTCTTTGTTACATCTCTGATTAATGCCCTCCTTGCCCAGTCTGAGAGTTTGGTGAGCGGTCTTCTCTTGTCAGGTTTGTAGTGGTGCCATATTCTTTCCATTTTGCCATAATGGATTTAATGGTGCTCTGTGGGATATTCAAAGTTTGGGATTTTTTTTTTTTAATAACCCAACCCTGATCTATATTTCTCCACAACTTTGTTTGGAGTGCTCCTTGGTTTTCATGTCACTTGCTTAGTCATGTTCGAGTCAGGGTCCTTCCAGAACAGGTTGATTTATACAGACGACGTGATAGATCGTGTGACACTTTGCACATAGGTGGATCTTAATCAACTAATTATGTAACTTATAAAGTTAACTGGTTGGACCAGCTCTTATTTAGGGGTTTCATACAAAAGGGAGTGAATACCTATGCACACTCCAGATTTCTGTTTTTTCATCTTAATTATTGTTTGTCACAATAAAACAACAATTTGCACCTTTAAAGTGGTAAGCATGTTGTGTAAATCAAATGGTGCTAACCCTCCAAAAATCCATTTTAATTCCATCTTGTAATGCAACAAAACAGGACAAACACAAAGACCAATCAGCTATCACCACTGTCATATTGTTAAGAAGTACAATTTATTTAATTTTGATAGTTTTTTTTACATTTTTTAGATGCTTGCCTAATTTTTAAGATATTACATGGGCTTGCACCTCCCCCATTGAATGAATTTGTGAAGCAGATGGATGGTAGTGGCAGGGTAACTAGGGCAACCACCTGAGGAGACTGTATGATATAACGCAGATATAGTAAACTTGGGCATACAGTCTTCTCAGTCAGGGTCTCTAACTACTGGAATAGTCTTCCTTGAGAGGTAAGGGAAAGTTCAAATTATACAACTTTTAAAACCAGACTTAAGAGATGGATCAAAATTAACCAGTCTTGTAACCATGAATAGCCCTCAGGTCACACATCACTCTTGTACAAAATTACTTATTCTTGTGCTGGGTGCTTGTATTGTTTTTTGTTGTTGTTTTATGTTGCTGTACTGACCTGCCAAGGGACTACAGATGAAAATTAGCTAATTTGCTAACTCTGGCACATTTACGTTTTTAATTCAGATGGAGATGTTGATTAATGTGCATTGTCCCTTTTAAATAAACGAAAACGAAACAAAGGGGGATTAATACTTTTGCAAGACACTGCACAATACCAGGTCAAACGTTTGGACACCTACTCGTTCATAGGTTTTTCTGTATTGACTATTTTCTACATTAGAGAACAATACTGAAGACAAACTATACAACAACATATGAAATTATGTGGTAAACAAAAGTGTTTAAAAAATTTTCATATTTTAGATTATTCAAAGTTACCACCGTTTACCTTGATGACAGCTTTGCCCAATATTGGCATTAGCTTAACCACCTTCGAGGTATAGTAGTCACCTGGAATGCTTTTCAATTAACAGGTGTACCTGGTCAAAAGATAATTAGTGGAATTTCTTGCCTTCTTAATGTTTGAGACCATTAAATAGTAAATAATAAACACAGTAAATAGCCCTATTCAACAACTGTAGTAATCCAGATTATGTCAAGAACCGCTCAGTGAGGATAAACAGTCCATTGTTAGTTTAAGAGATGAAGTGTCTTAATAAAAAAAGAAAAAATATCAAATTAAGAGGTGCATCTAAACTTTTGACTGGTACTGTATAAGCCTAAGCAATAAAAATTTAATTTGCACAAAAATTAATTTAATGTACCTTACATTATGCTTGCATGTCTAAAAATGCAATTTATTCCTAATTTGGTTTGAATAGTTAATTGTCTTAAAAATACTAGCCTAGTATTGGTTGTAAAGTTTTCAATTAAACTTACTTGATATTAAAGTATTACCATCTGTTAAAATTGTCATCTTATCAATGACAGGACGATGAACTGTTAGAAGTAATTGGAGTATGCAAGTCACAAGGGAAATCACTTCATGCATGTTAGTTTTGAAGACAAGTGCATTCCTATTTTAAAATCTGCTCCTTCCCCCCATCCTGCTTTTGTTTGGCAAGTAACCATTTGTGTAGCATAGGTGTGATGCCCTTTCAAGTTGTTAGGGGAAGTTGATGAGGGCATGCCGAGTATTGAAATGGAGAGAAGATGATGACAAATATATTTAGAAGCTTATGGATGAGATCTGTTTACGAAGCAGGCTTGGTTAATGAAACCTCTCTATTGCAAGATATCAATAAAATCAAGTCTTTTTATTACACTTGTAGGAATGTTGGTGTAGGGAGTTGACTGAATGTAGGCAACTCCATCCATTATCTGTAGCCGCTTATCCTGTTCTACAGGGTTGCAGGCAAGCTGGAGCCTCTCTCAGCTGACTATGGGCGAGACATGGGGTACACCCCATGTCATCACAGCCCAGTCATCACAGGGCTGATACACAGAGACAACCATTTGCACTCTCATTCACACCTACGATCAATTTAGAGCCACCAATTAGCCTAACCTGCATATCTTTGGACTGTGGGGAAAACCAGAGCACCTGGAGGAAACCCACACAGACACGGGGAGAACATGCAAACCCCACACAGAAAGGCCCTTATTGGCCACTGGGCTCGAACCCAAGACCTTCTTGCTGTGAGGCGACAGTGCTAACCACTACATCACCATGCTGCCCTGTAGGCAACTCTAGGGCCCTATGAAATTCGTTTTATTTTTTCTCAAATTCCGTTTTTTTTTTTTTTTGGGGGGGGGGGGGGTGTTCGGATTTTTCGGATTTGTTTTTTGTTGTTTCGGATTTTTACAATTTTAATCAATATCTAGCTCTAAAAGTCAATGACAAACACAACCACATACACTTGTGTTCAAAATAATAGCAGTCCAACACGACTAACCAGATCAATCACTGTTTTTGGTGGAAATTATATTACTACATGGCAAATAATTTACCAGTAGGTGTAGTAGAGTCATAGAAAACCAACAGACCCAAGCTGCAGCATAGGTCATAGTCTCAGAACAGGCCTAGTTAATTTCTGACAATCCAGAGCCAAGGCCAGGGAGCAGACGAACAGGCTAAACCGACTGTCTGCTAGCTGCACAGAGTCGTCACTCAGGGCCCACTACATCGAGACTGTGTCTGTTCCCCGAGCTCAACAAAAAGGTAGAAATTTTCAGAGAGTTTGTTCCAGTAACCTAATCAATATAAAATTAGATCAGACTGACTGTACAGCTGCTGCCAGCACCTTTGATCTAAAGGTGGGGCTATTAAATATTAGATCTCTTACATCTAAAGCGCTAATGGTTAATGAACTCATTACTGATCAGGAGTTTAATGTACTGTGTTTAACAGAAACATGGATTAAGCCAAATGAATATATAGCATTAAATGAAGCGAGTCCTCCTGGATACAGTTATATACACCAGCCTCGTCTAACTGGCAGAGGAGGAGGCGTCGCGGTTATTTATAACGATTATCTAGGTGTAACACACAAACCTGGTTATAAATTTAATACATTTGAAGTTCTTCATACTCATATAATGTATGTAGCCTCGAAAAATAAGTCTACCCAGTTAATTCCATTGCTTATTATTTACAGGCCCCCGGGGCCATATTCTGAGTTTCTTTCTGAATTTGCAGATTTTATCTCAGATTTGGTTATTTCCTTAGACAAAGCTTTAGTTGTCGGAGATTTTAATATTCACTTTGATAACCCAGAAGACCCTTTAAAAACAGCGTTTGTGTCCATCTTAGATTCAGTCGGGATTAAGCAGAATGTCATAGGACCGACCCATAATGGTGGTCACACCCTTGATCTAATACTAACATTCAGATTAAACGTAGACAATATAGTCATACTTCCACAGTCTGAAGTTATCTCAGATCATTGTCTCATCTCATTCAAAATATGTCTGAGTAATAATATATGCACCTCACCACGCTACTGTATTAAACGTACTTTCACGTCAACTACTGCACAGAGCTTTATAAATGATCTCCCAGAGCTGTCAACTTTGATTGGGTCACTGTCAGCCCC
Organism: Neoarius graeffei; assembly: GCF_027579695.1. NCBI lineage: Eukaryota > Metazoa > Chordata > Actinopteri > Siluriformes > Ariidae > Neoarius > Neoarius graeffei. Next base: position 18,292,037 of record NC_083592.1, on the reverse strand, counting down.
TGCAGAACTTGATCAGGCAACTGAATGCTTAGAGTCAACATTCCGCCATACTTTAGATAATGTAGCTCCTCTAAAAAGGAAAATGGTCAGAGACAAAAAATTAGCACCCTGGTATAATGATGACACTCGCACATTAAAACAGACCACTCGAAAATTGGAACGTAAATGGCGTCAAACAAAATTGGTAGTGTTCAAATTAGCTTGGAAGGAGAGCTTCCTGAAGTATAGAAAAGCTCTTAGTGCTGCGAGATCAACATATTTCTCCTCCCTAATAGAAGATAACAAAAATAATCCTAGATTCCTATTTAATACTGTAGCAAAATTAACCAGGAATAAGTCCACTATCAACACATGCACACCTGCAGTATGTAGTAGCAACGACTTAATGAATTTTTTTAATGACAAAATTGAGAATATCCGACAAAAAATTCAAACTACTAATTTAAGGTTAGACAATGAAAGTGACCTTGTAGTTAACAATATAACTGTATCAGATCATCAGTTAGAATGTTTTACTCCCCTAAAAGAAACTGAATTACTTTCATTAAGCTCTACATCAAAAGCCTCAACTTGCGTACTAGATCCTTTACCGACACATCTATTCAAACAGATAATGCCTGGAGTAATTGAACCGCTTCTAAAAATAATAAATTCTTCTCTTATGATTGGCTATGTACCCAAATCCTTTAAACTAGCAGTTATCAAACCCCTGATTAAAAAACCTGACCTTGATCCCTGTCAGCTGTCCAATTATCGGCCAATATCAAACCTCCCCTTTATCTCCAAGATCCTTGAAAAAGCTGTGGCACAGCAGTTATGCTCATATTTACATAGGAATAACATCCATGAAATGTATCAGTCAGGATTTAGACCTCATCATAGCACAGAGACAGCACTGGTTAAAGTAGTAAACGACCTACTGTTGGCGTCTGATCAGGGCTGTGTCTCGCTACTTGTGTTGCTTGACCTTAGTGCAGCATTTGATACCATTGATCATTCCATTCTTCTGGATAGACTAGAAAATGTTGTGGGAGTTAAGGGAATGGCCCTCTCCTGGCTCAGGTCTTATCTAACTGATCGTTATCAGTATGTTGATATAAATGGTGATATTTCTAGACGTACCGACATAAAGTTTGGTGTTCCACAAGGTTCTGTCTTGGGTCCACTGCTTTTTTCTCTATACATGTTACCTCTGGGCGATATTATTCGTAAACATTGTATTAGTTTCCACTGTTATGCTGATGACACACAGTTGTATGTCTCTGCAAAACCTGATGAGAGACACCAGCTTAATAAAATTGAGGAATGTGTTAAGGACATTAGACACTGGATGCTTATAAATTTCCTTCTGCTTAACTCTGACAAGACTGAAGTACTTGTGCTAGGACCACATACAGCTAGAAGTAAGTTTTCTGATTACACAGTAACTCTGGATGGCCTTTCTGTTTCTTCACGTGCAGCAGTAAAAGACCTTGGAGTGATTATTGACCCCAGTCTTTCATTCGAAACTCACATTGATAACATCACCCGGATAGCTTTCTTTCATCTCAGAAATATTGCAAAGATAAGAAATTTAATGTCATTGCATGATGCAGAAAAACTAGTCCATGCTTTCGTTACCTCCAGGTTGGATTATTGTAATGCCTTACTGTCTGGATGTTCCAATAAGTGCATAAACAAACTCCAGTTAGTTCAAAATGCCGCAGCAAGAGTCCTTACTAGAACTAGAAAATATGACCACATCACGCCTGTCTTATCCACACTGCATTGGCTCCCAATCAAATTTCGTATTGATTATAAAATACTACTATTGACCTTTAAAGCACTAAATGGTCTCGCACCACAGTACCTGAGTGAACTTCTGCTCCTCTATGACCCGCCACGCCTACTTAGATCAAAAGGTGCAGGCTATCTGCTGGTACCTCGTATAGTGAAGGCTACATCAGGGGGCAGAGCCTTTTCTTACAAAGCCCCACTGTTATGGAACAGCCTTCCAAGTAATGTTCGGGAATCAGACACAGTCTCAGCATTTAAGTCTAGGCTGAAAACATATCTGTTTAGTCAAGCCTTTTGTTAATGGTGTTTATGAGGTAAAGGAGTAGATCTGGAGGGTCCTCAGACATAGAGTGTTTTGGTAAACTGGGATGTATGGATGCTGTCAGTCCCCACTCGCTTGCTCACTCGAGTTTGTTGACGGTGTAGTGGCTGGCTGCTTTATGTCCCGGGGCTCCCTCATGCCTGTGTTACCTTCTGGCTCTCTCCTTTTAGTTATACTGTCATAGTTAGTTGCCGGAGTCCCTGCTTGTACTCGGTGCAATATGTATACTGTTCCTACTTATTCAGGTGACATTGGGCATACCTAACCACCTGTGTTTTCTTTCTCTCCCCCCCACCCCAAATCTGTCCCTCTGAGTTACATGGAGTCAACAGGAAATCTTTTGGTGGAGACGGTGGGGACCTCGACTGGCTATCGTAGCCTGCAGGGAATCGGCCATCAGACATTCTGTCGCATGTCCCAGACCCGGTGAAATGTAACTGAATTGTCTTGGCCAGGCCTAAGGGTCCCATCTGCATCTCATCATTGCTGAGGAGTGTGCTCCCATCACCCAATCAAGCATCCAGCCAGAGCAGGTCATGATATATTTTCTACCATATTAACATGCCATTGTGTGTTATGCCTGATGTAAAGACTCTCGTCTCTGCGAGCCTACCACACAGATTTAATACTTGTCATTTTTAGGGCATACCTAACAACGTGTTTTCTTTCTCTCTCTCTTCCCCCTCCCCCCCCCATCTGTCCCTCTGAGTTACATGTTGATCCTGGGATTGAGATGCTGGCCTCTTCTGCCCCTCGGACCTGCTTGATCCATCCTGGTGCCCTGTGTCTGGTCGGAGTTTTATCGCCCCACTCCTGTGAAGGACGGCCCCATGAGGACAGTTGAGGGTTATACCTGTTAAAACTGTTAATATTATAGTCAGGCTGTCTGTTGTTGCCCAAATGAGGATGGGTTCCCTTTTGAGTCTGGTTCCTCTCGAGGTTTCTTCCTCGTGTCGTCTGAGGGAGTTTTTCCTTGCCACCGTCGCCACAGGCTTGCTCATTGGGGATAGATTAGATTAGGGATAAAATTAGCTCATGTTTTAAGTCGTTCAAATTCTGTAAAGCTGCTTTGCGACAATGTTTATTGTTAAAAGCGCTGTACAAATAAACTTGAAACATTCATGATATGCATGCTCCTGAGTCTGTGTAATCGAATAATTAAGTGAAAGGGACGTGTTCAAAATAATAGCAGTGTGGAGTTTAATTAGTGAGATCATTCATTCTGTGAAAAAAACAGATGTCAATCAGGTGGCCCTAATTTAAGGATGAAGCCAGCACATGTTGTACATCCATTTCTCTCTGAAAACATGAGAAACATGGGTCGTTCCAGACATTGTTCAGAAGAACAGCGTGCTTTGATTAAAACGTTGACTGGAGAGGTAAAACGTATACTGTAAAGAAGTGCAGAAAATGATGGGCTGCTCAGCTAAAATGATCTCCAGTGCTTTAAAATGGACAGCAAAGCCAGAGAGACGTGGAAGAAAACAGAAGGCTACCATTCGAATGGATCGAAGAATAGCCAGAATGGCAAAGACTCAGCCAATGATCAGCTCCAGGGTGATCAAAGATGGTCTGAAGTTACCTGTGAGTACTGTGACAATTAGAAGATGCCTGTGTGAAGCTAATCTATTGGCAAGAAGCCCCCGCAAAGTTCCACTGTTAAAAAAAGATGTGCTGAAGAGGATACAATTTGCCAAAGAACACATTGACTGGCCTAAAGAGAAATGGAAAAACATTTTGTGGACTGATGAAAGTAAAATTGTTCTTTTTGGGTCCAAGAGCCGCAGACAGTTTTTCAGACGACCCCCAAACACTGAATTCAAGCCACAGTACACTCTGAAGACAGTGAAGCATGGTGGTGCAAGCATCATGATATGGGAATGTTTCTCTTACTATGGTGTTGGGCCCATTTATCGCATACCAGGGATCATGGATCAGTTTGCATATATCAAAATACTTGAGGAGGTCATGTTGCCTTATGCTGAAGAGGAAATGCCCTTGAAATGGGTGTTTCAACAAGACAACGACCCCAAACACACCAGTAAGCGAGCAGCATCAGGGTTCAAGACCAACAAAATGAAAGTTATGGAGTGGCCAGCCCAATCCCCGGACCTTAATCCGATAGAAAACTTGTGGGGTGACATCAAAAATGCTGTTTCTGAGGCAAAACCAAGAAATGCAGAGGAATTGTGGAATGTTGTCAAATCATCCTGGGCTGGAATACCTGTTCACAGGTGCCAGAAGTTCTCAGAAACCGTGGTTATACAAGTAAATATTAGTTTAGTGATTCACAGGAATACTAAATCCTTAAGATTTTTTCAGTTTATACAGTAAATATTTGGAGTTTGTAATGAAAAATGCAGACACTGCTATTTTTTTGAACAGCCCAATGTTCATTTTTCTTCATTTTCTGTAAAGTAATTAAAATATTCATACATTTTTCTTCGTGTTTTGATGTAGAATATAATGTGCAGTGTTCCCAATGCATGGAAATAAAAACTCTTATAAGGATTTTGAGCTTTACTCACGTTTTTAAACACACTATTATTTTGAACACAACTGTATGTCAAATTAACAGTTTTATTTTAACACATACAGAAACATTTGTTATAGCCACTGTTTATTCAAAAGTAGATATGCATAACAACTTAAGACCCCAGTAATGACAACTCAAAGCTGTAATCAACTTAATTATACAGCATAACTTAATAAACTTAATGCAGCTTAACTTAATCAACTCCTGTAAAGCTAAAATTCATTTGTCCACATCTCTTGAGCAGCCAGGCATCTCCCACCTTTTTGACACGTCGCCATTGAAGTAAAGGACAGTGAGGCATTTGGTGTTTTATTCGGTCAGAGATTCCCTCTTGTCAGTGAGAATTGTTTTATATTTGCTAAAGCTCCTCTCACAGTCAACAGAGCTGACTGGGAAATGCATGTATGATTTGGCAATGGCTGCAATCTCTGGAAAGCGCTGGGTTGTACCTTTCCAGTACTCAGCAAGGTCCAGCAATTCTGAGAGGCCTTCATTTCTGACACAGTGCTGGTAAGCAGCCCACTCCTCACTGAGCTCTGCAGATGGGGTCTTCAATGCTGACAGGGTGCCATAGGCTTCAAACTGCCTTTCCATAGCTGGAGCCTGTCTAGGATCAAACACCCTGATCATCTTGTAGACCTGTTTGGCAGGATGGACATCCCAGTGCTTTGAAAACTTCTCAAATGCAATGTGAAATGCATCATGAAGGTAATCCAGCACAGATTTCTTCTTTCGAATGGACATCTCATTGAGCAACTCGTCGGTTTTCGCTCCAAAACCATAGGTTTTGGCTGTGCCATTGACTAGGTAGGAGCCTAGATTTTCCATGATGATGTAGGCAGAGACTGCTGTAAGAGTGTGGGTGCCCTCCAAAACTGTCAGGGCTCTGACCAGTTTCCCACACCCTTCAGAGATGAATGTCAGCTTCCTTTGAAGGGTCTCTTGCTTGTCATCTGTTTCCACCAGATCAAGGATGTTTTTCACAGCCTGGGCAGAAGACTTTTCAGCTGAGAAAAACTCCTTGTACAGGTGAACATGTTCAGCATGGAACCGCACCGCTTCAAACCAGCTATTCCACCTTGTATTTCCTGGTTCAGGTGGAACCTTCACATGCACAGCATCCTTTGCAGACAAAAAGTGCAACCACCTTCTTTTCCTTGCAGGCTTTTTGAAGAAGGCAGATTTGATCCACATCACCAGACTTGTAACATCACTGAAGTAGCTGTAGTGTTGCCAGGTTTCTCCTACCAAATTGATGATGTGACACAAGCAGTTTGCATATACGCTGTTTGGCATTACTCCTTTCAGTACTTCTTTGTAGGCCTTTAGGCAGTATGATGCACTGTCAGTGACTACTGCCAGTACATCATTCAAATTTATCTGACTGCTGTGAAGTGACTGTAGTAGTGCCTGTGATAATGTTGAAAAGTTGCAGCTGTCCATGAAGATGACATCCGTCAGATAGTATTTGCCTTCAGTACCTATTGAATTAAACAGAAACAAAGGAAAAAATAATTAGGCCTATGCGCATTTTAGGAAATAGCCTAATTTACATGTTAGACTAAATAAGCACCTTTGTAATAAAACTGCAAATAGCTTAACATTAACCTCAATTGATGTTGGTCTTGTTGTTATTATTATTATTATTATTAATAATAATATTATTTTTATATTATTATTTTGGTACCTGTAACATAAAAAACTGACAGGGATATGCTTTATCAGGCTACCTAAAAAAAGGAGGAGGGGGTAGGTTTGGTAGGGGGCTACTCACCTATGACAATGTTGAGGACACTGCGGTCTCGGTTATCTGACGTTTCGTCAACAACAACAAAGAGCTTCTTATCACGGATCTCTTGTAGCACTGTCTGCATGTGCTCGTTGAACACCCGCTGGAGATGGATCTGTCTAAGACTGCTTGGATTCTCAGGCAGCGCACCTCCCTGTTTGCAGTGCTTGACTAGAAGGGGGCGTATCTTCCTCATTTTTTCTAAAGGTATATCGGCCTCTGCACACATAGCCACGAAATCTTCCACGAATTCCCATCTGTCATCCTGTGACTTGGTCGCTACGTCCAGTGACACTTGGAGGGCTCTCCCGCTTGATTTTGCTTTGTTCTTCAGATGAACCTTGGATTTCAAACGATCGTTACAAGTGTCCTTTCGGCTCCAGTCAATTGTATGCTGACAGAATTTGCAGAAAAGTTGTTGGCCAGATGCATAATAATCATTTGGATATTGCTCTGCTCGAAGCTTGGCAGTTAATTGCGTATTTCGTAACTTTTTAGAAACTGCTGGTTTTGCAGCAGGGGCTGTATGTTTAGACATATTTCCCTCGCAGTCGCATCAGTGAGGAAACAAACTCGCGTGGTTAACAAGATATGGTCTCTAGGCAACCCCGGACTCACTGAAAGTGAAAGATGTGAGAAAATCGGGCAGAAACAGTGTTTGTGTCTTAAAATTAGAAAGAGGGTGATTAAATTTATTTCAGGCAAAGAAAAATGAACGAATTCCGCGCTATTCCGTGTTTATCAGAAAAATCCGCTTTTATGTCTAGATTCCGTGATTCCGTCCGTGTTTTCCGCATCGCGGAAATCATAGGGCCCTACAACTCCAGCACCCAGTTATCATTTATGAGGAGATGAATTTTGTTTTGAGCACCACTAACTGTAATATTTAGTAATTAATGGAACAAGCATAGAACACTTAGTTTAAGATGTACTAAATCCCCCTGAGAAAACCACACTCCCTCTCAGTCAAGCCAATCTAAATCTCCCATTTTACTCAAAATTTTGAAAACTGTCCTCAAGAGGGCTCTAATACAACAGACTAGATGCAAAGCAGCTAACAACCAAAAGAAGAGTGACTTTTCACAAATATGTCCAATGACCATTTTTCCAAGTTTATTTATTTATATTATTATTAATAAAATTAGTTGAAACCTGACACATTTGGGAAGAAGCCAATGATGGCTCACAGTACACTAGAATATACTGCTCATTGGGACATACCAGGTTGGTTACTTTGGCTCTAAAATGCTGCACAGCATTAAAAGATAATGCTGTGGCAACAAATCCATTTATGTGGTCATAATTGAATTAAGTGGGTTTATTTGTCTCAGTTTATGAATTTGTATTGGCTTGGATTATTTCTTTTTCCCCACATATTTAAAATTTCTGCAATTAGTACTGACCATGAAATGGCTGGGCTTCACAAAAGTTTCATTCAAATTGCACATGTAATGGAATAAATAATAATAATAATAATAATAATAATAATAATAATAATAAATTCCTTGTATAAAATTGCAGTCACTCATTGCCAATTATATGATTTGAAGCCAATCAACTGAGGTTCACATTAGCGAGCTTCCTTTTACATAACTTGACACAAACCCATGAATTCTCGAAGGATACAAATGTTTTCCTCACAAGATTTTCATGAACACTAAATTTCTCACTACAGTAAGTCTTTCACAGGTCAGTTTACATAAGAAATTTGGTGCTCAGGAAAATCTTGTTTGGAAAACATTTGTACCCTTCGAGAACTCATGGGTTTGTGTAAAGTTATATAAAAGGAAACTCGCTAATGTGAACCTCAGTTGATTGCCAATTATATGATTTGAAGCAAATGCTGAATTCATTTCATGTTCAGCTTGAAAAATGAGGCGCAGTATCAGGGCTTTACTGTCATGTCCTCCAATTCCATACATCCTTAAAATTTACCACCCAATTTCAGTCACACAATAATGAATAGAGGTATGTTTCAGCAATAAATCAAGGCGGTATTTATTTGCCGGTTTAGAAGACTATAAAAAAAAAATTAAAAACAATCAAAATAATAGGAATTCAGATAATCTTTAAAGCATTTCAAGAAGTAGATGTGGAACATATTTAGACAATTTCAAAGGCATAAAAACTGTTTATTTAATTGAACATATGAGGCTTTCTTGAGATTCCTTAGGGTTTGGGCTTAAAACCATCGGGATATAGTTTTTACATGTCCAGTGAAATTCTTCTACCTGTTAATCCCTAGTCTCTTCTGGAATGCATCACCATCTCTCTTGGTTGCTTGCTAATGGAAGAAACCGAAGTTAGGTAAGGAAAATAAAACATTTTATACCATGTTCCAACATGATTGTGAGGAGGGAGTACGTAAGTAAATATGGCAATGACAATTTTACTACAAAATGTGAATATGTACAAAAGCATATTACATGCTTTATTAATATGGAAGAGATAGTTTTAATGAAGAGACACCCTTGTAATGTCACAAATTTTGCCATGAAACCTTTGTAACTCATTGAATCTGTGTATTTAAAGTATGAGAAAACTTGTTGACTTGAAAAAGTGGGGAAATGACAAACAGTATACCTTATTGATTTCTTTGTGCTTCTCTTTGCTGACAATCTCTTCCAAAATCTCTCCATCTCCTCTCACAAGCCTATGAGTAAAGTAATACACGGTTCAATCTATTGTCTGTAGATTCAGTGAATGACATTTTCATATCTAGGTAATTTGTGGTACTGGAGGAGGTAACACACCTGGTACGTCCTGTCTCAGGGTCAACAACTCGCCGGATGACACTTTGTCTGGCTTCATATTCCTCTTTCGTCAGGGGCCTCTTGGTGGAGAAACTGGCTCTCTGTTCATCAGTCATCACTGAAGTAAATAAAAGGACATTATGATAACATTCTGGATGACATTTCAATCCCTAAGAAAAAAAGAAAATGTAGCACTGGTAGCATTGGAATTTTATACAGATGTTCTGAAGTTTCTAATAAAGCCACTCACCAGGACCATGTTCTGTGGCATCATCACTTTGCCAGGTCTCCAAGTATGACTGGGTTTTTTTAATTTGAATGGGTACTGGAACAGGGATCATCAATGGAGCTTTATTTGCTGCTGCCTCAGCTTTTGCTGCTAACAACTTCATCTTCTTAAGCCTTTTCTTCTCCTTTTTTACCTTCTTTTTTTCCTTAGCTTTAGTTTTCTTCAACTGCTTCTTGGCCTTTTTATGCTTTCTCTTCTTGGCTTCTTCGTTACCTGATGAAGATGAGCTGCTTGATGAAGAATGATTTCTTTTCTGCGCTTTCTTTGCAGATTTGTGCTCTAAATACAAGTGCATGTGGGTCTTAAGCAAAAGCCATAAATTTCATATCCACAAATGTTATGATACATAATGTAGCCCCAACATTCCTAATGCAGTGAAATGTTTAGTCCCCTAAAAACATCATGCAGGTAAATGGGGGAAAACCTAATCTCACAGGACCAGATTTCATGTCCATAATGGAAAAATAACATCTATGAATTCATCTGACCAAAGTTTTCCTTCAGATTTTGCCTTCTGTATCAAATTTCTAAGCATATCCTAGACATTGTGAAGGCAGAGCTCATTGTCTGATAGTCAACAAGCACACTGTACTGGGTCTTGTTTGGTTCCATTCTCATCACAATTCACGACCATGTTTCTAAAACAGTGTTTCCAGACATGTAATCTCTTTAGAGACTGCATCTAGCCACACAGGACTATGACAAAACAAGCATGTAAAGAGAAACTCTAGCTGCCTTTTTCCTGTTGCAACTACAGATATAAATATCTAGATGCCACATTGGCTATTCAGCTCTTTTTGTTTTAAAAAACATCACTGGCTGAGGGAGGTTCACCATTTCGGGTGGCATCTTGTTATTGAAAGAAAAAGAGAAAAAAAAAAACAGAAAAACCACAAACTAGAATTTGGTGCACAAGTTAATTTTCTTTGGGTTTTCTGAAATCAATACAGGGTCAAAATTATACATAGGGTCAAAAATTTACATATACTCACTTAGATTATTGATTCAGAGGTGCTGAAACTTCCAAAAATGTCTTATCTAGCCAAGGCCTCTTAAGGCCTCACTCACAACCCGCCGTAAGTGTTTTGGACACGCACGGGTCGCAGGGTTTGGTAGCTCGCAGCCGTGCCGCAGGGTTGCAGTGAACCCGGAGGAAAGTTTGGGGGAGGAGTACAGGCAAAATACTTGTCAAGTACAGGTTGCATACCTGACTTCCTCGAGGCGTGGGAAAAATTGCACCGTTAGCCAGTGGAAAGCGTATGTCTGATGCAGTGTTGTTTTCGTTAACGATGACGATATGATTTTGTTAACGCACCTTTTTTTCATGACTAAAACGAGACAGTGACGAGCTAAACATAACTCTTTGATCACGAAAATATAACGAGACGAAAATGTTAGTGGGTTGGCTATAGGACTATCAAAACGCATTGCGTTTCCTCCAACTGCGCGAGCAAGATCGTGCACGCGAAACATTAATGTCTGCATCGCGCATATGACGGAGTGCGCGAGGGAGAGTGAGAGAGAGTCTGCGTGTGTGCCTGTTCCTGTAGTGCATGCTAGACAAAGAGCATCCTGATTGGTTTACAGACATCCAAACTCATTTCAGGGAGGTGTCGTGAAAAAAGTCATGCGTCACAACACCTTCCTGAAATGAGTTTGGATGTCTGTAAACCAATCAGGATGCTCTTTGTCTAGCATGCGCTACATGAACAGGCACACACGCAGACTCTCTCGCTCTCCCTCCCACGCCATCATATGCGTGATGCAGACATTAATGTTTCGCGTGCACGCTTTTGCTCTAGATTCCGGGAGATATTATCCAATTTGCGGGCCTCAGGGAGCCACTATCAATATGCGGGAGACTCCCGGAACTTCCGGGAGACTTGGGATGTCTGCATTAGACAGTGTTTATGTAGAGAGCATGCACACTAGACAGCGTTTATGTAGAGCGCAGACGCACTTCAATCAATCAATCAATCAATCAAATCATTTATTTCAATTACATATAAACATGACTACACGAGTCTGCAAATAGTGCACTGCTAATCAAAGCAGACTCATGTTTACAAAGAAAAAAATATATTTTTATATGAATTAATATAATACTTAAATATGTATGAAAAAGATAAAACATGCTTGACAAATTAACAACTATTTGGTAACAAAAAGAAAAAGAGGAGACAATACTTGTCATTCGATATAAAGGTACAGTAATATATTCAATAACACGTGTGTGTGTGTGTGTGTAATATATATATATATATATACACACACATACACACACACACACATACATACACACATATATACACACATACACGTGTGTATCTACATACATATATATATACACACACACACATACATACACACACACACACACACATACACACACACACACACACTTTTATATATATATATATATATATATATATATATATATATATATATATATATATATATATACATACATACATACATACATATACATACATACATATATATATATAAAATTTATTTATAATAATATATTAACGGGCTACTGGAACAAGACATCGATGGACGAGGACAGAAAATACGGATTTGCTGGAATGCTACTATACAAGCAATCCCAGAGAGAGACGATACATGCAGCGAATGTGGGACCATTGGATACTTCGAAACCCACAATCAAGGCTAACAAAGAAACAGCTATTAGCCCAGTGTTCCAACATCCGTAATCGAAATCTACTATCACAACTAGAGATTAATGAAATACAACAACGATGCTACGGCAAGGGGGAGCCAGGAAGACAGGTCAGCGGGGAGATGTCATCATCACCCCCACAACCAGAGATTGGGTACCAAGCCCCAACAGCTAACAGCCTCAACACAAGAGCTGCTGACCTGAGAAGGAAGATCGTGACCCAACTGGAAACCTGGAGCCCCCGACGAATACCGAAGCTGAGTTGCCAAGTACCTTCAGAAGATCTACTAGTAGATGTGAATGCTGCTCTGAAGACAATCTCCACAAGAACCATCACTGAGACCAACAAGCTGATACACAGTATAGCAACAGTAATCATGGAGATGCTTGGACACAAGGTGGGCTCGGGACATAAACAGTATCCACCATGGAAGAGATGATTAGAGGCCAAGATAAAGGCAGCACGGAGAGAAGTTAGCCAGCTAGGTGAACTACAGAAAGGGAACATGGTGAATAAAGGGGCACCCAGGAAGTACAACTCACTCTCCATACCAGAGGCACTCGAAACTGCCAAACAGCGACTAACAGCTCTGGCCACCCGGTTGAAGAGATACACCAAGGAGGGAGACGCCAGGAGAATAAACAAGCTGTTCTCCACTGAACCAGCCAAGGTGTACTCTCAGTGGCAGGGGAACAACAACCGGTCAGACCCACCAAGAGCTGAGGTGGAAAAATACTGGAAAGATATATGGGAAAGAAAGGCATCACACAACACCGATGCCCAATGATTAGTGGACCTAAGAGCTGACCACAGCAACCTCCCAGAACAAGAACCAGTAACCATCTCAATGGCAGACATCCAAGAAAGAGTGTCAAAGATGAAGAGCTGGACAGCACCAGGCCTCGATATGATCCATACATACTGGCTGAAGAAGCTAACTGCACTCCATGAACGCCTAGCAGCACAGATGAACCAGCTGCTGAGGGATGGGACCCACCCAGAATGGCTAACCCAAGGCAGGACAGTCCTAATCATGAAGGACCCCCAGAAGGGACCCATCCCATCCAACTACCGGCCAATTACCTGTCTCTGCACAACATGGAAGGCCCTGTCAGGCATCATTGCGGCAAAAATGAGTAAGCATGTGGCTCAATACATGAGCGAGGCACAGAAAGGAATTGGCAGTAACACCAGAGGAGCCAAGCACCAGCTACTGGTCGATAGAACAGTCGCCCGAGACTGTAAGAAGAGACAGACCAACCTCTGGATTGACTACAAGAAAGCCTACGACTCAATGCCACACACATGGATACTGGAATGTCTGGAACTGTATAAGATCAACAGGAACCTAAGGACCTTCATCCAGAACTCAATGGAAATGTGGAAGACAACCCTAGAGGCCAACTCAAAACCCATTGCCCAAGTCAACATCAAGTGCGGCATATACCAAGGAGATGCGCTATCACCACTGCTGTTCTGCATAGGCCTGAACCCCCTCAGTCAGATCATCACGAAGAGTGGCTACGGGTACCGATTCCGTAGTGGGGCAACAATCAGCCACCTGCTCTACATGGATGACATCAAGCTGTATGCCAAGAATGAGCGAGAAATAGACTCGCTGATCCACACCACCCGGATCTACAGCGATGACATAGGGATGTCATTCGGATTGGACAAGTGTGGCCGGATGGTCTCAAAGAGAGGCAAGATGGTCCGGACTGAGGGGATTGACCTACCAGAGGGCAACATAGGTGATATCCAAGACAGCTACAAGTACCTTGGCATCCCACAGGCTAATGGAAACCATGAAGAGGCCACAAGGAAGTCAACCACAGCCAAATACCTCCAGAGAATAAGGCAGGTCCTGAAAAGTCAGCTGAATGGTAAGAACAAGGTCCGAGCCATCAACATGTATGCACTACCAGTCATCAGATACCCCGCTGGTATCATAAACTGGCCAAAGGAGGAGATAGAAGCCACAGATATCAAGACTAAAAAGCTCCTCACCATGCATGGAGGGTTCCACCACAAGTCCAGCACCCTGAGACTATACACTAAGCGGAAAGAGGGAGGCCGAGGGCTAGTGAGCATCAAGACCACGGTCCAGGATGAAACATCGAAAATCCGAGAATACATCAGAAAGATGGCCCCAAAGGATGAACTGCTAAGTGAATGTCTCAGGCAGCAGAACCCTGATGAGAGTGCAGAGGAGGAGGAACAGACAACCTGGAGGGACAAACCCCTACATGGCATGTACCACCGTCAGATAGAGGAAGTGGCTGATATCAAGAAATCCTACCAGTGGCTGGATAATGCAGGACTGACAGACAGCACAGAGGCACTAATCATGGCAGCACAAGAACAGGCCATAAGCACAAGAGCCATAGAGGCCAGGATCTACCAGAGTAGATCAGACCCAAGATGCAGACTGTGCAAAGAAGCCCCTGAAACAGTCCAGCACATAGTAGCAGGGTGTAAGATGCTAGCTGGATCAGCGTACATGGAGAGGCACAACCAAGTGGCTGGGATAGTATACAGGAACATCTGCAACCAGTATGGAATAGAAGTACCCAAGTCCCAATGAGCCATACCACAGAAGGTGGCTGAGAACAACAGGGCCAAGGTTCTGTGGGACTTCAGCTTCCAGACTGACAAACAGATCCTGGCTAACCAACCGGACATAGTGGTGGTGGACAAAGAGTAGAAGAGGGTGGTGGTGATAGATGTGGCGATCCCAGCTGACGCCAACATCAGGAAGAAGGAACATGAGAAACTTGAGAAGTATCAAGGGTTGAAAGAGCAGCTGGAACGGATGTGGAAGGTCAAGGGTTGCGTGCAGCGCTCGAAACTAACGGTGTCCCGATGTCCCGGGGACCATAAAAAATGTCATCGGGACACAAAATTATCATATCTGGGACAATCCCGGGACAATGGAAAAAAATAGATCTAGAAAAAAAGTTCTACATTAATATTATTTACAAAGCCGTAACACATACGTAGACATTCACCTAATTTGTCAATTTTAATTTTAAAACGTTAACAGCGAAAAATACATAGTAGCTACATTTTCGATGCACCTGCATCCGTAGGCTACAGAGCAGCGCATTCTGTTCTAGAATCTTCGGCTGGTGTCCGTATTATATGGACTTGGAATGGAATTGCTACCGCACACGCTGCGCCGACTCTTGCCAGAACAAAAATGCTGAAGTGGTTGAAGCGGACCGACCGCGGGGAAGAAACTGAAAGCCCAGACATAACGTCTCCGGGACCTTCAGGATCCAAAGTGTCATCGCCTGGTCTGCAGGCAACGCTAGCAACTGAATGAACTTAATGAACACTGTTAGACACGTTATAAAATACAACAGGAATGATGTGGATGATATTGACGGAAGATACCGTTCAACAGAATAAGTGAGTTTTCTTGGTGTCTTTCTAGTTCAGAAAGTTTAGTCAGTCAGCAGCACAACTAGGCTAGGACCTGGCACTATGTTGATGTTGCTAATATTTGCACCCACGTTTCGGCAGCTAAAGTTCATAAAATGGATAACGGAAAGTTCATAAAAATGGATAACGGTAATGGATAACGGAAAGTTCATAAAAATGGATAACGGTAATGGTGAAAATTATAAGTTGGCCTTATAAGTGCCAACAGATATTCAAGGTATAAGTAGATGAAATGAACATAAAAGGGGTCTTATTTTCAACTAAAGTGTACTGCAGATGTAGGAAGTTGAAACATTTTCTGAATGAGCTAGTTGGCCCCTTTAAATAAACGGGTATCTATTCATACAGTGAGATCGCCAAAGTTTAATAAACTGAAAATGCAATAACTGTAATTTTGAAGTAGATGATGTATAGGACATGTGTCGCTTGTGTCTTGTGACTTATTGTAAAAATGATATAAAGGGTTCAAAATCGCATAGTTACAAATATAATAGTAACTTCATATGATAATATTAACCACTGGTTATTTCAGAGAGGAAAAAAATGGGGACACTATTGCTTCCATTCGGGACAATACAACACAGAATTCGGGACCACTGGGGGACACAAAGAAAAAAAAGTTAATTTCGAGCCCTGGTTGCGTGGTCCCCGTGGTAGTGGGGGCACTTGGGGCAGTAACCCCCAAACTGGGAGAGTGGCTCCAGCAAATCCCAGGAACAACATCTTAAGCCTCAGTCCAGAAGAGCGCAGTCCTAGGAACATCGAAGATACTGCGCAGAACCCTCAAACTCCCAGGCCTCTGGTAGAGGACCCGAGCTTGAGGATGACATGGATACCACCCCCCCCCCGCCGGGGGTGAGAAGGAGATTTTTTTATATATATATATTATATATATATAAAAATTACACACACACACAATGTGTGTATATAATATATAATATACACATACACACACACACACACACACACACACACACACACAGAGTGCAGAATTATTAGGCAAGTTGTATTTTTGAGGATTAGTTTTATTACTGAACAACTATGTTCTCAATCAACCAAAAAGACTCATAAATATCAAAGCTGAATATGTATGGAAGTTAGAGTTGGGCGTTTTTAGTTTTGGCCATTTTAGGAGAATATGTATGTGTTCAGGTAACTTTCACTGTGCAGAATAACAACTTAATAAAAACCAAATATGTAGCCATTTCACTTATTTATTTTCACCAGGTACACTGATATGACAACTCCAGATTTGCAAATAAACATACTGCATCTGACATTCAAACACAAAACAAAATCAGTGACCAATATAGCCACCCTTCTTCATGAGGACACTCAAAAGCCTTCCATCCATAGATTCTGTCAATTTCTTTATCTGTTCACAACCAACATTGTGTGCAGCAGCAACCACGGCCTCCCAGACGCTGTTCAGAGAGGTGTACTGTTTTCCCTCTTTGTAGACCTCACGTTTTATAACGGACCACAGGTTCTCTATGGGGTTTAGGTCAGGTGAACAAGGGGGCCATGTCATTATTTTTTCACCTTTCAGACCTTTACTGGCTAGCCACGCAGTGGAGTATTTGGACGCATGAGATGGAGCATTATCCTGCATGAAAATCATGTTCTTCTTGAAAGATGCTGACTTTTTCCTATACCACTGCTTGAAGAAGGTTTCTTCCAGGAACTGGCAGTAGGTCTGGGAGTTGAGTTCGAGTCCATCCTCAACTCGAAAAGGTCCAACAAGCTCGTCTTTGATGATACCAGCCCATAGCAGTACTCCACCTCCACCTTGCTGGCGTCTGAGTGGAGCTCTGTGCCCATTACTGATCCAGCCACAGGCCCATCCATCTGGCCCATCAAGAGTCACTCTCATCTCATCAGACCACAGCACCTTAGAAAAATCAGTCTTAAGATATTTCTTGGCCCAGTCTTGACGTTTTATCTTGTGTGCCTTACTCAGTGGTGGTCGTTTTTCAGCCTTCCTTACCTTGGCCATGTCCCTCAGTATTGCACACCTTGTACTCTTTGACACTCCAGGAATGTTGCAACTCTGGAATATGGCAGAACTGGATGCTAATGGCTGCTTGTTTGCTTCACGCTTGATTTTCCACAGATCATGTGCAGTTATTTTGCGCCTTATTTTTTTTCCCCACACACTTCTTTCGACCCTGTTGACTATTTGCAATGAAACGCTTGATTGTTCAGTGATCACGTTTCAACATCTTCGCAATTTCAAGAGTGCTGCATCCGTCTGCAAGACATCTCACAATTTTAGACTTTTCAAAGTCTGTCAGATCTCTCTTCTGACCCATTTTGCCAGAGGAAAAGAGGTTGTCTAATAATTATGCACACCTGATATAGGGTGTTGATGTCATTAGACCACACCCCCTCTCATTACACAGATGCACAGCACCTGATATACTTAATTGGTAGTAGGCTTTCAAGCCTAAACAGCTTGGAGTGGGACAACATGCATTAAAAGGATGTTGTGGTCAAAATACTCACTTGCCTAATAATTCTGCACTCATATATATGAGTGATTCCACACTTATGGGTACTGAAATGGGGACATGAACTTATTTTTAAAAATTCACCTAAAACCATTTCTTTTTTTTACCATCAGGTCACAAAACATGTAATCTTTAATGAATGATATGTTAAAAGATAACTTTAATTTTCTGAGATGTAATAAAAACATTTATATGCCAAAGTCAGAACGTAACAGAAGTGTTGTGGACATATATATTCTCAATTTTAACAATGTAGAATTACTTTTTGAAACATAGGAAGGTGATGTTTTAGCAAATATAATTAATAAACATGTGTAGTAGAATAAACATACACATTCTTTCAATAAGATTAACATGGTATATAGCTAGATTGTAATTAATTTGTAACAGACGCGAGATGGACAATCGTAACAGAAGTAATGTAACAGACATCATTTTGGAACTCATAGGCTTGACTTTGGCATATAAATGTTTTTATTACATCTCAGGAAATTAAAGTTATCTTTTAACATATCATTCATTAAAGATTACAAGTTTTGTGACCTGATGGTAAAAAAAAGAAATGGTTTTAGGTGAATAAGTTCATGTCCCCATAAGCGTGGAATCACTCATATATATATATATATATATATATATATATATATACACACACACACACTTTTTGTATACTTAGTACTTTTGCACTACTCCTTCACTGCCTTATCTTTTTCTCTTTCTATATTTTGATGCTGTAACAATGTAAATTTCCCCTTGTGGGATAATAAAAGGCTCTTATCTTATTACTAAAATAAAACAAACAATCTTGAAATGTAATGTACCTGGGGTTTTGTGGCTACTGCTGCCACTATGTCATCGTGCTGTAAGAATGTAAGAGTGTAACAATCGCACATACGCATAAGGATAACAATAGCGCATAAGCATTACAATCACCAGAACGGTGAATCGTGATCTCGCGATATGAACAGTTAATCTCGCATTATCATTGTGTTGTAAGAATGAGCGTAACAATAGCACAAGGTATATGCGCATAAGTATTACAAATCACCAGAACTGCGAATCATGATCTTGCGATATGAACAGTTGATCTTGCGTTATCAAAAGGTACACAAGAACGAGTATAAGAATGTAAGAATAAGTGTAACAATAGCAAAACTTCGTAACCAATTAGCACTTATCCTGATCAAGTTTGATTACCTGTTCTATTTCTTGATAAACTTCGGAACTAATCAGAACTAGAAACGAAATAAGAAAAACCTCTTTATAACTTTGTAGTATCGGAAGATAATTGGCAGATAAAAAAGATAAACGAAATTCACCTCGTGGTTCACCAAAGCTACTGATTCAATCTCAGGTAAGTGGTGCTTATTTTAAGAAAATTTACCTTTTGATTATCACAGCTTTTGTTTGGTTCTTCTGAAAGGTCAAATGAAAGGTTTTGTAAGTGTTTTTTTTTTTTTTTTTAAGCTTTTTGGCAGATATTTAGGCTAAGAATTCCAGCCATTCAACAAGAGTTGTAAAGAGTACTTATGTTTTTCAATGAATAAATTTAAATTCTTTGACAAAATGTGAAAACTAAAAGTTAAAAGTATAATGGGTCAAACTTCTGCTATTCACTTTAATTTTTTTATTTAATTTTTTGAGTCTTTACACTTGTGAAACAAAATGTGCTCATTAGTACTAAATACTGCCTTTCAGACAATTCATGAACAAGTGCTTTCTTACTATTTTGAAAATAGATATAGTTCACAGCACTGTATTTTGAACAAAGCCCTGATGCTGCTCACAGCTTGGTGATACTTGCAAGAGATGAGGCTAGTATAATTGATAACATGTACTGTATGTGTGTTATATTTACTGTATGGACATTGTTTTCTGATACAATTTTATTTATAAGCAGGAGCCACATGTACCCATAGGGTACCCATTTTTAAAGTTTGCAGTATACTGCTACAATAGAGGCTCTGCACCATCACGTGACCCCATAGCAACAGTAACAAAGCCACCATGACAGGGGGCATGCTGTAATGCTTCATTCAGCCAAGTTAGTTGTTATTGATCAGTATGGGAAGGTTTTGCTGCATTTTTGGATATGCAAATAATTTTGAATGAGACAAAGACATCAGATTTTTTAATTTATCAAAAGTAATTCATCATGGGGAAACAAACTAGAGAAATGTATTTATGTAGAAGGGAAAAAATGGGGAAAAAACTTCAGTGGGAGTCGGTATCAAAAGGGGAGGTCAAAAACCCTATGGTATGCTGACTTCATGTTCACGAATGTAAGAACGAAAAAAAAAATGTTCACAATTGCAGCATGGTGCTCGCTCTTATAAAGTGAAGTGAACATGAGCATCAACACAGCAGGTCTGCAGGGCCTAAACTTCACCAGGACTTAAAAAGTGCATTTACATTCGGGGATCCTTCGGAGTGTGTTGTGTGCGGGCGCTTGGGACCCAGTCATTATGGGAAACACCTGATGATGATGATTATTTGAGCGCAATCAGCACGCTGTTTTCATAGAGACTTTAAGTCTTCTGTCAGGTATGTGATGGTAGATGGGTCTTAGTACAGGAAGTGTGTTTATTAGCAGGCATGATAATGCAAAACCAAAACACAAACTAAACCGAAAGCAGAGTCATAAACATGGCTAGAAACAAACATGACAGTGATAATACTTCACAAAGCCTCTGTGTCCTTCTATGCACAAGCTGATTGCACTCAGATCATCAGGTGTTTCTCATAACGACTGGGTCCTAAGCGTGCCGAAGGATCCCTGAATGTAAATGCACTTTTTAAGTCCCGGTGAAGTTTAGGCTGTGCATATGCTCATGTTCACTTCACTTTATAAAAATGAGCATCGTGCTGCAGTTGTGATTTTTTTTTTAAATTCTTACCTTCATAGAAATTAAGTGAGCATACCATAGGGTTTTTGATCTCTCCTTTTGACATCAGCTCCTGCTGAATGTCCCCCCCCCCATTTTCCCCTTCTACATACAGAAATTTCTCTAAATTTTTTTCCCCCCTGATGAATTACTTTTGGTAAATTTAAAAATCTGATGTCTTTGTCTCGTTCAAAATGATTTGCATTTCCAAAAACACAGCAAAACCTCCCCCCACTGATCAATAATAACTAAGGACTACAGCAGGGGTCACCAAACTTTTTTCTCTGGGGGCCACATTGTCGTTCCTGACTGTGATGGGGGCCGGGGTCGGGTCAGCTATATCACATAGAATTGTATGACCCAGACAAATATGACCACCAGCAGGCCTCATTGTGTAGTAGAGATTACTAGCCTGGCATGGCCATCCCCACTACTATATCCATACTACTATATCAACACTTGATTCCTGGCACATATTTGTTTGTCTTTACTAGTGGTTTGCAAAAGTAGTAATCAAGTCTTCACACTTTGTTTTAATTTGAAATACCACTGATATTCCATTTATTTTCTAATAAAAATAATATCAAAGCTGTCAAGGTAAGAAACATCTGCCTATTTGAGGTGATTGACACTGGCAAAGGTGAGTGGAAAATTATAAATTGTAGGTAGGCCTGTTGATAATATTAATAATATAAATAATAATTGTATGCAGCACTTAATAAAGGTCAGATAAATAGGCCTATAAAATAAATACATTTTAAAAAACAGTGAAATTATAATAATATGAGCAATAGATCAATAGATCACAGCAGTTGTGCTGTGTCCTGCACGTCATTGCTCTCATCCATGGCCAAAGCAAAAAACTCAAATTCTGACGCTCTCTCATTCAGCTGGTCATACACGTTGTCCCCCAAATCTTCGGTTCGCCTGGTCATAGTAGGTGCGGAGAGACTCACCGCATTGAGCGCATCCTTCTTGTCGGGATACACCTCCTCGGGCACAGCAAGCATGCATACTTTAACAAAGTCCCCATCAGTAAACGGCTTTCCATGGGTAGCTAGTAGGTGAGCTACCTTATAGCTAGCTTAGACAGCAGCCTGGTTGATCTGGGTTTGGTGAAGGAATACATTCTGTTGTGCAGCCAGTCTGCATTTCATCCTCCGAATCCTGTCTTCTCTTGTTTGCCCTCGCAAACTAGCATACTCTTTGTGGCGGGTTTCATAGTGATGACGCAGATTATATTCTTTGAAAACCAGCACACTTTCTTTACATACAAGATAAACTGCACAGTCCTTACACTGAACGAAAAAATAATCGGTGGTCCACTGTTCTTTAAAAACTCTGCACTCTCTGTCAGCTTTTCGCTTACCGCTAGCCATTTTGCTGTCCTGAACACTGACAGTTCTCTGCGCATGCGCTGCCTGTCACTGCTTGATCGCGAGCATATGACGAAAATTCGGAAAATATGAATAGTTCATTTTATAACTAAATATCAATTTTAATTGATAAAATCAACAAAATACAAGATGCAGACATGTTATTATTTGCCAAAAAGCAATTTAAAAAAATAGGCCATGACCACTTTTGGGGATTGCCTCATAGGGCCGGTTCAAGTGATGGGGGGCAGAGGGGCTGGGGGGCCGGTCAAAGGGGGGTGGCGGGCCGGATCTGGCCGTAGTTTGGTGACCCCTGGACTACAACATCGTTTCCGTTGCTATGGGGTCACATGACAGTGCAAAGCCTCTACTGTATATAGCACCAATCCAAACCTGTGGCACAAACCCAATGTGGCATTTAGGTATTTACATATAGTATATGTCTGGTTGTCACGGCCCTGTGTTTAAACACCATCTGTGTTATTGGCTGCTATACACCCTGATGTAATGACTGGGGAGCGTAGTGAACAATAAAAAAGTGCCCCATGTGATTTATTTTCTGGCAAATCTAGGCTTCAATCCAAACAATACAGTGCTAAAGTATATGTTTCAGTGACTGGTATCTTGTATTGCTAGTTTTGCCAAAAAAGTTCCTTTAACAGTGTCAACAGCAACAACATATGCAGTAAATAGGAATATGTTAATAAGTTTATGCAAAGAGTGTCTGTCCAAACCTTTCATTTGTACTGCATGTACTTTTAGATTAAAACAATTACCCAACTAATTTGTATGGATTAGCCGAAGATCCAAAGATGTCTTTTGAAAATATTAAAGATTTTGGGGGGGAGGAGACAAACACTCCAAAAATACCTGCATTTTGCCTCTTGCTGGAACTATGTGTACGTTTCCTGCGAGGGCTTGGATTCGCACTGCTGGAGCTGGAGGACGAAGAGCTGGATCTGTGACGTTTCTTTGATGACCTTCGTTCTTTTCCATGCCTATTCACAGAGACCTCTGGAGATCTGCTGCGGGACCGACTTCGTCCCATTGCAACCTGCTAGTAGTAGATAGTTTAGTTTAATTTGTCAGTCACTATTTACAACTTAAGGTACAATAATATACAATATATCAAGTGAGCTAAATATATTTATATAGAGACAAAAAAAAAATCAGGGTTATTTATGATACAAGCGTGACAGGAGGAGGATATAGGACTTGCATCCCAATTGACAACCTTCCCCTATTGTAATAACATTGAAAAATACAGGAAATACTTCTTAGAACTATTTTACGTTGTGTTAAAATCAAAAGTCATCTAATTTTGTAAATAGATGCAAAACTCATTTTTAATCTTGAATGAATGAAACAATGCAAAAAGATAAACGGAGAGGTAATGAAGAGACATGAGTGCAAATATTCCATTCAGTCCTATGTACACTTAACCCTTAATTGCTAATAAACAAAGAAAAAAAAATTCACTTGCCGGTCATGCATTGAACAGGATAAAGCGGCTAGAGATAATGAGATGAATTTTATTATGATCTTAGTTCTATTCTAAATCCACAGGGTACAGAACATTCCCGCCTATATCCACACTAGATGTACACTGAATGTTGGCAGGGATGTTCTGTACGTCCCCGCCTCACTGACCAGGGAACAGCGGTTACTGAAGATAAACAAATTACCGAGACTCTGGCGATACTACTGGTACTTCAGAAGCCATATTCTCGTTTATACCATCTCACAGAAACGCTGTGTTGTTAGCGGCTTGACCGGAACACATACATTCGCTGATAAACTCCATTAAACCTGAGACTCTGATAGTCAGATATATTTATGTCTAGCTACCAGAATAGTAAACCGAGATATCTATTTTTACGCCTTTTTTAACCGCAAATATGCGATAAAGTTTAACATTCATAAGTTTAAAGGCTTTTTTTTTATCTAAGGCAAGCCAACAAGTCAGCCAAGCAACACTAAGCATTAAATAATCCAGTCTGAAGAGTATTTTACCATGTTTAACTTGTACCACATTGTAGTCACTTACCGAATTTAAGCAGAAAATACCTCTGGTTATTTTCCATAAAATAAATTAAAGAACATGTAATTTCTCTTTTCTTCTTTTGTGGTAGTTTAGTGTGTCCTTATTGCAAGAAGACTCTTAGCTTGCTCAGTAGTCCCAACATAACTTCCGGTGCCTTGATCAATATATATCAAAATATAAGTCCAAATAAATGTACATTGTGTTTACAAACCTCTATCTTAAAAAAGAAAGAGGGAGAGAGAGAGATGGGGGACGGGGTGTTAAGCGTAAATAAAAACCGAATGCGATGATTGGCAAACCATGGAAACCTTATTTTTCATTGAAAACAGTACAAAGACAACATATCAAATGTTGAAACTGAATTTCAACGTTTCAAAAACAGTTTGGACAGGAGCAACAAAAGACTAGAAAAGTTGTGTAATGTAAACAACAACTACTACTTCTTCTAATTAGATTAATTGGTGGGCGGCACGGTGGTGTAGTGGTTAGCGCTGTCGCCTCACAGCAAGAAGGTCCTGGGTTCGAGCCCCGGGGCCGGCGAGGGCCTTTCTGTGCGGAGTTTGCATGTTCTCCCCGTGTCCGCGTGGGTTTCCTCCGGGTGCTCCGGTTTCCCCCACAGTCCAAAGACATGCAGGTTAGGTTAACTGGTGACTCTAAATTGACCGTAGGTGTGAATGTGAGTGTGAATGGTTGTCTGTGTCTATGTGTCAGCCCTGTGATGACCTGGCGACTTGTCCAGGGTGTACCCCGCCTTTCGCCCGTAGTCAGCTGGGATAGGCTCCAGCTTGCCTGCGACCCTGTAGAAGGATAAAGCGGCTAGAGATAATGAGATGAGATGAGATTAATTGGTATCAGATCAGTAACATGATTGAGTATATAAAGCGCATCCCAGAGACGTGGCATCTCTCAGAAGGAAAGATATGGATGATTTCACCACGCCGTGAAAGACTACATGGGGAAATAGTGCAACAATTTAAGAATAACATTCCTCAATGTAAAATTGCAAAGAATT
The DNA here is from genome assembly GCF_027579695.1 of Neoarius graeffei. Classification (NCBI taxonomy): domain Eukaryota; kingdom Metazoa; phylum Chordata; class Actinopteri; order Siluriformes; family Ariidae; genus Neoarius; species Neoarius graeffei. Next base: position 18,266,620 of record NC_083592.1, on the reverse strand, counting down.
TGAGGATCACATCATCTACGGTACATAATATCATTAAAATATTCAGGGAAGCCTGAAAAATCGCTGTATGCAAGAGATAAGGCCGAAAACCAACATTGGATGCCCCGTGATCTTCGGGCCCTCAGGAGACACTGCATTAAAACCAGACGCAATTCTGTAGTGGAAATGCACTCAGGAACACTTCCCAAAACCATCATCTATGAACACAGTTCATCACTTCTTCTTCTGTTAAGTTTTATGGCAGTTGACAAACATAGTGTATTACCGCCAACTACTGGACTGGGGTGTAATCACGCGGACATTATTTAAAAAAAAAAAAACAGAGAAGATTAAATGCGATCAGCTATCTTAGTGTCTTTAATAAAAGTTGTTACTGCATTAGTGATATGCCTTGATCTAGGCTCCCCCAGTAGGGTCTCTAAAGAGAAAACCTTTTTGGTTGCTTCAACTATTCTCTTAAGGCCTTGTCTTTGTCTTGAGTATTTTACACATCTTAATAATACATGCTCCACATCTTCTCTAACTCCACAAAACTCATACATGCCAGTGGGATGCTTATGAATAATATGTATGCTGCTATTTAATCCAGTGTGGCCTATTCTCATACGTGTGAACCATACCTCTTCTTGTCTTCCTGAGTAACTTGATTTGCTGCTTGATATTTCTTTTTGTATGCTGTACAAATGTCTTCCCTTCTTCTCCTTGTCCCAATCTGCTTGACAGAGTTTATTTACCTTATGTTTGATTAATACCTTGATTTCTGTACGACTAAGTGGAATATTCAGCTGGACTTCTTCATTTTTGACAGCTTCCTTTGCTAGCTTGTCTGCTTCTTCATTGCCTTTCACTCCACTGTGGGCAGGAACCCATACAAGCTGGATGACTATTCTCTGTTGATGAATTACAAATAAGAGGTGATTAATTTCATTCAATAGGTCCTGACGGCATGAAGAATTACCACTTTGTATGGATACAAGGGATGACATGGAGTCTGAACAAATGACTGCTTTAGGGGGCTTAACATCTTCTATCCATTGCAGAGCAAGTACAATAGCTGACATTTCAGCTGCTAGAATAGACATGTTATCAGAAGTTCTCTTTTTAATGTTAACTTTATATTCTGCTATGTGTATACCTATACCCGTTTTACCTTCTGTGTCTTTTGATGCATCTGTATAAATTTGAGTAGTGTCACAGTACATATTCTCTAGATACTGCTCTACATCCTGATATATTCCACCATTCTTAGCTATTTTTTTTTTGTTTCCATTATTACAACAGGTGTACTAAACAACCAAGGAGGAGTTCTAACTAATGAAACAGTTTCACAATATGGAATGGCATCTATTTCCAACTCCTTTGCCTTCTTATTGCCTTCCCAACCAAAACTATGGACAGATCTGCCATACTCCCAACAATCTAACAGAACTTGTTTAGTAGGATGTGACTCCTCATGCCCACCCAAATTAACCCAGTATGCCATGCTTAGTTTAATACGCCTAAGATATAAAGGCATTTCTCCTGTTTCAATTTGTATTGCTGGTATTGAGGAAGTTCTAAATGCTCCACAACATATTCTTAAACTTTTAGCTTGGACTCTATCTAGTTCACTTAACAATGTCTTACATGCTGACATAACCACAATACATCCATAGTCTAACACTGACCTAATCAAAGCTATATAGATCTGTGGCAGCGGGGGCGTGGTCGAGCACCGGTCTGTGACAGGAGGGCGGAGTCAGGGAAGGTAAGTGGCAGATTCACTTCACCTGAGAGCAATTAACCTGTGTTTGTGTGTCTTCCCAGGGACCGCGCCCTATTTAGGGAGGGAGAGCGAGAGCAGAGGAGATCTCTCCCGAGCCAGACACCTGATGTGTGTGTGTGTCTGCGTGAAACCTATTGTGTTCCCTGAAAAGTGGAACAATAAAACTGTTTGTTGAACCTGATCTCTGTCCTGCCGTCCTCTGTGCTCCACCCACACCTAGGGAAAGCTACAGTGGTGCCGAAACCCGGGATATGGAGCACCAACCCAGCAGCCCCATGGAATCCTCCCCGTTCACCGACCTGGTCCACGCCCTCGCCACGGCTCAGCAAAGCCAGCACCAGGCGCTCGTCACACTCCGAAAGGAACAAGAGCGGCGCTTCGATGCCCTGGTGCTGGCCCAGCAAGAAGATCGCAAGGCGTTCCGGCGTCTCCTCGCGTCGGCGGGGCCCACCAGCGCTCCGGCCGCGGGCCCGTCTCCCCTCACCTTAACTAAGATGGGCCCGCAGGATGACCCCGAGGCTTTCTTCACGTTATTCGAGCAGGTCGCTGAAGCCTCGGGGTGGCCGATGGAGCAGCGCGCGGCGCGCCTCCTCCCCCTCCTGACGGGAGAGGCGCAGCTGGCTGCACTACAGCTCCCCGCCGATCGCCGGCTGGCCTACGCCGACCTTCGCCGGGCTGTCCTTCAGCGCGTGGGGCGCACGCCGGAGCAGCAGCGCCAGCGCTTCCGCGCGCTGCGGATGGAGGAAGTCGGCAGCCCGTTCGCGTTCGGCCAGCAGCTCCGGGACGCCTGCTGGCGGTGGCTGAGGGCCGAAGATCGCGACGCCGAGGGAATCGTCGATCAGGTGGTACTGGAACAGTTCATCGCCCGCTTACCAGCAGGAGCCGCGGAGTGGGTCCAGTGCCACCGCCCGGCGTCGCTGGATCAGGCAGTCGAGCTGGCGGAGGATCATCTGGCGGCTGTCTCGGCGGCAGGACAGCGGATGTCGACATCTCTCCTCTCCTCTTCTCTTTCTCTCTCTCTCTCCCCTCCTTCTGTGTCCCGTCCTCGCCCCATTCCCCCACCGCGGAGGCGGGGGCCGGCACCACCCCTGCCGGCCCGCCGCACCCGCGGTGCCCTCCCGTGTCTCCCTTCTGTGTCTGTCTCTCCCCCACCTCAGGTGAGTGAGCCCCAGAGCACCGGTGCAGAGGGGAAGCCCGGGCCGGTTTGCTGGCGCTGCGGGGAACCGGACCACCTTCAACAGCAGTGCACAGCAATGGAAGTGGGCGCGGTGGTTCGGATCCCCGACGCGCCAGAGGCCGCCCTCGATCGGGCCGGAGCGTATCGCATACCGGTGAGTATCCAAGGGGCTACATATCAGGCATTGGTGGATTCTGGTTGTAATCAGACCTCAATTCGCCAAAGCCTGGTTCAAAACGAGGCATTGGGGGGAGCACAAGGGGTGAAGGTTTTGTGTGTGCACGGGGATGTTCACCGCTACCCTTTGGTGTCGGTCCATATTATTTTCAGAGGGGAAAAATTTATAGTGAAGGCGGCGGTTAATCCTCGCCTTACCCACTCGTTAATTTTGGGGACTGATTGGCCGGGATTTCGGGGTTTAATGACGCGCCTAGTAGAGAGTGGGTCCTGCCAGTTGACAGGGGGAGGTCCCGGTGTCGTTTTGGCGGGAGCAGCTGTCGCGGAGCCGTCTACGTCATCTTCGCGTCAGGGTGAGGAGCCACCGGCTCCTCCTCTCTCTATTGGGGAATCCCTCGCGGATTTCCCATTAGAGCAGTCGCGAGACGAGACTCTGCGGCATGCGTTTGACCAAGTGAGAGTAATCGATGGTCAAACGCTCCCGCCGAACGCCACCCCGTCCTTCCCCTACTTCGCGATTATGAAGGATAGGTTATACCGAGTGACGCAGGACACTCAAACTAAAGAGCGAGTCACGCAGCTTTTGATTCCAAAGAGCCGCCGGGAATTGGTATTCCAGGCGGCTCACTTTAATCCCATGGCTGGACACTTAGGGCAGGATAAAACACTAGCCCGAATAATGGCCCGATTCTATTGGCCGGGGATTCGCGGCGATGTCCGTAGGCGGTGTACGGCATGCCGCGAATGCCAGTTAGTAAATCCAGCGGCCATTCCAAAAGCGCCTTTGCGCCCTCTACCGTTAATCGAGACCCCGTTTGAAAGAATTGGGATGGATCTCGTCGGGCCATTAGATCGGTCAGCACGAGGGTACCGCTTTATATTAGTTCTAGTGGACTATGCAACGCGATACCCGGAAGCAGTGCCTCTGCGCAATATCTCAGCACGCAGTATTGCAGAGGCACTCTTCCGCGTCATCTCCCGAGTTGGAATCCCGAAAGAGATTCTGACTGATCAAGGCACTACGTTTATGTCACGAACACTACGCGAACTGTATGGGTTATTGGGGATTAAGCCGATCCGCACCAGCGTGTATCACCCACAAACGGACGGTTTAGTAGAACGGTTCAACCGCACCCTCAAAAATATCATTAAAAAATTCGTAAGTGAGGACGCACGTAATTGGGATAAGTGGCTCGAACCCTTGCTGTTCTCAGTGCGAGAGGTCCCTCAAGCCTCCACGGGGTTCTCCCCGTTCGAATTATTATATGGGCGTAAGCCGCGCGGCATCCTGGACGTGCTGCGGGAAAATTGGGAGGAGGGACCTTCACAAAGTAAGAATGAAATTCAGTACGTTATGGACCTGCGCGCAAAACTCCACACGCTCACCCACCTAACTCAGGAGAATTTGCGGCAGGCCCAGGAACGGCAAGCCCGCCTGTACAACAAGGGTACGCGCCTTAGAGAGTTCACACCGGGAGATAAAGTACTCGTACTCTTGCCCACGTCGAGCTCCAAATTAATCGCCAAGTGGCAAGGACCCTTTGAGGTCACACGGCGAGTCGGGGATGTCGACTATGAGGTGAGGCGAACAGACAGGGGTGGGGCGCTACAGATTTACCACCTCAATCTGCTCAAACTCTGGAACGAGGAGGTCCCCGTGGCGTTGGTGTCGGTAGTTCCGGAGAAGGCGGAGCTGGGGCCGGAGGTTCAAAAAGGGAATTTGGCATCACGTAACTCTCCGGTCCCCTGTGGAGACCACCTCTCCCCGACCCAACTCACGGAGGTCGCCCAGTTGCAGGCCGAGTTTTCGGATGTGTTCTCGCCCCTGCCCGGTCGCACTAACCTCATAGAACACCACATAGAGACACCCCCGGGGGTGGTAGTGCGTAGCCGCCCTTATAGACTACCCGAACACAAAAAAAAGGTGGTTCGGGAAGAACTTCAGGCCATGCTCGAAATGGGCATCGTCGAGGAGTCCCACAGCGACTGGAGCAGCCCGGTGGTCTTGGTTCCCAAGGCCGACGGCTCGGTCCGGTTCTGTGTGGACTATAGAAAAGTCAACGCGGTGTCTAAATTCGACGCGTACCCAATGCCTCGTATTGATGAGCTGCTCGATCGACTAGGCACGGCTCGCTTTTACTCGACACTGGATTTAACGAAGGGATATTGGCAGATCCCCTTGACTCCATTATCCCGGGAGAAAACGGCCTTTTCCACACCGTTCGGCTTACACCAGTTCGTCACACTTCCGTTTGGGCTGTTTGGGGCGCCCGCTACGTTTCAGCGGCTGATGGACCGGGTCCTCCGGGTCCACGCCACCTATGCGGCCGCCTACCTGGACGACATTATCGTTTATAGTAACGACTGGCAGCGGCACCTGCAACACCTGAGGGCCGTCCTTAGGTCGCTGAGACGGGCGGGACTCACGGCCAACCCAAAGAAGTGTGCGATTGGGCGGGTGGAAGTACGGTATCTGGGCTTCCACTTGGGCAACGGGCAGGTGCGTCCCCAAATTAATAAGACAGCAGCGATTGCGGCCTGCCCGAGGCCCAAGACCAAAAAGGGGGTGAGACAGTTCCTGGGGCTGGCTGGCTACTATCGTAGGTTTATACCTAATTATTCGGACGTCACCAGCCCGCTGACTGACCTCACTAAAAAGGGGGCGCCAGATCCGGTCCAGTGGACGGAGCAGTGCCAGCGGGCTTTCTCTGAGGTAAAGGCTGCACTGTGTGGGGGGGCCACTTTTACACTCCCCTGACTTCTCTCTCCCTTTTATGTTACAGACGGATGCGTCGGACAGAGGGCTGGGGGCCGTTTTGTCCCAGCAGGTGGAGGGGGAGGATCGCCCGGTCCTATACATCAGCCGGAAGCTGTCAGTGCGTGAGGGGCGCTACAGCACGATTGAGAAGGAGTGCCTGGCGATCAAATGGGCGGTCCTCGCCCTCCGGTACTACCTGCTGGGGCGCTCTTTCACCCTCTGTTCGGACCACGCGCCCCTCCAGTGGCTCCACCGCATGAAAGATGCCAACGCGCGGATCACCCGTTGGTATCTGGCGCTCCAACCCTTTAATTTCAAGGTGGTCCACAGGCCGGGGGCGCAGATGGTCGTGGCGGACTTCCTCTCCCGTCAAGGGGGGGGGGGAGTCGGCTGCGGGCCGGACGGCTGCCCGGCCTGAGTCGGGCGGTGGGGGTATGTGGCAGCGGGGGCGTGGTCGAGCACCGGTCTGTGACAGGAGGGCGGAGTCAGGGAAGGTAAGTGGCAGATTCACTTCACCTGAGAGCAATTAACCTGTGTTTGTGTGTCTTCCCAGGGACCGCGCCCTATTTAGGGAGGGAGAGCGAGAGCAGAGGAGATCTCTCCCGAGCCAGACACCTGATGTGTGTGTGTCTGCGTGAAACCTATTGTGTTCCCTGAAAAGTGGAACAATAAAACTGTTTGTTGAACCTGATCTCTGTCCTGCCGTCCTCTGTGCTCCACCCACACCTAGGGAAAGCTACAAGATCCTTTTCAAGGAGGACCCTGATGCTCCCCAATTATATCCTGAAATACACTTCAGTATATTAACACCTTTTTTGCATTTTCCTACTACTTTCTGTATATGCTCTTTAAAAGTTAACTTAATGTCCAACCACACACCCAAATATCTGATGACATTTACTTGCTTAAGATTTTGACCATATAGTTTAAGCTGAATTGTGGGATTTACCCTTTTCTTTGAAAAACAGATATATTGTGTTTTTTCTATAGACAACCTAAAACCCCACTCATTAGCCCACCTTTCTACTTCGTTTATTACTGCTTGCATTTTGGTTCTTAAGTTATCTATATTTCGGCCTCTTATCCAAAGAGCTCCATCGTCAGCATGCTCTGTTGACTCTAATATCTTCTATTGCATTAAAAACATCGTTTATCATAATGTTGAATAAAACAGGACTACACACACTTCCCTGAGGTGTTCCATTTTCTACTGAGTAGATACTTGATAGATTTGTCCCAATTCTTACTTCTATAGTTCTATCCTTTAGAAAATCTTTGACCCAGTTAAACATTTTGCCACCAAAGCCCATCCTATTCAGTTTAAGCAGCAGACCTTCTTTCCATAGCATATCATATCATATGCTTTCTCAATATCAAAAAAGGTTGCTAGTACACATTCTTTGTTGATTTGGGCTTTCCTTATTTCATTCTCCAGACAAATAACAGGATCAGTGGTCCGCCCACTGCGAAACCCACTTTGATGGGGTGAGAATAGTCCTCTTTTCTCAACTTCATACACTAGCCTTTTCGTTACCATTCTTTCCATAATCTTACATAAATTTGATGTTAAAGCAATAGGTCTATAACTCTTAACTTCAGTTTTATCTTTCCCTGGTTTACCAATGGGGACCACTACTGAATGTTTCCAGTTCCTAGGTAATTTCCCTTGACTCCATATCTTATTATAAAGTTTTAAGATAACACATTTAGCAACATCATCAATTTCATGAATCATCTTATAACATACGCCATCCTTCCCTGGCAAAGTGTTCTTGACTCTATTCAGGGCACTTTTAAGCTCACTTAATGTAAACTCCTTATCAATCACACTTTCACCAGTCAATTTCTTTCCCAATATCTCTCTGTTTTCATCTATTACCCTATTCCTCCAGCACAATTCTTCATCAGATAGATTACCTGAGCTATGAACGTTAACAAAAGCCTTGGCCAGCACTTCTGCTTTTTCTTGATTGGTTACTGCCTCCACATTATTATTTTTAATCACAGGTATAGAAAATTCTCTTCTGATTCCTCCCACCTTTTTGATCATGCTCCATACATCACTAACCTTAATTTCTGGCCCTATCCTACAACAGAAATCTCTCCAATAATTCCTTTTTGCTTCTTTGATAATTCTTTTAGCTTTTGACTGAGCTCTCTTATAATCAATTCAATTATTGTAAGTATGATTTGACTTAACTTTAAAAGCTTTATTTCTGATCTTGACTGCTTCTTTACAGTCATCTGACCACCAGGGAACCATTTTCTTTTTACCCATACCAGAAGACTTTCCAATAACCTCCTCGGCTGTTTCACATAGTATATTTGTAATTACACAGTTCAATTCATCTACATCTTCAGTCAAATCAGACAAAATTTCCATAAATTTTCCACTTGCCTTCATACTATATAATCCCCAATTGGCCTGTCTCAATTTCCATCTTGGGAACCAATTTTCTTCAAGGCAAATATTTTGGTTTCTTATAGATATCCATATAATATAGTGATCACTACCAAGACAGCACTCATTAATGACCTCCCACTTGCTTACACCCGCTATCTGATCAGATGTTATTGTAAGATCAATTGCTGACTCTGTCCCATGGGCAGCATCAAATCTAGTGTTTCTTCCATCATTCAAACATACCAATTTAAAATCATCCATAAATTCCTCAATAGTGTTCCCATTCTCATCTACCTTTGTCCCCTCCCACAAAGTATTATGAGCGTTGAAATCACCACAAACAACTAACTTTCCATCCTCCATATTACATATATCCTCTAGCGTTTCTCTCAGGATTCTTTTACATGGGTTATAAAATTTGACTATTTTATACTTAGTTTTATCAACTAATATTTCAATCAGGGCAGCTTCAACATCCTCACTTACTTCCAGAGCCCTATAATTAATCCACTGCTGTATAAATGTAGCAACTCCCCCTCCAGCAGTATTCCTATCTTTACGCACTGATACATACCCATGTATTATGAAATCTAAAGAAGGTTTTAACCATGTCTCCTGTATACAAATTATGTTAGGTTTAACTGCTTGTTCTTCAATAAAATGCTTTAACTCTTGCCCATTTGCAATTAAACTCCTGGCATTCCATTGCAAGATAAATAGACCCATCATGAACCATGTCTACCTGGTGTTTGGCTCTCAGATACCCCTGGCATCACCATGTTATGGATTAAATCTACTGATAAATCCTTGATGTCTAAATACTTCTCTGCTGCTCCTATGATTATTTTAACTCTCTCCATTCTTCTTTCAGTCTGTGCTGAGCAATTAACCACCTCCACCATAAAAGCAATTAACTTTTTCTTATTCACTATAAGAGAATCATCCGTAACTCTGCAACACTTCTGAACTGTTTGGGGTTGGATAGGCCTATGTGGAACAGTGTTCAAACCAACTGTAACAGCTGACTTCTCTTTTTTTCCTTGTCAACTCTTTTAATGGCTTCAGCATAAGTGACATTCTCTTTGACTTTAACATTTTGTACTTGAACAGCTCTCTTGTACATCTGGCACCCTTTATAAGCCGTACTGTGCTCTCCTCCGCAGTTACAGCACTTAATTTTAGCACCTTCTTCACATTTACCGTATTCATGATCCCCTCCACATCTAGCACACCTTAATGTTTACTTACACGCTGTAGAAATATGCCCGTATCTTTGGCATTTATAACACCTAGTTGGTGGGGTAGTGTACGGTCTTGTCATGTAGCTAACATAGCCTATCATTACCCTCTCAGGCATTTTAGCCTCATCCAAAGTTAACAAAACAGACAAACTCGGCCCTTTTGTTCCATTCCTGGTTACTAACAAATGCTTAACTTTGCTGACTCTTACACCTTTTATATTGCTTCTAATATCCTCATCTGACAAGTCAGTCAACACTCCTGAGAGTGAGACTGGTTTCCTCCCAGTCCTGAGGCTTAACACTCTTCCCAAGTAAGTTTTTGCATTGCATTAAACCCATTCTCTGATCTCTATCTCTACAAACAACTAACAGATTACCATCTCTCAAAGTTTTGACTGAGTAAACATCAACTAGTTTATATATCGCTTCACTTACTTTCAGTGGATTCAATGTACAAGGGGTTTGAAATTTGAGTATAACTTTGATATCACTTCTCACTCTCTTTGCCTCATCTGATTTAGTTTTCGTGGCGGCACGGTGGTGTAGTGGTTAGCGCTGTCGCCTCACAGCAAGAAGGTCCGGGTTCAAGCCCCGTGGCCGGCGAGGGCCTTTCTGTGTGGAGTTTGCATGTTCTCCCCGTGTCCGCGTGGGTTTCCTCCGGGTGCTCCGGTTTCCCCCACAGTCCAAAGACATGCAGGTTAGGTTAACTGGTGACTCTAAATTGACCGTAGGTGTGAATGGTTGTCTGTGTCTATGTGTCAGCCCTGCGATGACCTGGCGACTCGTCCAGGGTGTACCCCGCCTTTCGCCCGTAGTCAGCTGGGATAGGCTCCAGCTTGCCTGTGACCCTGTAGAAGGATAAAGCGGCTAGAGATAATGAGATGAGATGAGATGAGATTTAGTTTTCCCTTTACGTTTCACTGATTTCCTCTGTGCTACTTGCCATTCACCTAACTCTTCTTGAGAATCCTCATCAATAGTACTACACTCTTCCTCCTCTTTTTCTAACTCCTCTAAATTGTTTTCAAAAACACTTTGTCTGGTATCACACCCCAGTCCTCCAAACGCCAGTTTCACTGGATCTGGCGGCATCGCATTCCCGGAAGCACTCATCGCTCCACCCTCATTCCGTGCCTTCCCTGAATCAACGTTCTACCTATGTCCAGTTCATCACCACATCCACAAATGCAAGTTAAAACCAGAGCTAAACAATATCCAGAAACACCACTGTCTTCTCTGGGCCCGAGCTCATTTACAATGGACTGAGGCAAAGTGGGAAACTGTCCTGTGGTCTGACTCAGGCCCGGCGCCAGGAACAGTTTACTAAGGGGGCAATTAGAAATCGCAAATATTTTTCATATAGTGTGTAGTAGTGATGGTGGTCTGACAACGTGTTTCAAACAATTAACTGCGCCAACCACAAAACCACGGCCCCGGAGGTTGCTTACAGGAAAATCATGTGACATATTACCAGGGCAGTTGCGCTTTATCAGCACCCGTGCCCACCTGTTAACCCTCCCCTCCAATTTTCTCACAGACACGCGGTACAACCGGAAAGATGCCAAACATAAAACAACACACACAAACCTACAGGCAAGTCCTTTACATTTAAAATACATACAAATAGCTCCGCGGCATGAAAACAAAACGTCAATGCAAGTCTAAGGTACTTGGCTCGGCGGCCAAAATCATAATTAAAAAAAATCAACAGACCCCGCGGCTGCACCAGTAATAGCCTTCCTGACTCGCACCGAGTCAACGCTAACCACTTAATCCGCGATCCCAGTTTAGGCGTGTAGGGAACTAAACACTCTGAAGTGATGAATTTTCACCCCCGCTGCATGGAGGGTGACGTCAACGACACATATTCTTACGCTATTTGCGCACAAAGCGGACCATATATGAACACATACACCAACATAAACGGAGATAAACTTAGCCTATAGAAAGAAAATGGATTCACAATATTGTGATTGAATTTGTTTAATTCGGAGGGGGAAAGACTACTCCCGTAAACTGACTGCATATTACAGGATTGTGTATATGTAAAACCCCCGCCCGCACGACCCCTCCCCTTGTCCTTATCACAGGTCTATGTGTACGCGGCTGTGTCAGCATTTCACACATACACCCACAATAACTAGTAGTCCCCAGTAGTTAGGATTGATACATATGTCTAAAACAGGGTTAATATTAAATTCAGGCTTTTTGAAATAATCCTACCTTAATACAGTTGAATTCTACGATTGCAACGTAAGAATCATAACAACCAATCAGATTTGTTCTACCGTGCCAGTTTTAGTAGTGATTTATGTGAAATGTATTTTGTGCAATGCGCAACCACTTAATATTTCGTATTTGAAAATGCAAATTATTAATACGTCTCCTGGCGACTTGTCCAGGGTGTACCCCGCCTTTCGCCCGTAGTCAGCTGGGATAGGCTCCAGCTTGCCTGCGACCCTGTAGAAGGATAAAGCGGCTAGAGATAATGAGATGAGATGAGATTAATACGTCTATAATACATTATATTTTCATAAGAAAACAATTAAGTGATCTGAGTCTCCGTTGAGGGGGCGGGGCTGTAGCCACGAGGGGGCGACGCCCCCTTTCGCCCCCCCATGGCGCCGGGCCTGGTCTGACTAATGGAAATCTGAAATTCTTTTTGGAAATCATGGACACCATGTCCTCCAGGCTAAAGAGGAGAGGGACCATCCGGCTTGTTATCAGTGCAGAGTTCAAAAGCCAGCATCTGTGATGGTATGGGGGGCATTAGTGCACATGACATAGGTAGCTTGCACATCTGAAAAGGCACTATTAATCCTGAATGATATATACAGATTTTGAAGCTGTGGGGGAAGCCATGGCATAAAGATTAGAGAAGCAGCTTTGGGACCAAAAGGTTTTATTCCCTGGACCAGCAGGAATGACTAAAGTGCCCTTGAGGAAGGCACATAACCTCCAACTGCTCCCCAGGTTGCTCTAGGTATGGTGTACATCGCTCTGTATAAGAGCGCTTGCTTAATGCCTGGAATGTAATGGAGCAAAATGCTGCCATCCAGATGACATCTTTTTCATGGAGGTCCTTGGTCATTTCAGCAAAACCATGCCAAACTGCATTCTATACATATTACGACTGCATGGCTGAATAGTAAATGAGATCGGTCTCCCACTGAAAACATTTGGAACATTATGAAGCACAAAATATAACAAAGGAGACCCCAAACTGTTGAGTAAAGGAAATTTTATATCAGGCAAGAATGGGACAACATTTCACCTTCAAAAGTCCAGCAAGTGATGCAGCATAGCGGTAAACATGCCAGTCCCAAATTGTTTTCATTTCTATTTTACACAGTGTAGCGATCAGAGCGGGTGGGTGGAGCACAGAAGGACGGCAGGCCAGAACTGAGTTCCAAAAACTTTTTTTATTTTCAGCTGCGCGCGCATACACACACACCCACACAAGTCTTCTGGTTGGGGAGAGAGAGCTCCCTTCCTCTGCGCTCTCTCTCTCTCCTTTTATAGGCTGTGGTCACTGGGAAAGACACACAAACACAGGTTAACTAACATCAGGTGCAGTGATTCTGCCACTTACCTTCCCTGACTCCGCCCTCCGTTCACAGACAGATGCTTGACCACGCCCCCACTGCCACACACAGCATCTCAACTTTTTTGGAATTAGGGTTGTTCATAATTTGGTCATTATCTGATTTTGTCAGTTATCAGATTATTATTGTACGTAAAGCATACATCATGATACCATATCTTTAAAAATAGTGCTTGTATACTGGTATCTGATGTCTTTTTTTTTTTTGAAAGACATGCTTATCCAGGATGATTTGTATGAGCAGTTTGAGTAGCCTAAATAATTACTCTGTAGTAGATATTTCCTGAAAGATATTTAAACATAGATACAGTATTAGTCAATCCACTTTATTTTAAAACTTTAGGCTGAGTACAATTTTAGTTTTAGGACATTTTCTGAGTAAAACTAATTAAAAATGATCAGGAAAGCAATTCTATTTATACTATTTTCATTTGTTTTATTGTTCCTTCTCACATTTCAAAATAATTTAAGGTAACTGTAACTTACAGGTCATGTATCCCGACCACTTTCATTAAGTTATAGCTTGTGGCAGTAATAGGTTGCAGCTGTTCTGCAGCTGTGTCAGAAACTGATCCAAATTATTTCTAAAAATATCACTGAAGACCTGGTGGCAGGGATAGTTTGGATCTCCTCTCAGATACAAACTCTCGCATCCTGCCAGCTATTAACAGAACACATGTACATTTCTCCAGTTGTTTTCCTGCAAAACCCAGATGTCTGGATGTATGACAACGTTACTGTATTATGAACTTATTACAGAAAATTAGTCATAATATTGTGGCATACACTCACGAGCCATTTTAATAGGAACTTGTTCTTGATTCTAAAATTCCTATTCTTGGCTGGCAGGAGTGGAACTCAGTGTGGTCTTCTGCTGTTGCAGAACATGCTTTTCTGCTCAACATGGTTGTAAAGACATTCCATGTCCCAACAGCTAGCTGCTGTGTTCGGGGATAAGGTCGTCGAGGACCCTGCCTTCGACTGCCGCCCAATCCACACTGCATCGGCCCCCTACGCCTACCTCTGTGGGTGGTGAACCCACAGGAGGCCGGGCCCCATGGGCAAAGGCCCGGCCACTAGACGCTCGCATACAAGCCCCAACCCCGGGCCTGGCTCCAGGGTGGGGCCCCGGCTGCGCCATACCGGGCGACGTCACGGTCCTTGATTTTTTTATTTCCATAAGGGGTTTTGGTGAACTGCTCTTGGTCTGGCCTGTCACCAAGGACCTGTCTGCCTTGGGAAACCCTAACAGGGGCGTAATGCCCCTGACAATATAGCTCCTAGGATTATTCAAGCACACAAACCCCTCCACCACAATAAGGTGGCAGTTTTAGGAAGAAGTCCTGCCTCAAGTGGAGGAGTTTAAGTATCTCAGGATCTTGTTCACGAGTGAGGGAAGGATGGCACGTGAGATCAACAGGCAGATCAGTGCAGCCTCTGCAGTGATACGGTCGCTTTACCGGTCCGTCGTGGTGAAGAAGGAGCTGAGCCAAAAGGCGAAGCTCTCAATTTACCGGTCAATCTACGTTCCGACTCTCACCTATGGTCATGAGCTTTGGGTAATGACCGAAAGAACAAGATCGCGGATACAAGCGGCCGAAATGAGTTTCCTTCGCAGGGTGGCTCGGCGTTCCCTTAGAGATAGGGTGAGAAGCACAGTCACTCGGGAGGCGCTCGGAGTAGAGCCGCTGCTCCTCCACATTGAGAGGAATCAGCTGAGGTGGCTCGGGCATCTCTTTCGGATGCCTCCTGGACGCCTCTCTGGGGAGGTGTTCCAGGCATGTCCCCCCGGGAGGAGGCCCCAGGGAAGACCCAGAACACACTGGAGGGACTATATCTCTCGGCTGGCCTAGGAACGCCTCTGTGTTCTTCCCGAGGAGCTGGCCAAGGTGTCTGGGGAGAGGGAAGTTTGGGCTTCCATGCTCAGACTGCTGCCTCCGCAACCCGGCCCCAGATAAGCGGAAGAAAATGAGATGAGATGAGATGAGATGAGATGGTTGTAAAGAGTGATTATATGAGTTACTATATCTTTCTTGGCAGCTCAAACCAATCTGGCCATTTTCCTCTAACCTCTCCTATCAGCAAGGTTTTTTCACCCACAAAACTGTCACTCACTCACTGTTTTTTTTTCTCCCCCCGCACCATTCTGTGTAAACTCTAATGACTGTTGTTTGTGAAAACCCCAGGAGATCAGCAGTTTCTGAAATACTCAAACCAGTCCATCTGGCACCAACCCCCATGCCACAGTGAAAGTCACAATTTTTCCCATTCTGATGTTTGAAGTGAACATTAACTGAAGCTCTTGATTTGTATCTGCATGATTTTATACATTGTGCTGCTGTCAAGGGATTGGATGATTAGATAACTGCATAAAACAACAAGTGGATGGGTGTTCCTAATAAAGTGGCCAGTAAGTATATGTCCAACATGAATATAAAGTGAGGCTTTATACCAGCTGTGGTAATTATAAAGGCCAGTTTAACAAGCTTGAATGATCACAGGGTTTTTTTTATTAATTTCTTAAAGATATGTTTAAACCACAAAATTGATGGAGAGAATGTATTTGGACACTATATTAAATAAGTTGAACTTGACGCCAATGGTGTCAGTGAGGATGCCACTGGATCAATTACAAAATCTAATCAGTTCATCTGGTGGTTACAATGATACATTTGTTCTTGAGATATCACACAAAAACATAATACCTCATAAAATATACAGTACTGTACAAAAGTCTTCTGCTCCCAATATTTTTTGAAAAATATAAATCTTGCGGGGGCCTTTCTGTGTGGAGTTTGCATGTCCTCCCTGTGTCTGCGTGGGTTTCCCCCACAGTTCAAAGACATGCAGTTAGGTTAACATGGGATGGCCTGAGGTGCCCTTGAGCGAGGCACCTAACTCCCAACTGCTCCCCCGGGGCTGTTAGCATGGATGCCCACTGCTCTGGGTATGTGTGTGTGCACGTGTGTGTGTTCACTGCTTCAGATGGGCTAAATACAGAGAGGAATTTCACAAGTGTGTAATGAATAAAATTGTGCTTTCTTTCTTTTCTTTGATATACAGTTAGGTCCATAAATATTTGGACAGAGACAACATTTTTCTAATTTTGGTTCTGTACATTACCACAATGGATTTTGAACAAAACAATTCAGATGCAGTTGAAGTTCAGACTTTCAGCTTTAATTCGGTGGGTTGAACAAAATGATTGCATAAAAATGTGAGGAACTAAAGCATTTTTTATACACAATCCCTTCATTTCAGGGGCTCAAAAGTAATTGGACAAATTAAATAATTGTAAATAAAATGTTCATTTTTAATACTTGGTTGAAAACCCTTTGTTGGCAGTGACTGCCTGAAGTCTTGAACTCATAGACATCACCAGACGCTGTGTTTCCTCCTTTTTAATGCTCTGCCAGGCTTTTACTGCAGCGGTTTTCAGTTGCTGTTTGTTTGTGGGCCTTTCTTTCTGAAGTTTAGTCTTTAACAAGTGAAATGCATGCTCAATTGGGTTGAGATCAGGTGACTGACTTGGCCATTCAAGTAAGAATATTCCACTTCTTTGCTTTAATAAACTCCTGGGTTGCTTTGGCTTTATGTTTTGGGTTATTGTCCATCTGTATTATGAAACGCCGACCAATCAGTTTGGCTGGATTTGAGCACACAGTATGTCTCTGAATACCTCAGAATTCATCCAGCTGCTTCTGTCCTGTGTCACATCATCAATAAACACTAGTGACCCAGTGCCACTGGCAGCCATGCATGCCCAAGCCATCACACTGCTTCCGCCGTGTTTTAAAGATGATGTGGTATGCTTTGGATCATGAGCTGTACCATGCCTTCGCCATACTTTTTTCTTTCCATCATTCTGGTAGAGGTTGATCTTGGTCTCATCTGTCCAAAGAATGTTCTTCCAGAACTGTGCTGGCTTTTTTAGATGTTTTTAGCAAAGTCCAATCTAGCCTTTTTATTCTTGAGGCTTATGAGTGGCTTGCACCGTGCAGTAAACCCTCTGTATTTACTTTCATGCAGTCTTCTCTTTATGGTAGATTTGGATATTGATACGCCTACCTCCTGGAGAGTGTTGTTCACTTGGTTGGCTGTTGTGAAGGGGTTTCTCTTCACCATGGAAATTATTCTGCGATCATCCACCACTGTTGTCGTCTGTGGGCGTCCAGGTCTTTTTGCACTGATGAGTTCACCAGTGCTTTCTTTCTTTCTTTCTTTCTTTCTTTCTTTCTCCGGATGTACCAAACTGTAGATTTTGCCACTCCTAATATTGTAGCAATTTCTCGGATGTTTTTTTTTTTCTGTTTTCACAGCTTAAGGATGGCTTGTTTCACCTGCATGGAGAGCTCCTTTGACCACATGTTTTCTTCACAGCAAAATCTTCCAAATGCAAGCACCACACCTCAAATAAACTCCAGGCCTTTTATCTGCTTAATTGAGAATGACATAACGAAGGAATTGCCCACACCTGCCCATGAAATAGCCTTTGAGTCAATTGTCCAATTACTTTTGGTCCCTTTAAAAACAGGGTGGCACATGTTAAGGAGCTGAAACTCCTAAACCCTTCATCCAATTTTAATTTGGATACCCTCAAATGAAAGCTGAAAGTATGGACTTTATGTCCATGTCCATTATATAACTATAACTTGAATATGTTTCAGTAAACAGGTAAAAAAAAAAAATTGTGTCAGTGTCCAAATATATATTGACCTAACTGTATGCTCTGCATTACTGAATTACATTTTACATTTTCAATAATTATTTTATATTATTATTTTGAACAAAATAAATTAAATGTTTGTATGTCATTGAAGTACAACCCCGATTCCAAAAAAGTTGGGACAAAGTGCAAATTGTAAATAAAAACGGAATGCAATAATTTACAAATCTCAAAAACTGATATTGTATTCACAATAAAACATAGACAACATATCAAACGTCGAAAGTGAGACATTTTGAAATTTCATGCCAAATATCGGCTCATTTGAAATTTCATGACAGCAACACATCTCAAAAAAGTTGAGACAAGGGCAATAAGAGGCTGGAAAAGTTAAAGGTACAAAAAAGGAACAGCTGGAGGACCAAATTGCAACTCATTAGGTCAATTGGCAATAGGTCATTAACATGACTGGGTATAAAAAGAGCATCTTGGAGTGGCAGCGGCTCTCAGAAGTAAAGATGGGAAGAGGATTACCAATCCCCCTAATTCTGCACCGACAAATAGTGGAGCAATATCAGAAAGGAGTTCAACAGTGTAAAATTGCAAAGAGTTTGATCATCTACAGTGCATAATATCATCAAAAGATTCAGAGACTCTGGAAGAATCTCTGTGCTTAAGGGTCGAGGCCGGAAAACCATACTGGGTGCCCGTGATCTTCGGGCCCTTAGATGGCACTGCATCACATACAGGCATGCTTCTGTATTGGAAATCACAAAATGGTCTCAGGAATATTTCCAGAGAACATTATCTGTGAACACAATTCACCGTGCCATCCACCGTTGCCAGCTAAAACTCTATAGTTCAAAGAAGAAGCCGTATCTAAACATGATCCAGAAGCGCAGACATCTTCTCTGGGCCAAGGCTCATTTAAAATGGACTGTGGCAAAGTGGAAAACTGTTCTGTGGTCAGACGAATCAAAATTTGAAGTTCTTTATGGAAATCAGGGACGGTGTGTCATTCGGACTAAAGAGGAGAAGGACGACCCAAGTTGTTATCAGTGCTCAGTTCAGAAGCCTGCATCTCTGATGGTATGGGGTTGCATTAGTGCATGTGGCATGGGCAGCTTACAAATCTGGAAAGACACCATCAATGCTGAAAGGTATATCCAGGTTCTAGAGCAACATATGCTCCCATCCAGACGACGTCTCTTTCAGGGAAGACCTTGCATTTTCCAACATGACAATGCCAAACCACATACTGCATCAATTACAGCATCATGGCTGCATAGAAGGGTCCAGGTACTGAACTGGCCAGCCTGCAGTCCAGATCGTTCACCCATAGAAAACATTTGGCGCATCATAAAACGGAAGATACGACAAAAAAGACCTAAGACAGTTGAGCAACTAGAATCCTACATTAGACAAGAATGGGTTAACATTCCTATCCCTAAACTTGAGCAACTTGACTCCTCAGTCCCCAGACATTTACAGACTGTTGTAAAGGAAAAAGGGGATGTCTCACAGTGGTAAACATGGCCTTGTCCCAACTTTTTTGAGATGTGTTGTTGTCATGAAATTTAAAATCACCTAATTTTTCTCTTTAAATGATACATTTTCTCAGTTTAAACATTTGATATGTCATCTATGTTCTATTCTGAATAAAATATGGAATTTTGAAACTTCCACATCATTGCATTCCGTTTTTATTTACAATTTGTACTTTGTCCCAACTTTTTTGGAATCGGGGTTGTACGTAACATTATGAAATAGACCACTTTTCAGGCAAAAACATTCTGCTCGGCTGTCAGGTTTTACCTGCAGAAACAGAAACAACTCCAAGTCACCAGAATAACTGTTGCAGATTCTCCAAGATGGTCAATAAAACTTATTATCCATATTCCTTATAAAACTTCATAGTGGTACTGAAATAACAGA
This sequence comes from Neoarius graeffei, assembly GCF_027579695.1. Taxonomy (NCBI): domain Eukaryota; kingdom Metazoa; phylum Chordata; class Actinopteri; order Siluriformes; family Ariidae; genus Neoarius; species Neoarius graeffei. Next base: position 18,246,893 of record NC_083592.1, on the reverse strand, counting down.
TGAACTGATGATGGGTTATAACACCAAATGTTGACTTTGCTTAATTTATTACTGTTTTACTATGTCTTTTTGTACAGTACTGTAAAATTAAATCTAATTCTACAACCCCAATTTCATAAATTTGGGACACTGTGTAAAAGTAAATGAAACACAATATGATGACTTGCAAATCTTGTAAACCCCATATTTCATTAAAAATAATACAAAGTCAACATATCAAATTTTGAAACAGATTTAAAAATAAATAAATAAATAAATATATATATATATATATATATATGCGCTCATTTTAGGCGGCACGGTGGTGTAGTGGTTAGCGCTGTCGCCTCACAGCAAGAAGGTCCGGGTTTGAGCCCCGTGGCCGGCGAGGGCCTTTCTGTGTGGAGTTTGCATGTTCTCCCCGTGTCCGCGTAGGTTTCCTCCGGGTGCTCCGGTTTCCCCCACAGTCCAAAGACATGCACGTTAGGTTAACTGGTGACTCTAAATTGACCATAGGTATGAATGTGAGTGTGAATGGTTATCTGTGTCTATGTGTCAGCCCTGTGATGACCTGGCGACTTGTCCAGGGTGTACCCCGCCTTTCGCCTGTAGTCAGCTGGGATAGGCTCCAGCTTGCCTGCGACCCTGTAGAACAGAATAAAGTGGCTAGAGATAATGAGATAAGATATGCTCATTTTGAATTTGATGTCAGCAACGTTTCAAAAAAGTTGGGACAGGGCATGCTTACCACTTTGTTGCATCACCTCTACTTTTAACAACACTCTGTAAACATTTTGGAATCGAGGAGACAAATTGCTGCAGTTTTGAAAGAGAAATGTCCCATTCTTACCTGATTCAGTTGCTCAACAGTTCGGGGTCTCCTTTGTCATATTTTGCGCTTCATAATGTGCCAAATGGGAGACCAGTCTGGACTGCAGGTAGGCCAGTTTAGCACCTGGACTCTTACTATGGAGATATGCAGTTTTAACATGAGCAAAAAAAGTGGTTTGGCATTGTCTTGCTGAAAGAAGGAAGACCTTCCCTGAAAAAGATTTTGTCTGGATGGCAGCATATTGCTCTGAAATGCGTATATCATTCCGCATTAATGATGCCTTCCCAGACGTACAAGCTACCCATGTCATGTGCACTAACGCACCCTCATGCCATCACAGATGCTGGCTTTTGAACTGTGCATTGATGAGGTGGATGGTCCCTCTTCTCTTTAGCTTGGAGGGCATGGTGTCCATGATTTCTAAAAATAATTTCTATTTTTGATTTGTCAAACCTTGGGACAATTTTCCACTTCACCTCAGTCCATCATAAAAGAGCTTGGGCCCAGAGAAGGTGGCGGTGTTTCTGGAAACTGTTGATATATGGTTTTAACTTGCATTTGTGGATGCAGTAATGAACTATTTTCACAGATGGCTTTCTGAAGTATTCCTGAGCCCATACAGTGATTTCCACTACATACACGTGTCTGCTTTTAATGCAGTGTCACCTGAGGGTCTGAAGATCACAGGCATCCAATGTCACTTTTCAGTCTTTTCTCTTGCATACAGAGATTTCTCCAGATTCTCTGAATCTTTTGATATTATGTACCGTAGATGATGTGATCCCCAAATTCTTTGCAATTTTACCTTGAGAAACATTATTCTTAAATTGTTGCACTGCTTGCCTATGCAGTCTTTCACAGAGCAGTGAACCCCTCCCCCATCTTTACTTCTGAGAGACGCAGCCTCTTCAGGATGCTCTTTTTATACCCAATCATGTTACTGACCTGTTGCCAATTAACCAAATTAGACTTTTTAAAGCATTACATATTTTCAGTCTTCTGTTGTGAATGTCCCAACTTTTTTTGAACATCAAATTCAAAATGAGCATATATTTTTCAATAAACAAAATCTCAATTTCAACATTTGATACATTTTCTTTGTACTATTTTCACTGAAATGTAGGGTTTCCAAGATTTGCACAGTGTCTTGTTTTTTTTAATTGATGTTTCACACTGTGTCCCAAATTTATGGAATTGGGCTTGTTGATATCAATGTTGCAAAAAGTAGTCTGTGCAAATTACACCTAGTTTCATAATAACAATGGACTAGGAAGTTTTTGTGCAGAAGTCATGAATATGATAAGAAGGAACTTTTGAAAGTTCTCAGGGACATTATTAAACACTTGTGTAAAAAGTTACAGAATAATAGCAAATAACTTAAATATCCTTGTAAGTACAGGTGGTTTATATTATTCAGCTGGAAAGGAAACTTGGTTCTTAGATCAGTGTGGCATGCACAACGTCACAACATGCTCTCAGATGCATCAAGTCAACTTTGTCAATTCTGCCAATATGTACAAGACTTATGATAAGGAAGGTAAGAGAGGAACCAGCAGATATGCAAGAAGAGTTGCAGGACAACCTGAAAGCAGCAAGAATGGCAGGTTCAGTGGTTAAAGAATGATAACCAATAGCTTGTGCTGCAAATATTTCTGTTCCTACATCATTCCAAGCCTCCACATTTTCTCCCTAATTTAGTCATCTGCCAGTACCCACCTGGTTGCCTGCTTTGCCTGGTCATACCACAGTTAACAACTGGAGAAGATTAAAGCAAACAACTTTTACACACACACAATATACATGTGTATTTGTGGCTGGACAGGACTTGCAACACCAATCACTTATACAGGAAGGGAAAAAGCAGGCTATACTTCCTTAGGAGGCTGCGATCCTTTAACATCTGCAGGAAACTCCTGTGGATGTTCTATCAGTCCGTGGTCGCCAGTGTCCTGTTTTACACCATGGTGTGCTGGGAGGGGGGGAGCACATCCAAGCTGGACAAACTGATCAGGCAGGCCGGCTCTGTGGTCAGCGTGAAGCTGGACTCTCTGGTGACGGTGGCAGAGAGAGGGCTATGGACAAACAATTGAACATCATGGACGATGCCAGTCACCCTCTGCACACCATCATCAGAAACCAGAGGAGCCTGTTCAGTGACGGAATGCTCCTTCCCAAGTACAGGACGAACAGACAAACTCCTTTGTCCCCTCACGCCATCAGACTGTACTACAACTCTCTGGGGGGGGGACAGGAGGACAGAAAGGAGCCTAACAAACAATACCAGACAATGTGCAATATAATATGCAATATCTCTCCCCCTTCTCCTCTCCCCCATATCTTATTCTTTTTATATTTGTATATGTAAGTACTTAATTTATCTAGAAGTTTTTCACTTTCTTTTCTCTGTTTATCTGTAATGATGCTGCTGGAATCTTAATTTCCCTGAGGGAATCCTCCAACAGGGATCAATAAAGGTTTATCTAATCTAACAGACACACACGTATCCATCCTAGCAACAAACCAGGTGAGTATATGAACAGATATTAGCAACTGTCCTGCTTATTGAAAAGCCTGGTCCTAAATCAAAATGAGTGCTACGTCATTACACTGTACAGAAATAAACCCTTTTTAAAAATAAAAATATTAAAAACCCATAAACATTTAATCCAAGCTTTATTTGTTTTGCACATATAAAAAGGCACCTGCAGCACTAACTTAAAGCTTCATTTCTCACACAGAATTCTGACATGCCATGTGTGTTATCTCTACTCATAGCATAAATACTGATTGTCTCGTTCACTGCTCCAAGATTACATGCCTTGCTACACTCAAACAAGACAAGAAAATAATATTAAAATGACAAAACACCTTATTTCATCAGATCAGCAAGTATTATTGAGTGAACCTCCTTTATTAAATAGCACAAGACACTAAAAGAAGCCCTCATTAGATGGACTGATATTTGTATTCACCCCATTCATGGGAGGAAAAAGAAAATAAGTTTTAATAAGGAAATCACATGACTTCTAGTCCTAATGCTGCAGTTCCAGCCAAAAATGTACTTGCAGTAACTGTCAAAAGTTGACACACCTAATTATCTTTATTACTTCAGGTAATGGACTCCTTTCTCACTACTTAGTTGAGCAGCTCTTGACATACGATTACTACAGTTGTGGAACAGTACTATTTACTGTATTTTAATTTATTATTTGATTATCTCAAATGCATCAAGGAGGCAAAAAAAAAAAAAAAAATTCCATTAACTTTTTACAAGACACTTGTTTAACTGAAAAGCATTCAGGTGACTACCTCAAAGCTGGTTAAGGTAATGCCAATAGTGTGCAAAGCATCAAGGTAAATGGTGGCTATAACACACATTTAAAAAAACAAACAAAACAAAAAAAAAACAACCCTTTTGTTTACCACATACATTATGTTATTTCATAGTTTTGATGTCTTCAGTATTGTTATACAATTTAGAAAATAGTCAAAATGGGGGGGGGGGGGGGGGGGGGGGGGGGGGGGGGACGGGACACCACTTTGAAGTGTCCACACATTTGACTGGTACTGTACATTGAAGAGAAATAAATATTTAAATATTTTTTGCATTTGCAAATTACATCTTTTACAAAAGTAAAACAAAAACAATATATAAAGCGCTAACAGCAAAACTCTTAAGTAATACACTTGAAGCGTTATGTAGACAGGTAGTGAAGACCTTGACTCCTGGAAGAACAATGAACTGCAAAGTTTAGTGTTTCACCTAATTTAACAAGGCTTTCATAAGTGTGTTTCAAACTGTATGTTTGAAAAAGGAGCCATAACAGTAATAAGCAGTTAATAAGCTTCACTCAGCCTTTAGTATGTTCAAATAGTTCATGGCATAACTGACTTGGCTTGTGTTGTGATTTACAAACCAAGTGACCTACCAAAAATAGGACTTGGTGCTATTGCATTGCCCTCTGCTCCCAAAGAGGGCTGTGGAATTATGAAACACAAGGAGTGTGCTAAACAGGGGTGTTAGGAGGATGCTACCATATGCATTCGCTGTGGAGGGGTCAAAAGGAGAATTTTTGCTGCCTTAATAGTATTTTTCATTAACATTGCAACAGTCATGGGTCCAACACCTCCTGGGACTGGAGTGATATAGCTGGCCTTCTTTCGTACCCCTATTAAAAAAAAAAGATTCAGTATCAGCATCATAGCTTTGGAAATCATAAGTTAATTTTTTTAATCTTTAAAAATGCAAGAGGTGGTGGGGTCCAGAAAGAAGGTTTAACAAACTTAGTAAATGAAGATGCAAGTTCCTAAAGTTGCATTTTTGTGAAGATTTTTTTGCACCAGTTAAGTGTGTCTAAAGGTGAATAATCTCAGCTACCTGTTAAATGAGGAGCAAAGAAAAGTAAACTAAATCTGTTGTTTGTGTGAAAGAAAAACTATTTGAAACATAACCTTGTTTTATGCAATGAATTTGAGAAATTATTGTAGATTGCCTTCTCGGTAGTAAGGAAATGACTGTCCATGTTTCACATGCCACATGCTTTCTTTTGGGTTATCCTGAGCACACACAGGTACTGATTAGGACCATATGTGCTCAGGATACCTGGCCATGATGTCTATCAGCAGCTCAGCTTTGACTATAATCCTGCAATGAGTAGGGTTCAGGATCAGGGCAAGGATCATGACAGAAGGCAGGTAGGGATATTCATCTCTAAGAAGGAGGTCCTCAAGCACTATGTTGATCATTTAAGTGTTGTTTTACTAAACTCAAATGTTTAAAAAAAAAAAAAATCACCCACACCCCACTAGAGACACCAGACAGATGTTTTACTGAAATGGGGACTCATTTCTTTCAATTCCACTTCCTCTCATCTTTACCTTCAAAGTCCACATCGCCAACAAGTCTATCCTTTCCAGTCAAAGGGTCCTGTATTCTGTTGATACCCACGTCAATGACAGCTGCTCCTTCTTTTATCATATCTGCAGTGATGAGGTTAGGAATACCTTCAAGAGCATTAGAGATAAAATCTTAGTAATTTTCCTTTGAGAAAATTGAGCAACACCATCTGAAACCACCAAATGTACAGAAAAAAAAAAAAAATCAACCAAAAAACCAATACTATGTTTAATTTCTGACTAATCACCTGCACTGTTACAGCTATTAAGTTTACTTTAATGCATATTATGAATGTAGAACACACGTAGACTGGAAAATGACAAATGCTAGAGAGAGTTGTTACCTGCTGCTGAAACAATGATGTCAGCAATTTGTGTGTGTTGACAAAGTTGCTCCTTTGGTGTGTAACGGTGAGAGATCGTAACTGTAGCATCACCTAAAGAAGCAGAAGAGCATCAATACAAACAGTTATTCTGCCATATTAAAAGCAAAAACCCAAAACATTCAAGTAATCACAGAATAAACAAGAACAATTTGAACTTCTGTGAAAATATATCTTTAAAGTAGAGACAGAATGTGTCTCTGAGAAAAGCAAAGCAAAGAAGCCTTTCTTTGTTACACGTACACTCAAGCACAGACTTGAGCACACAGTGAAATTTAATGCCTTCATTTAACCCATCTGAAGCAGTGAATACACCCAAGTGAGCAATGAGCACACACACAAGTAGGCAGCTATGCTAGAGCACTCAGGGAGCAGTTGTGGGTTAGGTGCTTCGCTCAAGGGCAGTTCAGCCCAACCTCAGGCCATGGCTGCCCCATGTTAACCTAACTGCATGTCTTTGAATGTCTTGGATTTGTCCAATACTGCAACAAAAAAAAGTTGGCTCTTAAAAAAAAGCTTTTAACTACCAAGTCTTACATTTGTAATTGATTTCCTTCTATAATAAAAACTACCTGAAGACTAGTTCCATACAGGAGAGAAATATAAAAATCCATCATTCCCCCCCCCCCCCCCAAACACAAAACCCAAAATCAGATTTACAAAACAAAAGGTTTTTTCATTCTAGCATGTGCACACGCATGTGGGGTGGGGTCAAAAGTCAACTGGTAATTTTCACGTCTGCCTGTATTTCAAAAAGCACTGGACCAGATGGCCCATTTAAATAAATAAATAAATAAATAAATGGGGGGGGGGCGCTAATGTACCTGGTCATAACACTGCCTGTGAAACAGGGGACCCCCCCGAGGATGCAACTTTAAAAATTCATAACTCAGCCACCGATTGTCCCGCCAAAATTAACAGGTACAGCCTTCTCCCCAAGACCTCTCAAACCATTCCAGGCTAGGCCGGATCCAATGTCAGGAGTGAGCGCAGAAAGCTTTAGCATGAGCCCTGGCTCCAACTGCTCACACGTGTGGGGATTTAAAAGTTCATAACTCTGCCACCAAAGGTCTCAGCTCTGCCAAAATTTATAGGCACCTCCCTCTCCCAGAATAGCACACTAAGTAAGTCAGTATTCACTGTTTTTATTGCATGATGCAGTTGAACTAGTGTTTTAGGGTTGACCATATCGGATTAATCCAGTCAATTGATTAAGAGTTCAGTTTACATGAAATTTTGCAGTACAGTATTGTTAAGTGTCAAACTACTAATCAATGTTATGTGCAATTTTTTTTTTTAAATTCATAACGAGAATGGCAGTCAGATGCTTCGGAGGATGTAGATTTAGATTTTAAAGGAATAGAAAATGCAAAGTAAATACATGTATGGGTTGGTAGCTTTTAATATTGAGAGCCTGTAGTTTCAGGCATGTTTGACTGTTTATAAGGGGGAGAGAAAGAAGGAAAAAAAAAAAAAAAAAAGTGTGAGCGTTTTTGTATTGCTACTCTAATGCCACCAGGAGGCTGCCATGTTGCCTGTTGGAAGGGCGATGCATGACGTCATTTGGGCACAAGGCTGAGTGTATACTTCAGTACTGAAGGGGCAAAGCAAAAAGGTCTACTCAGGTGATAATGTCGATTTTTTCACTATACATATGAAATGGCGCATTCATGAGCTGCAACCCTGACTTGTATGCAAATCTGAACTATTTACTTGTAAAATAAGGCTGAAACTGTTATACTACTCATTAGCATGCTCTCGACTCATTCATGAAAAACTTCAAGACGTCCCCAGGCTAGCCTACCATAAATTACCATAGTAGTTAAGTCAAGTTTATTTGTATAGCGCTTAACAATAAACATTGTCGCAAAGCAGCTTTACAGAATTTGAACGACTTAAAACATGAGCTAATTTTATCCCCAACGAGCACGCCTGTAGAGACGGTGGCAAGGAAAAACTCCCTCAGATGACAGTAGGCAGTCCAACCCCCACGGCAATGCAGAAAGAGGGTAAACACTGCTTTACTATAAAGGATTCATGTGAACATTACAGGAAGATTCACTTGTACGGAAAAAGGCGGAAATATTGCCAGAAACACCTGAGCTGCTGGTATGGATTTATTTGGTAAAATTCATACATGCAAGAGATACAGTATAAATAGCACCAAGGACAACGCAAAGTATAAAATACACTTATTTCCAATGTGATCCTCTTGATAACAGCAGTAAACAAAATAAGACAATAATAAATTGACAATTGCATAAAAACAGCGATGAAAATCAAAATACACACACACACACACCGGTACATGCGTCTCAGAAACTGATACTGTGGGGGTACCCCACTAAATATACTCAGTCAATAAACTACAGTTTTGAATGATGTTGGTTTTAATTTGAAATAAAATGAAAAAGAAACAGATAAAACTAAATCTTTGATGTGAATACTCTGTTCAGAATTTGGCAAAAATTCTGCAAATTTGTGGAAAAATGGCAGCTTGATCTGGGACATGATAAATGGTTGACTACATCACATTCCCTTAAAAAGGTTGTAGTCCACTGAAAAGTCCACAGTTATCACTAATTGTATTTTAAGTTATAACTTTATACACCTAAGGATTGGTGCGCTCACAGAATAATCATAACCATAATAAATCATGCAAAATATTTGATCACCGTTGTAACTCCATTTTCTGCATACCCAAAACCAATACAATCGTGTGTTTTGATCTAAACAGAAAACCCCAGGGTCAAGGTCATTACCTCACCAAAAGTAGTAACTTAATCACTACGACATATAAAAATTTAGTTATAAATCTGCAATTTTGTTTTTTAAAACGAAAGCTGAAAATAGCTGAAAGAATACAATGGTAGCTGGTCTTGTATGAATTTCTGAGCTATAAAACGAGTTGTGGTCTATTTTTTTTTTTACCATAGCGTGTTGTGTATGGGGAGGGACACACATTAACAATTTGCATGTGTAGAATGGAATTTTCCACTCCAACAGTTAGAAGTTGATCGTGCTTCCATTTGCGGTCTTTGTTACACGAGTGATCTGTTCGGACATTATCACTGAAAAGGTGAGGTGACAGTTTTATTTTGTTTTAGTCTTGCAGTACAAGGCAATAGAATGTTTTTTCATCTTACTTTCATATATTTTGTAGTGTTTGCGTATTTTTGGCCAATATTTTGCAACCATGGTCAATTTAGATCGAACTTTTGATAGAATCCACGGTCAGTCATTTTGCCACGATGATGGATTTGAATATTTGGTCACAATGAGCCACATTATCAGCTTAGTTCTCGGCATCTCATATTGAATAACTTTGACATTAATAGTTGATGACCATCGGGCCTAGCTGTGAAGAATTTATATTTATGAGGAATTAGAGAATTTAAAACTTCACACTTTCGTAATATGGAAACGGCCACATGTAATCGTTTATTACAATAGTGAGCTTTTAAACCATAAAATGGGAACAAGAATTATTACAATAAGGTGGCCAACCGTTTCATTTCCTTTCAGAAGCGATAATAACAGACAGAGCTGAGAAAAGTTGATGTGATTTGTGAGAAATAATGATTTTATTGGAATTAATGATTTTATCTCACGTTTGTAATGAAGTGGACAGCTGTCTGAGATCGTGCTTCCTCATTACGAGAGTGAACTTGTAACCATAAAGAGTGAATGAGTTTTTTTTTTTTTTTAAATGTGTCGCTGTTTCAGTTCCTCACAGAAATAAGTCACACAGTTAGCGGAAAAGAATTTATATTAATTGTGAGCAACTGTGGAATTAACGATTTTATCTTCCGTTCGTAACACGGAAGTGGTCAGCTGTCTGTGCCTCCTTGTATTTAAAGCCCCTCTTTCACAGATTATAGGCGAAATTGATTGAAGTTTCATATCAAGGAAAAGTCACATTTATTCTATATCTTAGTAGTTCTTTGTATGTAATTGATCAGGATGAGAAAATGGATTGTTTTGACGGTATGCACTATTGAAAGGGTCATTTTTATCACTGATACTGCTTATATTTCACTGTCATTTTGCAAACAGTCCTATTTCGCCATATCAAATACCCAAAATGTATCATTCATATTTAAGTGAATAATCAATTCAGTTATCATAACTTGGCATTAACCCAAGCAATCAATAAGAGGAAATTTATTCAATATTTTCACTCCTCTGTGAAGGAGAGGCTTTAATTATTCCTGTAGTTTATATGTAAATCAATTTTACAAAAACTTGAATTGTAATCAAAATATAATTTAACTTTAAGTTGAGAATGATTACATTTTAATGCAGTGTGTAAATCTGCAACTCGTTCAGATGTGATAAGTAATATCTTCACTGTAAAAAACTAGTTTTAAAAAAGTGTTTCCATGTTACGTTAGTGATGAAAAAGCAAATAATTGAATAAATCAATGGGATATTGTGTGACAGTTTCAAACTTGTGTCTGTACATTGCCATTATGCTAATTGATAATTTAGTACAAAATAAGGGGTTATCTACAGGACATCCTGCAGGCACAACAAATTAAAGTTTAATAAAATGTATGATAACTGATGAACATTCAAAACTAAGGAGTAAAATTTAAACAGTTTGTTTTTCTGTCCAATAATTGCATTTTAAAAAATATGTACAGAAAAAGATATTCCTTGGTTATTAAAGAGCATTTTTAAATGCATACGTTTCCATGTTACACGAGTGAACTTCAGAACATCGTTAAAATTTTCCACAGTGGAGGCCAGATAAAGTAAGATGCCATCTTTATTCTTATTAAAATATGACAAAAGAAACATTGAGTGTTAAGTAAAATTAGAAAAATGTATTTTTGACCATAATGTCCCAAATGAGAGACCAGTTTCTGAGACACACACACACGAAAGTTTGTGAACCCTTTAGAATTTTTTATATTTTTCTGCATAAATACGACGTAAAATCAGATTTTCACACAAGTCCCAAGTAGAAAAAGAGAACCCAGTTAAACAAATGAGACAAAAATATTATACTTGGTCATTTGTTTCTTGAGGAAAATGATCAAATGTTACATACCTGTGAGTGGCAAAAGTATGTGAACCTTTACTTTCAGTATCTGGTGTGACCCTCTTGTGCAGCAATAACTGCAACTAAATGGTTCCAGGAACTGATGATCAGTCCTGCACACCAGCTTGGAGGAATTTTAGCCCATTCCTCTGTACAGAACAGCTTTGGGATGCTGGTGGGTTTCCTCATATGAACTGTTTGCTTCAGGTCCTTCCACAACATTTTAATTGGATTAAGGTCAGGACTTTGACTTGGCCATTCCAAAACATTAACTTTATTCTTCTTTAACCATTCTTTGGTAGAACGACTAGTGTGCTTAGGGTCGTTGTCTTGCTGCATGACCCACCTTCTCTTGAGATTCAGTTCACGGAGAAATGCCCTGACATTTTCCTTTAAAATTCACTGGTATAATTCAGAATTCATTGTTCCATCAATGATGGCAAGCTGTCCTGGCCCAGATGCAGCAAAACAGGCCCAAACCATGATACTACCACCACCATGTTTCACAGATGGGATAAGGGTCTTATGCTGGAATGCACAGTTTCTTTCTCCAAACAGAACGGTTCTCATTTAAACCAAAAATTTCTATTTTGGTCTCATCCATCCACAGAACATTTTTCCAATAGCCTTCTGGCTTGTCCACGTGATCTTCAGCAAACTGCAGACAAGCAGCAATGTTCTTTTTGGAGAGCAGTGGCTTTTTCCTTGCAACCCTGCCATGCACACCATTGTTGTTCAGCGCTCTCCTGATGGTGGACTCATGTTCCATCAATGATGGCAAGCTGTCCTGGCCCAGATGCAGCAAATGTTACCACTCACAGATATGTAATCTTGGATAATTTTCCTCCATAAAGAAATGACCAAGTATAATATTTTTGTCTCATCTGTTTAACTGAGTTCTCTTGATCAACAGTTACTGGAACCATTTAGTTGCAGTTATTGCCGCACAAGAGGGTCACACCAGATACTGAAAGCAAAGGTTCACATACTTTTGCCACTCACAGGCCTCTCACATTAGCCAATGTGAGAGAGGGCTTCAGCTGCTTAGAAGTTACCCTGGAGTCCTTTGTGACCTCGCCAACTATTACACGCCTTGCTCTTGGAGTGATCTTTGTTGGTCGACCACTCCTGGGGAGGGCAGCAATGGTCACACACACAGGTTTGGAATTTACTCCATAAAAACTGTTTCACCTGTTTCTTAAAATTATCACGTGTTTGACTAGATTACACTGATCAACGTCCACTATTTCACAAAAATTCCTGCATACCTAAAAGAACTGAATGGTTTATGTCAAGTGTGATGTCACTTACAATACACAGCCATATTCGACAAAATGGACCATAGCGCCAGTGACGTTTCTTCACTGATTTCCTCGAGTATGTCGGACAATGACACAAATAATGATCATGAAAAACAAGCATTACCATATCAATTAGTTACACACAAGTGAATAATATTTATTGGAGTTGTTTTAAGTCAGTCATTACTAAAACACTAAATCAAAGCAAGACACCCAACAATCAAGCCGCTTTGCTGCATCAGCAATTCTTACGTTTATGCCCAAAGGAACTCAAAATAACAAATCAGGCTTAATAAAAACTTAGGGAAGCCATTTAAAAAAAAAAAAAAAAAAAAAAGTTATATGTGTGTGTGTTTTCTTACCCTTTGAACTTCACTTTTGCGGACTACTGATTGTGTTGTTTTGTTTGTCGTCTGCTTTTTGGCCGAAGATTGTGGGAACTGCATCTGGATTCAGCACTGGCTTGTACAGTATTCCCAATGCCAGTGCATCAGAGTTGTTTGAGTGAAAATTTTCAAAATGTTCAGAGCACATGAGCCGAGTGAAGCAGTTTTTGTTTACCCCCTTTCTGCATTGCTGCAGGGGTTGGACACTACTACGGTAATTATGATAGGCTTGCCTGGTGATATCTTGAAGTTTTTCATGAAGGAGTTGAGAGTATGCCAAGCATGCTAACAAGTACTTATGCTGCCAGGAACGTGTAAAAACTCACGCACTTGCCTCTTTGACAGATTTAGGCAAGTCAGATTGTACGCAGATCTGTTTGTAGGTTGTTTAGCACTACTTGTACCGGGGATATAAATATGAAAACGTTACCTCCCCCATTCAGTCACATAGGAATACATCAGCTGTTCACCATTCCCTTACTGTTTATCAGTATCATCCCCCCCCCCACACACACACTTTTCTGTTAGAGAAATGGAACTTCAATTTTTTTTTTCATATAAACTTATGAAATAATCTCCAGCCAGGGGCATCTTCAAGTCTTACTCGCTATGTGCAGCTTCTGTGTCTTATGCCCAAATGACATCAGAGTGCTGCCAGAAACGACTGGGTTTTTTTTTTTTTCCTGATTGGTTAACACATTTGCAACGGCAGCCTCCATGAAGTCATCCATTCTGCATAGACATGTGACTTTTGGAGACGGATATCTTCGTTGTGCGAGTTCCTCATTTTCAATTATTCACATGAATTGTTAGTTTACATCAATCCATCTTCATAACCATTTAAAAAAAAAAATTTAAATAGAATGTTTATTTTCTAAGATCTAGTCCAGCAGATTTTAGCCTGAATGCCAAATGATATGACCAGGTCTAGTTTTGAGTCATATTAAAAGTCTTTGTTACAAAGTTACTTCGAATCTCGTACTCAAAATTTTAACGAACCTAGCATCATCTAATATTCCAGTCTTAATTACCAAGTTTCTTATAGACTTATAAACGTAGTATAAAAGATTTTAATTGCCCCAGGGGACAAATGAAGTGTTTTGAATTAAATTGGGGGGGGGGTTTAATATATATATATATATATATATATATATATATATATAAATATATATAAATAAAAACAGACACACACAGCCAACTGGAACATCCTTGCCCCCCCCATACTTTTTTTCTAGACATGGAACGGACCTGTGTGTACTAGTTTGCTTGGGTATAACTAAGTGTTTTTCTCTTCAATTGTCTGACAGACATTCTTGTAAATTGTATTTAATTTGTAGTGCAATTAGCAACTAATTTTGCCTTTGAAGATCACAAACATGCCTGGAAATAGCAGAGAACCCATCTCCAGGTATCTAAAGCCCTTCAGCTTCCAGGACCCTAAGGTGGGCCCTGGATCCCTGGACGCATTTTTCTGGGCCTTTGGCCCATCATTCGGACAGGCTGAAATTTGGACAGACAGACATTTCAGACTTGTCTGTCCGGTGGCAGTCTGCTTAAAATTCCTTATTATTTCCCCACACTGTAAAGTGTAGGTGCTAGAAGACCCTATGGGTCCACACTGTACCGGTATAATATTTTAGTGAAATTCACATCAAGTAAATACATTCCAATAACCAGCATGTTATAACAGCAAGTTAACTTGTTTCAGAATTCTCTCAGATTATTCCCCCCCAATAACAAACCCAGCATCTTATGCTAATATTCCAGTCTACAGAAAATGGATCTAGGATTGCTGGGATCCCTTTACATTAGTACTGTATAGCACTAACTTACCTCCTGGCCTTTCATGTCTTCCATCTGTGTGTAAAAGCATAGCGATTGGCATGCCCACATTCTTAGACCGACCAGCTACCAATACATTTTTTCCAAAAGTAGGAATGCCTTTGAAAAGAGAAGAGAGTTATCAGAAATACCAATACAACTTTTTCCTTCAGCATTCAAGCTTGTAAACATTTTATGCACTGTATTACTTCTAGCTTTTAACCCAGTTGTAAAACAAAAACTGTGCTTTGACAGTCAAAATAATATATAAAAATAATTGGGCTGGGACCCATTTAAATAAATATGATTCGTTATATCATTAGGGGCGGCACGGTGGTGTAGTGGTTAGCGCTGTCGCCTCACAGCAAGGTCCGGGTTCGAGCCCCGTGGCTGGTGAGGGCCTTTCTGTGTGGAGTTTGCATGTTCTCCCCGTGGGTTTCCTCCGGGTGCTCCGGTTTCCCCCACAGTCCAAAGACATGCAGGTTAGGTTAACTAGTGACTATAAATTGACCGTAGGTGTTAATGGTTGTCTGTGTATCAGCCATGTGATGACCTGGCAACTTGTCCAGGGTGTACCCCGCCTTTCGCCCGCAGTCAGCTGG
This sequence comes from Neoarius graeffei, assembly GCF_027579695.1. Lineage (NCBI taxonomy): Eukaryota > Metazoa > Chordata > Actinopteri > Siluriformes > Ariidae > Neoarius > Neoarius graeffei. The sequence continues at coordinate 18,231,646 of NC_083592.1, read as the reverse complement.
GATAGGCTCCAGCTTGCCTGCGACCCTGTGGAACAGGATAAAGCAGCTAGAGATAATGAGATGAGATCATTTAATGATAAAGTACTCCTAACCTGTACGCTTAATGATTTCCCATACTCCCCATGGTGTGGCTGGCAACATAGAGGACTGGTCCAAACACATACGGCCAACGTTGACCACATGGAATCCATCAACATCTTTATCTGGACTAACTGCATTACATATACGCCGCTCATCAATGTGTTCTGCAGGTCAGAGAGTCAAATAATTTTAATCATGATTCAAATTACAAGTGATCTTTTGTAACTTTAAGGCAGACTTGTACAAAGATTTAACATTCATCAGATATACATGTCACTTTGTAGGTATACATTTCAGGGCTCGAAATTTGCGGTGGTCCAGTCGCCCGAGGCGACTTAATTTGTCATTTGGCGGGTAATTCCTGTCACTAGCCAGCCGGGCTGGCTAGTTGAAAATAAAAAATATATATGAAGCGAAGATTCAGACTAGGGCTGTGCAATATATTGAATATACTCGATATATCTCTGAAAATTCTGTGTGAGATACATAAATTTATTATATCGTAACTATCGAGTATTTTATGGTCATCTGCCGACTTGCGTTTGTTTCGTGTTTGTTGCGTTTGTTTAAAACCTTTTCCAGTGGTTTTCTCCCTGTCCCTCAGGCAGTAACGCGAGAGGCTGCCCAAGGGTAAAGAAAACAATGTCACGCACTCACCAACCAATCCTGGGTGACATCTAGGTGCTGAAAGGAACTTGCGGGCAGTGTTGCCAGATTGGGCAGTTTTAAGTGCATTTTGGCAGGTTTTGAACACATTTCGGGCTGGAAAACTTCAGCAGTACCTGGCAACACTGCTTGCGGGAAGATTTTCTAGTTCCGGTTTACAGCGCTGACTCAGTTTGTACAATCGCTGGTGCTGCATAATGGTGTGCAAGCTCGATCAATTTCAGCGACAAATTAAAAATGGAAGCAGACGAATTGGTTCTGAAAAGAACTAGTAAGGGGTCAGTCATCTGGCATTTTTTTGGATATTGCGAGGAGGACGTGGAACAGCAAATGCCAGTTTGTAAAGTTTGCAAAAAAAAAAAAAGTTATCAAAATACTCATGTCTTGAAATAAATGCACATTAGTCATGAACAATGGTAACTACTCTCTTTTGTGTCATTTTTGACAGAAGTAAAATTCATATATGAACAAGTTTTGGCGAGTTGATTTTCTGTTTGGCTAGTTACTTTGGAAGGTAACTAGTCCAGCTGGCTGGTGAAAAAAAAAAAAAAAAAAGAATTTCGAGCCCTGCATTTACTAGTCTCACATGCCCATTTCCAGGTCCTGTAGTGGTCCATTAATAGTCAGTCATTTGTGCACAGTTACAGATGGTCAGTACTTGTACACTGAATTTCAGTTATCTACAACCAAATCAGTAAAAATTAGAGAATGCATTGCATATACACACACATACATATACACACATGAGTGATTCCACGCTTATGGGTACTGAAATGGGGACATGAACTTATTTTTAAAAATTCACCAAAAACCATTTCTTTTTTTACCATCAGGTCACAAAACATGTAATCTTTAATGAATGATACGTTAAAAGATAACTTTAATTTTCTGAGATGTAATAAAAACATATTTATATGCCAAAGTCAAGCCTATGAGTTCCAAAATGATGTCTGTTACATTACTTCTGTTACGATTGTCCATCTCGCGTCTGTTACAAATTAATTACAACCTAGCTATATACCATGTTAATCTTATTGAAATAATGTGTATGTTTATTCTATTACACATGTTTATTAATTATATTTGCTAAAACATCACCTTCCTATGTTTCAAAAAGTAATTCTACATTGTTAAAATTGAGAATATATATGTCCACAACACTTCTGTTACGTTCTGACTTTGGCATATGTTATTACATCTCAGAAAATTAAAGTTAGCTTTTTACATATCATTCATTAAAGATTACATGTTTTGTGACCTGATGGTAAAAAAAAAAGAAATGGTTTTAGGTGAATTTTTAAAAATAAGTTCATGTCCCCATTTCAGTACCCATAAGCGTGGAATCACATATTATATATATATATATATATATATATATATATATATATATATATATATATATAGGGATGTTTTAATCATTGCGCTCCCCTTGTTGGGAAACAAAGTTGTACCAATAATTCACATGTCTGTATACAATAGGGTTACCTAATGAAATAGCAGCTTACACTATATCCTGACAAACAAACCCAAAAGGCACATCATAAAAGACAGTGTTTAAATTTATAATCCTACCAGGTAGAGGCAACTGGACCAGAAGACCATCCACTCTGTGGTCAGAATTGAGTTTGTCAATCAACTCCATCAGTTCTTCCTCAGAGATAGAAGAGGGTTTTAGTATGGTTTCACTTGTGATACCTATACACAACCCAAGAGAGCCAGCACAAAAAGATAAAAACAAAAACATCATCATCTCCTCTAGAACCACCCCATCTACAGGAAAATTGAGATTATTTTAACCAATGAATTGGAACACAACTACAAAAGTCAAAAACCAGTATCCTTATGATACATTTCCCACTTCATCAATAAATGTCAAGCAGTGTTGGGCCACATGATGGAGTACATTTCAAAAATACCCCCCAAAAAGCCACCCCTGGACGTTCTTCACACTTGTATGTACATGTGTAAATTACAACAACTATTTGCATTTGTTGACACCCACAAAACCCCCATTTAAAAAAACAAAAAACCCTGATACAAGTAAACAAGAAATAAGTAGTAATTATGAGTCATGTCTATACCAGTAAAAAACACACACCATTACTGAATAAGTACTAATATTTTAAATTTCCAACTAGAACATTTAATAAAAAGTTACAGAAAACTAAGTCAGAAAAGAAAACCGCATATTACACAAGAGACCACTTTTCAGACAAAATAATGACAGCTGCAGAGTTTTACTGAAAATAAGAAGCATATGTGACTGTCAAAGTCTCCAGAAGAACCAGTTCTGCAAGATGCTCAGTGAAACTTGCCAATTTCCTTATAAAACTGTACAAATTGTACTTTGGACTACTACATTTAATTCCATTATGAAATTTTTTGAAGTCACATTTCCATTACAACATTCCTTTGCATGTGCACAGTACTCCGTGTGTCTCTCTCCCCCCATGTCTGCGTGGGTTTCCTCCGGGTGCTCCGGTTTCCCCCACAGTTCAAAGACATGCGGTTAGGTTAATATGGGACAGCCTTGGGCTGAGGTGCCCTTGAGCGAGGCACCTAACTCCCAACTGCTCCCCAGGCGCTGTTAGCATGGCTGCCCACTGCCCTGCATACGCATGTGTGCTCATTGCTCACGTGTGTTCACTGCTTCAGATGGGTTAAATGCAGTGAGGAATTTCACAAGCGTGTGATGAATAAAGTAGTTGCTCTTCTTTAGGGACTGAAGAAAAAAAAAACAAACTTTTTTTGGGGGGTGGGGGTGTTAGTATTAATGTGCCACCTTGATGTCCAGCAACTTCAAGCATCATTTTCTTTGTCCATATCATGCAGCCCTATTGCAACGTTAATGCAATATATTGTGGATATGCACGTAATTTTTATGAATTTAGAAAAAAAAAAAAAGTGTACATACATACACAAAAAAAAAAAATCATACGACCTTACCTACATCAGCAGCAGCACGCGTCTTGTTGAGTACATAAGAATGGCTGGCTGGATCATCACCCACTAGCAACACACTAAGATGAGGTCGTCTGTGGCCAGTTGAAACCCATTTCTCTACATCAACACGTGCCTCATCACGGATCTGACGTGCCAGCTTCTTACCAGAGATGACCACAGCTTCTGGCCTGAGGGAGAGAAGTCAACGTTCAGAGCAGAGAGTAGATCATGAATAATTTGATTACATACATCTAATTGGCAATGATCACTTTAACAACAGGAACACAAATATTATTCCTGGTCTTCATTCATGTGCAGGTTGTATCATCACTGCCATTTAAATTTTAAGCTTGAAGTAATATGGATATAATCTTTATGCATCTTTCAGTTTGTATTTGTACTGGCACCCAAGATAATTTAAATGTAAAGTCCACTGACCCTTGGGTACTACTTCCCCCCCCCCCATAAGAAGCCACATTATGAGCCATTTGGTATGGTGCAAGCCAGCCTGTTGAAGTAGAAGAATGGCCAGCCATAATTTTGATTAGGACTCCGCAGCATTAAAAGTAACTGCCTTCAAAATTATTTCTCAGTACCTTAAGAGCTCTAGCAGTTATATCCTCAATATCTGACTTTTTTTGCCACACTGCTGGTCCTTAATCTTTGTCAGCCAGTGATGAGACTTTTCTCTAAACTGGGATTTATCATAGCTGGTCAAAGCTCTGTTCAAAGACAACTCAACAGTCGAACTTGGGTGTGTTCCAAATTGTGTACACTCTGGGACTGGACACCCCTGGACCAACACAAACCTGAGCAACCATAAACAGGTCTTAGACCTTTAAAAGGTTGTTAGTTCGATTCCATGGACCAGCAGGAAAATGTGTCGGTAGGAGGAGTGAATGAACACTTTCTCCTCCCACTACAACCATGGCTGAAGTGCCCTTGAACAAGGCACCTAATCCTCAACTGCCCACTGCCCTGGGTATATGTGTGTTCACTACTTCGGATGGGTTAAATGCAGAGAAAGAATTTCACAATGCTTTAATTCATGTGTGACAAATAAAGGCTGCTTCTTTAATAAGAAACATGTCTTCTTGCGTGCTTTTGTCACACGCCGTCTCAGCCAGGGAAATTATCGACCACATGCTACACATGATAGTCAATTAGCATCAGCACGCGCTGGCAAATTTACAGGTCACAAGAGAGATAGTTACACACTAATTTACATACATTTCAGAGTTTACATCTCCAGTTCTGAAGGGTCACTGTCCATCAAATTTCTGATTCAAGGCTTGATAACTGCCTCATGGGTTAGACCTAGTGTGTATATATTCCGTATTCTTTTTAGTTATTTATTGTTTATTTTGTTAGCCTCATATGAGGATAAACCTCAAGTTCAATGCCTGAATAGAAGATTTGCTACTGATCCAGCTGCGGCGGACGCCTTTACTCGGTTCAGTGCAAGCTTTCTACAGGATTTCATCATCCGCAAAAGACGCGTGATCCACCGGCAAGCCGCACGAGGGCGCGGGTTAATTAGCGCGATTACTAAGCAAGCTCACTATCGGGTTTAAAATGCTTCTTCCTGATGTTAAAACAAGCTCCCATGGGAACAACATGAAAGTCGGTTGTGTCCTCCGAAGTGTCTCAGAACTGTGATCAGAATTTCATCATTCACAAATGACGCGTGATCCGCCGGCAAGCCGCACGAGGGCGCGCGCTAATTAGCGTGATTACTAAGCAAGCTCGCTATTGGGTTTAAAATCTTTATTACTGATGTTAAAACAAGCTCCCACGGGAACATGAAAGTCAATTGTATCCTCCGAAGTGTCTCAGAACTGTGATCAGAATTAAAGCCCGCAGGTCCGCGCTCAGACTACAGGATGGGGTCAGGGTCAAGCGCGATTGTAAATACAATGACAACTTTTAAAAAAAAAATAGAGAGACATCAAATTAATTTAGTAGGCACACATCCATATTGTCTTATCGATTGGGACAGAAAGACAGGACTCTTACCTCGACACCGACAAATGAAGGTTACATACATGGTGCTGAGCGCGCTGGCACAATTTCCGCAGCGTTCTTAAACTGGCCATACTTCAGCCTCTATAGTGCGCAATAGGAAAAGCTATACACATAAAAGTCCTAGAAGAGAGTGGCGAAACTAGAGAGGAAAGAGCTGTTTTATCTTCTCGTTCCTCACTCGCGTAACTGTGCGTCATGGAGCGGGCGGGTCAGAACACAAGCCCCGCCCACCAACCACACTGCACTAAAATGTATGACCTCCGACCAAACGCGACAAGATTTCTAGCTACCGCGACACGTCAACGTGTCCCCATCTTGGAAAGGGCAACATTCAACTACGACAATACAATTCTATGAAGAGATGCATGATAAAATCAGCTGTTTATACTCAGCCAGTTCAAGACAGTAAATCCCTTTCCAGGCTGCTATTAACATTTCAGTCATTAGTGTCATTCAGAACTAAATATCAACAGTGACTTGTTGATGCTCATACAATGGTATAGTTCGCCACAGCTGTATAACAATAATTAAATGTAAAATACAAATTCTATCATTAATAATGAGTATATATTGTGCCTATAATTTGGTGAAAACATATATCAATGAATGTTTTCATGGATAAAATCAGCATTGCTGTCCATCCACCCATCCATTATCTGTAGCCGCTTATCCTGTTCAGGGTCGCAGGCAAGCTGGAGCCTATCCCAGATGACTATGGGCAAGAGAGGCAGGGTACACCCTGGACAAGTCGCCAGGTCATCGCAGGGCTAACACATAGAGACAAACAACCATTCACACTCACATTCACACCTATGGTCAACTTTGAGCCACCAATTAGCCTAACCTGCATGTCTTTGGGCTATAGGGGAAACCGGAGCACCCGAAGGAAACCCACGCAGATGCAGGGAGAACATGCAAACTCCACACAGAAAGGCCCTCATCAGCCGCTGGGCTCGAACCCAGGACCTTCTTGCTGTGAGGTGACACTACACCACCATGCTGATCAGCATCACTGATTTTCATTTAAACTTTATGACATCCTGCATTGGGATTTTGTTTATGAATTTACTGTACAGACCACTGTAGCACATCAGCAGGTCATATATTTTCATTATAATTTATAAATAATATATATTTATTTATTATATATTTATATATAATATAAATTATATATATTTATAAATATGCCTTAATCTGTACCACTGGGCTGGACACCATCCTTCCTCACAGTAGTTTTCTGAATAGGTTTTATGGAGAATTCTTAGTTTGGAACCTTTAGTTCCACTTCAAAAACATGCAATGCTAGTATAAGATTTATAGGACCCCAGTTTTGCACTGAACTCAAAGCGCTTCATATCATGATGCATTATGGGACTCAAGAATATTGTGAATACTTTCCTCCACTGTACAGAGCTAAAGGAGTCATACAGTGAAAATATAACAGTTTGAACCATATCCCAAACGTACTGGTGCAACAATGCTAACAAGTAAAATATATCTGCCAGTTTATCATTATGAAAACTACCTGCCTAAATTCATCACACACATTCTTCAAGAAGCTTTGTGTTTAGATAATTAACCGTTTCTGATATTAGATGACACTTTTTTATTCATAAAAATGGACAAAATGTGATGGTATAGCTAAAAACAGCAGCAGCCATCTTAAAGCCTGAATCAGGTTTTACCTCAGCATGTGGTGTCACGTCACTCTGCATGAGCATGGGATTCGGGTAGGAGTTGTGGTCTAAGTTTAGAGGTGCACCTTGTAGGATTTAGGGGGATCTATAAACAGAAATAGAATATAACATGGATAATTATGTTTTCATTTGTGTATAACCACCTGTAACTATGAATCATAGTGTTTTCGTAAGCTTAGATTGAGCTCTTCATATCTACATAGGGAGCAGGTCCTCTTCCAGAGAGCCAACAGGTTGTGCCTCTACAGGAGTGCAGAACTGTCAAACCAAACACTGGCTTTAGAGAGCGTGTTTCACGTTTTTAAAAGTGGCAGCCAGCATTGGCAAGAAGACACAGACTGTAGGAGACATTTTAAGCACTGCCCTGGTAAATGTCAGTGAAGTTGAAAGAAGAGATAAATGTGAGGTAACTGTCAGTGACGTTGCATTCTTGCTTGTGTATTTGTTTTGGTGGCTCCAATAAAATAATATTATGTTCACTGTTTAAGCCTATTTAAAGTTGTTCCCCCCCATCCATGTACTGTAAGTGTACACATTAAGCCAGGATGGTTAACCACATACAAGGCTTTTAGTTTTTCATATCTACATAGGGAGCAGGTCCTCTTCCAGAGAGCCAGCAGGTTGTGCCTCTACAGTAGTGCAGAACTGTCAAACCAAACACTGGCTCTAGAGAGCGTGTTTCACGTTTTTAAAAGTGGCAGCCAGCATTGGCAAGAAGACAGACTGTAGGAGACATCTTAAGCCCTGCCCTGGTAAATGTCAGTGAAGTTGAAAGAAGAAATAAATGTGAGGTAACTCTGTGACGTTGCATTCTTGCTTGTGTATTTGTTTTGGTGGCTCCAATAAAATAATATTATGTTCACTGTTTAAGCCTATTTAAAGTTGTTCCCCCGTCCATGTACTGTAAGTATACACATAAAGCCCAAGTAAACACCAGGATGGTAAATCACATACAAGGCTTTTAGTTTTTGGAAGAAAACTGTAAAAAGATTCAGAAGTGTTAGTTTTATTTATCAGAACAAATTTATCATTAACTACTGAAACTCCTGAAATGTCGATTAGCCTAAAAGTCGCCCAGATAAACCAAACAACAGTGGCTGCACATGTGCTGCCACAATTCTGCAGAAAGATATTATTGCACTTGACTGCCATTGTTGGTTTGAATACACACTTGGAAAGGGAGGGGTGAGGGAGACCCCATTTGGTTGCAATCTGCAAACTCACCACAAGATGCCACTAAATCCTACATAGCATACCTTTAAGGGTGGAACTGTACTTTTGAAGTGATTTAGAAATTAAGGTAGCTACAATAATTGGTATATTTACACTATTTGTTTCATAAAAATGCATTTTGCCATTTTATTAAAATACTTATGTACTAATGGCACTAATAAGACAAAAGATTTATTTGAAGTGAGTGTTTGACAGTTTAGGCATTGCTACAGTGGTGCTTGAAAGTTTGTGAACCCTTTAGAATTTTCAATATTTCTGCATAAATATGATCTAAAACATCATCAGATTTTCACACAAGTCCTAAAAGTAGATAAAGATAACCAAGTTAAACAAATGAGGCAAAAAATATTATACTTGGTCATTTATTTATTGAGGAAAATGATCCAATATTACATATCTGTGAGTGGTAAAAGTATGTGAACCTCTAGGATTAGCAGTTAATTTGAAGGTGAAATTAGTCAGGTGTTTTCAATCAATGGGACGGCAATCAAGTGTGAGTGGGCACCCTGTTTTATTTAAAGAACAGGGATCTATCAAAGTCTGATTTTCACAACACATGTTTGTGGAAGTGTATCATGGCACGAACAAAGGAGATTTCTGAGGACCTCAGAAAAAGCGTTGTTGATGCTCATCAGGCTGGAAAAAGTTACAAAACCATCTCTAAAGAGTTTGGACTCCACCAATCCACAGTCAGACAGATTGTGTACAAATGAAGGAAATTCAAGACCATTGTTACCCTCCCCAGGAGCAGTCGACCAACAAAGATCACTCCAAGAGCAAGGCATGTAATAGTCGATGAGGTCACAAGGGACCCCAGGGTAATTTCTAAGCAACTGAAGGTCTCTCTCACATTGGTTAATGTTCATGAGTCCACCATCAGGAGAACACTGAACAACAATGGTGTGCATGGCAGGGTTGCAAGGAGAAAGCCACTACTCTCCAAAAAGAACATTGCTGGTCATCTGCAGTTTGCTAAAGATCACGTGGACAAGCCAGATAGAAGCACAGGTAAGGACTACCTGCATGGCATTACTGCCTGACGCACCTCTGACGGTGCCAATGGGGTAACTGCAGGGTCATCAGCCGGAAGCCACCCTTCATTGATGTTTCGCTCCATTATTCCTGGAACATCTCACGGTAGTGGAGCAACGACAGGAACGTCTCCCTGCCGCCCCCTGCAGCCACCCCTAGGACCCCTCTTTCCCCCACAACTTGTCCTTCCTTCTCAGCCACAGCCAGAAACTGGCTCTTTCCGCCTCTTCTGCCAAGTATCTGGATGCCCTCTTCAGCTTTGTTCCGGTCACTCCAATCTTCCTGAGGAGGCGCTGGATGGATGTTCCAATGAACCCCTTGCAGCCAACCTCCACAGGGTAGATAATGGTCGACCATCCAGCTTCTCGGCACTTGGCTACCAGCTCGATGTATTTGTCCCTCTTCCTTTCAAAAGCAGCCTCCATTCCTCCTTCCCAAGGGACGGTTAGCTCTGCCAGGATTGCTGTCTTGACTGCAGGGGACCACAGGACGACGACTGGTCTCAGAGAGGTGGTGGTTATCTCTGGTGGGAACTTGAGCTGCCGATCAAGGTCCACCCTTAAGTTCCAGTCACATCCAGGTGTTAACAGTGGTGATCTCTCCCTCTGGCTGATGTTCTGAGCTCCAGCCCCTTGTCCAACGAAGCAGATCAGTGTCTGTGTCTTGGAAGGAGGGTCTTTGGCTGCTTCCATCCTCCTCACCTCAAGGACTTCCACAAGCTTCCGCAGGACCAGATCGTGCCGCCACCTGTACCTACCCTGAGCCAGGGCTATCTTGCAACTGGACAGGATATGTTGTAAACTTGGGTTTAGGGCGTTGCAGAGCTGGCAACTTTCCTCTGAGCCGTACCACTGACTCAGATTGCTTGGGCTGGGGAGGGTGTCTGTGGCAGTTCCTTACAAGTGGGTGGAGCACAGAGGACGGCAGGACAGAGATCAGGTTTGTACATCGGCTTTATTGCCACACTTTTCAGTCTAACAATATATTCCCAACACAGAGACACACACACACACACACACACACACACACACACACACACCAGCGTCTCGTCCGGGGATGAGTTCCCCTCTGCTCTCACTCTCCCTCCTTAAATGGGGCGTGGTGTACTGGGGAGAACACACACAAAACATAGGTTAATCACACTCAGGTGAAGCGATTCTGCCACTTTTCAAATCAAATTAAATCAAGTTTATTTGTACAGCGCTTTTAACAATAAACATTGTCGCAAAGCAGCTTTACAGAATTTGAACGACTTAAAACATGAGCTAATTTTATCCCTAATCTATCCCCAATGAGCAAGCCTGTGGCGATGGTGGCAAGGAAAAACTCCCTCAGACGACATGAGGAAGAAACCTCGAGAGGAACCAGACTCAAAAGGGAACCCATCCTCATTTGGGCAACAACAGACAGCCTGACTATAATATTAACAGTTTTAACAGGTATAACCCTCAACTGTCCTCATGGGGCCGTCCTTCACAGGAGTGGGGCGATAAAACTCCGACCAGACACAGGGCACCAGGATGGATCAAGCAGGTCCGAGGGGCAGAAGAGGCCAGCATCTCAATCCCAGGATCAACATGTAACTCAGAGGGACAGATGGGGGGGGGGAAGAGAGAGAGAGAAAGAAAACATGTTGTTAGGTATGCCCTAAAAATGACAAGTATTAAATCTGTGTGGTAGGCTCGCAGAGACGAGAGTCTTTACATCAAGCATAACACACAATGGCATGTTAATATGGTAAAAAATATATCATGACCTGCTCTGGCTGGATGCTTGATTGGGTGATGGGAGCACACTCCTCAGCAATGATGAGATGCAGATGGGACCCTTAGGCCTGGCCAAGACAATTCAGTTACGTTTCACCGGGTCTGGGACATGCGACAGAATGTCTGATGGCCGATTCCCTGCAGGCTACGATAGCCAGTCGAGGTCCCCATCGTCTCCACCAAAAGATATCCTGTTGACTCCATGTAACTCAGAGGGACAGATTTGGGGTGGGGGGGGAGAGAAAGAAAACACAGGTGGTTAGGTATGCCCAATGTCACCTGAATAAGTAGGAACAGTATACATATTGCACCGAGTACAAGCAGGGACTCCGGCAACTAACTATGACAGCATAACTAAAAGGAGAGAGCCAGAAGGTAACACAGGCATGAGGGAGCCCCGGGACATAAAGCAGCAGCCACTACACCGTCAACAAACTCGAGTGAGCAAGCGAGTGGGGACTGACAGCATCCATACATCCCAGTTTACCAAAACACTCTATGTCTGAGGACCCTCCAGATCTACTCCTTTACCTCATAAACACCATTAACAAAAGGCTTGACTAAACAGATATGTTTTCAGCCTAGACTTAAATGCTGAGACTGTGTCTGATTCCCGAACATTACTTGGAAGGCTGTTCCATAACAGTGGGGCTTTGTAAGAAAAGGCTCTGCCCCCTGATGTAGCCTTCACTATACGAGGTACCAGCAGATAGCCTGCACCTTTTGATCTAAGTAGGCGTGGCGGGTCATAGAGGAGCAGAAGTTCACTCAGGTACTGTGGTGCGAGACCATTTAGTGCTTTAAAGGTCAATAGTAGTATTTTATAATCAATACGAAATTTGATTGGGAGCCAATGCAGTGTGGATAAGACAGGCGTGATGTGGTCATATTTTCTAGTTCTAGTAAGGACTCTTGCTGCGGCATTTTGAACTAACTGGAGCTTGTTTATGCACTTATTGGAACATCCAGACAGTAAGGCATTACAATAATCCAACCTGGAGGTAACGAAAGCATGGACTAGTTTTTCTGCATCATGCAATGACATTAAATTTCTTATCTTTGCAATATTTCTGAGATGAAAGAAAGCTATCCGGGTGATGTTATCAATGTGAGTTTCGAATGAAAGACTGGGGTCAATAATCACTCCGAGGTCTTTTACTGCTGCACGTGAAGAAACAGAAAGGCCATCCAGAGTTACTGTGTAATCAGAAAACTTACTTCTAGCTGTATGTGGTCCTAGCACAAGTACTTCAGTCTTGTCAGAGTTAAGCAGAAGGAAATTTACAAGCATCCAGTGTCTAATGTCCTTAACACATTCCTCAATTTTATTAAGCTGGTGTCTCTCATCAGGTTTTGCAGAGACATACAACTGTGTGTCATCAGCATAACAGTGGAAACTAATACAATGTTTACGAATAATATCGCCCAGAGGTAACATATATAGAGAAAAAAGCAGTGGACCCAAGACAGAACCTTGTGGAACACCAAACTTTACCTCGGTACGTCTAGAAATATCACCATTTATATCAACATACTGATAACGATCAGTTAGATAAGACCTGAGCCAGGAGAGGGCCATTCCCTTAACTCCCACAACATTTTCTAGTCTATCCAGAAGAATGGAATGATCAATGGTATCAAATGCTGCACTAAGGTCAAGCAACACAAGTAGCGAGACACAGCCCTGATCAGACGCCAACAGTAGGTCGTTTACTACTTTAACCAGTGCTGTCTCTGTGCTATGATGAGGTCTAAATCCTGACTGATACATTTCATGGATGTTATTCCTATGTAAATATGAGCATAACTGCTGTGCCACAGCTTTTTCAAGGATCTTGGAGATAAAGGGGAGGTTTGATATTGGCTGATAATTGGACAGCTGACAGGGATCAAGGTCAGGTTTTTTAATCAGGGGTTTGATAACTGCTAGTTTAAAGGATTTGGGTACATAGCCAATCATAAGAGAAGAATTTATTATTTTTAGAAGCGGTTCAATTACTCCAGGCATTATCTGTTTGAATAGATGTGTCGGTAAGGGATCTAGTACGCAAGTTGAGGCTTTTGATGTAGAGATTAATGAAAGTAATTCAGTTTCTTTTAGGGGAGTAAAACATTCTAACTGATGATCTGATACAGTTATATTGTTAACTACAAGGTCACTTTCATTGTCTAACCTTAAATTAGTAGTTTGAATTTTTTGTCGGATATTCTCAATTTTGTCATTAAAAAAATTCATGAAGTCGTTGCTACTACATACTGCAGGTGTGCATGTGTTGATAGTGGACTTATTCCTGGTTAATTTTGCTACAGTATTAAATAGGAATCTAGGATTATTTTTGTTATCTTCTATTAGGGAGGAGAAATATGTTGATCTCGCAGCACTAAGAGCTTTTCTATACTTCAGGAAGCTCTCCTTCCAAGCTAATTTGAACACTACCAATTTTGTTTGACGCCATTTACGTTCCAATTTTCGAGTGGTCTGTTTTAATGTGCGAGTGTCATCATTATACCAGGGTGCTAATTTTTTGTCTCTGACCATTTTCCTTTTTAGAGGAGCTACATTATCTAAAGTATGGCGGAATGTTGACTCTAAGCATTCAGTTGCCTGATCAAGTTCTGCAGGGGCTGACAGTGACCCAATCAAAGTTGACAGCTCTGGGAGATCATTTATAAAGCTCTGTGCAGTAGTTGACGTGAAAGTACGTTTAATACAGTAGCGTGGTGAGGTGCATATATTATTACTCAGACATATTTTGAATGAGATGAGACAATGATCTGAGATAACTTCAGACTGTGGAAGTATGACTATATTGTCTACGTTTAATCTGAATGTTAGTATTAGATCAAGGGTGTGACCACCATTATGGGTCGGTCCTATGACATTCTGCTTAATCCCGACTGAATCTAAGATGGACACAAACGCTGTTTTTAAAGGGTCTTCTGGGTTATCGAAGTGAATATTAAAATCTCCGACAACTAAAGCTTTGTCTAAGGAAATAACCAAATCTGAGATAAAATCTGCAAATTCAGAAAGAAACTCAGAATATGGCCCCGGGGGCCTGTAAATAATAAGCAATGGAATTAACTGGGTAGACTTATTTTTCGAGGCCACATGCATTATATGAGTATGAAGAACTTCAAATGTATTAAATCTATAACCAGGTTTTTGTGCTACACCTAGATAATCGTTATAAATAACCGCGACGCCTCCTCCTCTGCCAGTTAGACGAGGCTGGTGTATATAACTGTATACAGGAGGACTCGCTTCATTTAATGCTATATATTCATTTGGCTTAATCCATGTTTCTGTTAAACACAGTACATTAAACTCCTGATCAGTAATGAGTTCATTAACCATTAGCGCTTTAGATGTAAGAGATCTAATATTTAATAGCCCCACCTTTAGATCAAAGGTGCTGGCAGCAGCTGTACAGTCAGTCTGATCTAATTTTATATTGATTAGGTTACTGGAACAAACTCTCTGAAAATTTCTACCTTTTTGTTGAGCTCGGGGAACAGACACAGTCTCGATGTAGTGGGCCCTGAGTGACGACTCTGTGCAGCTAGCAGACAGTCGGTTTAGCCTGTTTGTCTGCTCCCTGGCCTTGGCTCTGGATTGTCAGAAATTAACTAGGCCTGTTCTGAGACTATGACCTATGCTGCAGGAAATGAGAGCAGCACCTTCCCGAGTGGGATAGATACCGTCCCGCCCTAACAGGCCAGCAGTGCCCTCAAAATTAGCCCAATTATCTATAAAGCCCACACTGTTTTCAGAGCACCACCTGGACAGCCAGCAGTTCAGCGACCATAACCTGCTGTAAGCTACATCGCCACGCCGCATTGGGATGGGGCCAGAGCATACTACAGCATCGGACATCGCCTTCGCTAATTTAAACACCTCTACAAAGTTACTCTTAGTAACCTCAGACTGACGAAGGCGTATATCATTAGCTCCTGCATGGGTAACTATCTTTGAGAACCTGTGCTTGCCTAGGACCCTAAGATTACCTGCTATGTCCGGCGCCCTGGCTCCCGGTATACACCTGACTAAAGCTGCTGGTGCCCCTAAAGGCTGAGCTAATTTCACGTGCCGTATGATAGAGTCCCCTATAACCAGAGCTCTTTCAGGTTTCTCAGTGGGTGCATCACTAAGGAGAGCAAACCTGTTCGACACGTGACGCGGAGAGGAGTGGTGCTCCCGTGGGCGAGCCTCAGCGGTAGCTTTGGCTCTACGCTTATGCCGCCGAGCCGTCACCCATTCGCCCCGCTGTAAGGGCTCTAATGCCAGAGTTGGGGGATTGCTAACTCCACCTAGGGCGTCCAGACTTTCCCTAACAGAAACTACACTGTTCTCACGCTCACTAACCTGCTCTAAAGCCTGGACACGCGCTTCTAGCACTGAAATCTTCTCCGTCAGAGAGCTAACTAATCTGCACTTATCACAAGTAAAGCTAATAGAGCTATCGCTAGTGACGGAGGAAGAATGACTAAACATCCTGCACTCAGCACACTGAACAGGCTGAAGGTGTGCCATGATGAAAAGATTCAAGTACCTTAAATGAAGATCTGTTGATATTAAAGCAGATCAGATGGCCTCCGCTTGTGGACTTTACACAGGAGGAGAGAAAAAGAAAGCTTCCGGTCTCGGCGTTCTTCCGAAAAAAGAAAGAGAAAAAACCGGGAAAAAAAACCGGAAAAAAGAAAGCGAAAGTGAAAAGTACAAAAATGAAAGCGACAGTATAATAAAAATGAAGAGGATACTGGAAATTTATTTATAGAAAAAAAGTTAAAAAAGGATTAGTAATTAACGCCGGCACTCGCGGGAAAAAGGACTCGGCGCGAACAACTCAGGTGTCCTGAGGGCGAGGACCGCCCACTTGATCGCCAGACACTCTTTCTCGATGGTGCTGTAGCGCCCCTCACGCACCGACAGCTTTCGGCTGATGTATAATACTGGGCGATCCTCTCCCCCCACCTGCTGGGACAAAACGGCCCCCAGCCCTCTGTCCGACGCATCCGTCTGTAACAAAAAAGGGAGAGAGAAGTCAGGGGAGTGCAAAAGTGGCCCCCCACACAGTGCAGCCTTTACCTCAGAGAAAGCCCGCTGGCACTGGTCCGTCCACTGGACCGGATCTGGTGCCCCCTTTTTAGTCAGATCAGTCAGCGGGCTGGTGACGTCCGAATAATTAGGTATAAACCTACGATAATAGCCAGCCAGCCCCAGGAACTGTCTCACCCCCTTTTTGGTCTTGGGCCTCGGGCAGGCCGCAATCGCTGCTGTCTTATTAATTTGGGGACGCACCTGCCCGTTACCCAAGTGGAAGCCCAGATACCGTACTTCCACCCGCCCAATCGCACACTTCTTCGGGTTGGCAGTGAGCCCCGCCCGCCTCAGCGACCTAAGGACGGCCCTCAGGTGTTGCAGGTGCCGCTGCCAGTCATTACTATAAATGATGATGTCATTTAAGTAAGCGGCCGCATAGGTGGCGTGGGGCCGGAGGATCCGGTCCATCAGCCGCTGAAACGTAGCGGGCGCCCCAAACAGCCCAAACGGAAGTGTGACGAACTGGTGTAAGCCGAACGGTGTGGAAAAGGCCGTTTTTTCCTGGGATAATGGAGTCAAGGGGATCTGCCAATATCCCTTCGTCAAATCCAGTGTCGAGTAAAAACGAGCCGTGCCTAGTCGATCGAGCAGCTCATCAATACGAGGCATTGGGTACGCGTCGAATTTAGACACCGCGTTGACTTTTCTATAGTCCACACAGAACCGGACCGAGCCGTTGGCCTTGGGAACCAAGACCACCAGGCTGCTCCAGTCACTGTGGGACTCCTCGACGATGCCCATTTCGAGCATGGCCTGAAGTTCTTCCCGAACCACCTTTTTTTTGTGTTCGGGTAATCTATAAGGACGGCTACGCACTACCACCCCTGGGGGCGTCTCTATGTGGTGTTCTATGAGGTTGGTGCGACCGGGCAGGGGCGAGAACACATCCGAAAACTCGGCCTGCAACTGGGCGACCTCCGTGAGTTGGGTCGGGGAGAGGTGGTCTCCACAGGGGACCGGAGAGGTGCGAGATGCCAATGACCCTTTTTGGACCTCTGGCCCCAGCTCCGCCTTCTCCGGAACTACCGACACCAACGCCACGGGGACCTCCTCGTTCCAGAGCTTCAGCAGATTGAGGTGGTAGATCTGTAGCGCCCCCTCCCTGTCCGTTCGCCTAACCTCATAGTCGACATCCCCGACTCGCCATGTGACCTCGAAGGGCCCTTGCCACTTGGCGATTAATTTGGAGCTTGACGTGGGCAACAGGACGAGTACCTTATCTCCCGGAGTGAACTCTCTAAGGCGCGTGCCCTTGTTGTACAGGCGGGTTTGCCGTTCCTGGGCCTGCCGCAAATTCTCCTGAGTTAAGTGGGTGAGCGTGTGGAGTTTTGTGCGCAGATCCATAACGTATTGAATTTCATTTTTGCTCTGCGAAGGTCCCTCCTCCCAATTTTCCCGCAGCACATCTAAGATGCCGCGTGGCTTACGCCAATACAATAATTAAAACGGGGAGAACCCCGTGGAGGCTTGGGGGACCTCTCGCACTGCAAACAACAAGGGTTCGAGCCACTTATCCCAGTTACGTGCGTCCTCACTTACGAATTTTTTGATAATATTCTTGAGGGTGCGGTTGAACCGTTCGACTAAACCGTCCGTCTGTGGGTGATACACGCTGGTGCGGATCGGCTTAATACCCAGTAGCCCATACAGTTCGGCCAGTGTTCATGACATAAACGAGGTGCCTTGGTCAGTCAGAATCTCTTTCGGGATTCCGACCCGGGAGATGACGTGGAAGAGGGCCTCTGCAATACTACGTGCAGAGATATTGCGAAGAGGCACCGCTTCCGGGTATCGCATTGCATAGTCCACCAGAACCAATATAAAGCGGTACCCTCGTGTTGACCGATCTAATGGCCCGACGAGATCCATCCCAATTCTTTCAAACGGGGTCTCAATTAATGGTAGGGGGCACAAGGGCGCTTTTGGAATGGCCGCTGGATTTACTAACTGGCATTCGCGGCACGCCGTACACCACTTACGGACGTCGCCGCGAATCCCCGGCCAATAGAATCGGGCCATTATCCGGGCGAGTGTTTTATCTTGCCCGAGGTGTCCCGCCATGGGATTAAAGTGAGCCGCCTGGAATACCAATTCCCGGCGGCTCTTTGGAATTAACAACTGGGTGACACGCTCCTTCGTCTGAGTGTCCTGCGTCACTCGGTATAACCTATCCTTTAAAATGGAAAAATAGGGGAAGGTCGGGGTGGCGTTTGGCTGGAGCGTTTGACCATCGATTACTCTCACTTGGTCAAACGCATGTCGCAGAGTTTCGTCTCGTGATTGTTCCAGTGGGAAATCTGCGAGGGATTCCCCAATAGAAAGAGGAGGGGCCGGGGGCTCCTCACTCTGTCGCGGAGATGACGTAGACGGCTCTGTGACCGCAGCTCCAGCCAAAACGACACCGGGACCCCCCCCTGCTAACCGGCAGGACCCACTCTTTACTAGGTATGCCATCAACCCCCGGAATCCCGGCCAATCAGTCCCCAAGATCAAAGAGTGGGTAAGGCGAGGATTAACCGCCGCCTTTACTATGGATTTGTCCCCTCTGAAATGTATGTGGACCGACACCAACGGGTAGCAGTGAACATCCCCGTGCACACACAACACCTTCACCCCTTGTGCTCCCCCCAATGCCTCGTCTTGCACCAGGCTTTGGCGGATCGAGGTCCGGTTGCAACCCGAATCCACCAACGCCTGATATGTCGCCCCTTGTACACTTACCGGTATGCGATACGCTCCGGCCTGATCGAGGTCAGCCTCTGGCGCGTCGGGGATCCGCACCACCACCCCCACCTCCATCGCGGCACACTGTTGCTGCAGGTGGCCCGGTTCCCCGCAGCGCCAGCAAACTGGCCCGGGCCTCCCCTCTGCAGCTGTGGTTTGAGGGTCACTCACCTGAGGGGGGGGAGAGAGAGACACAGAAGGGAGAAATGGGAGGGCACCACGGGTGCGGCGGGCCGGCTGGGGTGGAGCCGGCCCCCGCCTCCGTGGTGGGGGAATGGGGCGAGGACGGGACACGGGAGGAGGGGGAAGAGAGAGAGAGAGAGAGAGAAGAGGAGAGAGAAGATGATGACATCCGTTGTCCTACCGCCGGGACAGCCGCCAGATGATCCTCCGCCAGTCCTACGGCCTGATCCAGCGACGCCGGGCGGTGGCACTGGACCCACTCCGCGGTTCCGGCGGGTAGGCGGGCGATGAACTGTTCCAGCGCCACCTGGACGATGATCCCCTCGGCGTCGCAATCTTCGGCCCTCAGCCACCGCCAGCAGGCGTCCCGGAGCTGCTGGCCGAACGCGAACGGGCTGCCGACTTCCTCCATTCGCAGCGCGCGGAAGCGCTGGCGCTGCTGCTCCGGCGTGCGCCCCACGCGCTGGAGGACAGCCCGGCGAAGGTCGGCGTAGGCCAGCCGGTGGTTGGCGGGGAGCTGTAGTGCGGCTAACTGCGCCTCTCCCGTCAGGAGGGGGAGGAGGCGCGCCGCGCGCTGCTCCATCGGCCACTCCGAGGCTTCGGCGACCTGTTCGAACAACGTGATGAACGCCTCGGGGTCGTCCTGCGGGCCCATCTTAGTCAAGGTGATGGGAGATGGGCCCGCGGCTGGGGCGCTGGTGGACCCCGCTGACGCGAGGAGGTGCCGGAACGCCTCTCGGTCTTCCTGTTGAGCCAGCACCAGGGCTTCGAAGCGGCGCTCCTGCTCCTTCCGGAGCGTGACGAGTGCCTGGTGCTGGCTCTGCTGAGCCGTGGCGAGGGCGTGGACCAAGTCCACGAATGGGGAGGATTCCATGGGGCTGCAGGACAGGTGCTCCACCTTCCCGGGTTTCGGCACCACTGTGGCAGTTCCTTACAAGTGGGTGGAGCACAGAGGACGGCAGGACAGAGATCAGGTTTGTACATTGGCTTTATTGCCACACTTTTCAGTCTAACAATATTTTCCCAACACAGAGACACACACACACACACACACCAGCGTCTCGTCCGGGGATGAGTTCCCCTCTGCTCTCACTCTCCCTCCTTAAATAGGGCGCGGTTTACTGGGGAGAACACACACAAAACATAGGTTAATCACACTCAGGTGAAGCGATTCTGCCACTTACCTTCCCCAACTCCGCCCTCCTGTCACAGACCGGCGCTTGACCACGCCCCCGCTGCCACAGTGTCATAGGTGGCCCGAATGAGGAAACTAAGCCTTGTTTGAGGCATCTTCCACATGTCGGACCACTTGATGGTCCTATTGACGACTCCTTCCCAGGTTGTCCATCGCCCTTGCTGTGGTTGGCTGAGTGCCTTGATCTTATATTGCTCTTCCTCGTGCCTGACCACCTTTTCAATCACCAGCTCTTTCCTCTCCTTTCTTGTAGCCTTGGACCAAAACTTGGCTGTTCCCCACCCCAAGCCAGCTCTCCCTGACTGTGTCCTGCCCACAACTTCGTTGTGCAAAAGCCTGCTGATGGCCTGGTCGACAGCCTCCTCTGCCTTCCATTTGCGTCCTGTTCGGACCGGTGCCTTGGTGTTTCTTACAAACGGGTCAGTTGAGTCTCTCAGCTCTAACACGAGCCTCGCCTTCTCCTGTCTGTAGCCTAGGTTAATGGACTTCAGTGGCAACTGAAGTGTGGTTGTCCCAAATAGGCCTATGTTGGAAAGGCTTCGGGGTAAACCAAGCCACTTGCGGATGAAACTGTTGGCTTTAGCATCCATTTTCATTACTGTGGATAAGGTGATCTCACACAACTTCAGGGGCCACATCAGGCCCTGATAGAGGGTGAATTGATAGCGCCAGACTTTGAGCTTCCCTGGGAGGTGGCACTTGTCAATCCTCTCCAGCCCATCAATAAGCTGATGCATAATGGTGGCAGGCATATGGGTGTCAGACAGCTCAGCCATATACAGCCTTCCCAAGCTTCGGACTGGTTGTTCAGCCAACAAAGGGATCCTTTCTCCATCCACTGTGAAGGAGATGAGGTCATTCCTGGCTCCCTTCCGGATCAACTTTGATGGTTTGACTCTCATTCTGGCCCATCCAAGGAGTTCTTCAAACCTCTTTGAGAGCCTGGCAGTACACGGCGCTGTTTGTAGCAGGCTTGTTACATCGTCCATGTAACTCCTCAAGGCTGGTAGTCGCTGGCTTGACTGTGATCTTATTCCTCGCCCCATCTGCCTACTGCCAATCAGAATCACCTCGAAGGCTGCCGTAAAGATGATGGGAGAAATTGAGCAGCCCATTGCGATGCCTTTCTCAAGTTGGTGCCAGCTGGTGGTAATGTCCTGTGTGGAGTAGCAAACTTGAAAACTGTTAAAGTAGTTGGATACCAGCCTCTGAATGCAGGTTGGGATGTGGAAGAATTCTAAGGCAAAGGTGATGAGCAGGTGAGGGACAGAACCATAGGCGTTTTCCAGATCCAGCCATACAACATGCAGGTCGGACTTCTCATGCTTGGCTGTCTGAATCTGGTTCCAAATCATTGTTGAATGTTCCACACAGCCTGGGAATCCTGGGATGCCTGCCTTTTGGCAGCTAGTCACTCTCTTCGCCACCACTGAGAAGAAAATCTTCCCTTCCACATTCAGTAGGGCAATTCCTCTGAACTGGTTGATGTTACGGGAATCCTGTTCTTTTGGGATGAAGGTGGTTATTGCCTTGGTCCACTCAGATGGAATGGCTTGGGTCTTCCAGACGACTCTCATCAGTTTCCAAAGGAGCTTCAATACCATCGGGCAGCTCTTGTATACCCTATAGGGCACACCATTCAGGCCTGGTGCTGAGGCAGATCTTGCTTTTTCTACCACTTGCCTGATCTCCGCCCACCTTGGTGGTGTTGTATCGAACTGGGATTCAGGCTCGGCAGGACGGGGCACATATCCTGGTGAACCAAGAGGAATGCTCCTCTCCTGATCACTTAGCTGGGTTTTCATGTGCTCTTCAAGCTCCTGTGCTGTGGCTTCCAGCCTCCCATTCTTTTTCTCCTTAAGGAGACTCCTGGCAAACTTGAAGGGGTCCTGGAAGAACTTCACCCTCTCTATCCTACTTCTCCGTCTTCGAATCCGCTCCACCCTCCGCAAGGTTGCAAGCCTCCCTCTGATTTGGACCCAGAATGCCTTGAATCCTTCCTTCTCATTGTCTTCAGCCTTCCTCCAGGCCTTCCTGAGGGACCTCCTCTCCTTCATGAGATTGTATATCTCCTTCTCTCTTCTCCATGGCTCCCTGGCTGTGGTCTTCCTCTGCGCCATTTCCCCAAACCTCTCCTTGCCTTCTTCATATGATGTTACCAAAGAGGTTCAGCTTGGTGGTTACGTTGCCTTGCAGCAACTTCCCAAGAATGGCATGCAGATCATGATCGAAACTTCTCCATGCCTCTTTGTCACTGTCTTTGGGCCACCTGACTTTAGGTTGTTGAACAGGCTTCTCCCTCCTTATTTGTGTCAGGGGTTCACTGCTAGGGGTCTCCTCCTGCTGCTCATTGTGTAGGGTGGGCACTAGATGTTGTCTGTGCTCCTGCTGCTGAGAAAGGTGCTCTTCTTCCCTCTGGCCATCTGCAATATCGGAAACAGTAGCACTGTGGTGCTCAACCAGGCTCCGTCTCCTACTTGTCTGATCTGCTAGGGCAGTGCAAGATTGCATCTGGCTTACTCCACCACACTTTGCCTTCCCTTGATGGATGCGCAGGCCCCTGTGAGTTGTCACGTTCGCCCACCCGCAGCTACATTTTCTCAAGCCACTGCTCTCCAAAAAGAACATTGCTGCTCGTCTGCAGTTTGCTAAAGATCACGTGGACAAGCCAGAAGGCTATTGGAAAAATGTTTTGTGGACGGATGAGACCAAAATAGAACTTTTTGGTTTAAATAAGAAGCGTTATGTTTGGATAAAGGAAAACACTGCATTCCAGCATAAGAACCTTATCCCATCTGTGAAACATGGTGGTGGTAGTATCATGGTTTGGGCCCGTTTTGCTACATCTGGGCCAGGACAGCTTGCCATCATTGATGGAACAGTGAATTCTGAATTATACCAGTGAATTCTAAAGGAAAACGTCTGGACATCTGTCCATGAACTGAATCTCAAGAGAAGGTGGGTCATGCAGCAAGACAACGACCCTAAGCACACAAGTCATTCTACCAAAGAATGGTTAAAGAAGAATAAAGTTAATGTTCTGGAATGGCCAAGTCAAAGTCCTGACCTTAATCCAATCAAAATGTTGCAGAAGGTCCTGAACCGAGCAGTTCATGTGAGGAAACCCACCAACATCCCAGAGTTGAAGCTGTTCTGTATGGAGGAATGGACTAAAATTCCTCCAAGCCAGTGTGTAGACCTGATCAACAGTTACCAGAAACGTTTAGTTGCAGTTATTGCTGCACAAGAGGGTCACACCAGATACTGAAAGCAAAGGTTCACATACTTTTGCCACTCACAGATATGTAATATTGGATCATTTTCTCATATTTTTTTCTCATTTGTTTAACTGGGTTCTCTTTATCTACTTTTAAGACTTGTGTGAAAATCTGATGATGTTTTAGGTCATATTTATGCAGAAATATTGAAAATTCTAAAGGGTTCGCAAACTTTCAAGCACCACTGTAAATTTGTGGCTAAAACCTTCCCTTATTTTTTAGCTACATTAGTCTTGTAGGTAATCTAAAATTAAACTTTCAACAACAAATATTTCATAGCTGATCAGATACTTTTTTTTTGTCAAACGAAACTGTAACACTTTGCTTATTCTGACTGTTAAAGCCATAACACAATAACAGAGGTCCTTTAAAAATAAACAAACTGACAATACACACCTTATGGCATTTTCAATTCATTGTGACAGTTTACTGCGGGTGCCGCCGGCGAACACAGAAATGCTTCTGCACATGCGCAGCAGAAAATTTTCTCCTTGAATATTCGTATCAGCTCTGACGTGTGACATCATGTCTTGACATCCATGCAATATTGTAAACCATATTCAACGCTCATTCTCCACTGGGTAGAGTGGTGTAATACACATAGGATAAGTAATATGCTACCAATATTGCACGCTATCAAACCAAATGAATGAAACCCGCTAGAAGGGAATAGAATACATGTTTTTATTCCATCATTCGATATCCTGTATGTATAATACTTAAATAGTATTGGCTAGCTTTGAGTGGTCTATAAGTCAAAGACGAGTTTAATATCATGCTGCTGAATGGAATATATCTGATAGACCATGAAAAAAGCCAGCCAATATTATTATTATACATACACACATTCTTCATATCATCATTCTCAAAAGCCAACACGAGCTTACCCACGACTTGGTGCTGTTAGCATGGCAGTCCTGTTACCTTCCAGCCAGCGTAGCAGTAGTGTTAGTGAAGGCCAATGCTAGCTTACCCGTGACTTGGTGCTGTTAGCGCGGCAGTCCGGTTACCTTCCAGCTGGCATAGCAGTAGCATTAACAAAGGTTAACGCTAGCTAACCTGTGACTCGGTGCTATTAGCGCGGCAGTGCAGTTACCTTCCAGCTGGTGTAGTGTTAGCAGGGGTGCAGATAGGATTTTTGAACTGGGGGGGACTGAGCTGTCAGCAAATGATTCCATTTTGTATATATGTGTGTGTGTGTGTGTGTGTGTGTGTATATATATATATATATATATATATATATATATATATATATATATATATATACACTACCGTTCAAAAGTTTGGGGTCACTTTGAAATGTCCTTATTTTTGAAAGAAAAGCACTGTTCTTTTCAATGAAGATCACTTTAAACTAATCAGAAATACACTCTATACATTGCTAATGTGGTAAATGACTATTCTAGCTGCAAATGTCTGTTTTTTGGTGCAATATCTCCATAGGTGTATAGAGGCCCATTTCCAGCAACTATCACTCCAGTGTTCTAATGGTACAATGTGTTTGCTCATTGCCTCAGAAGGCTAATGGATGATTAGAAAACCCTTGTACAATCATGTTAGCACAGCTGAAAACAGTTTAGCTCTTTAGAGAAGCTACAAAACTGACCTTCCTTTGAGCAGATTGAGTTTCTGGAGCATCACATTTGTGGGGTCGATTAAATGCTCAAAATGGCCAGAAAAATGTCTTGACTATATTTTCTATTCATTTTACAACTTATGGTGGTAAATAAAAGTGTGACTTTTCATGGAAAACACAAAATTGTCTGGGTGACCCCAAACTTATGAACGGTAGTGTGTATACATGTTATTTCACCTCCCTCACTGCCATCACCAGGAACTACCTGCAGGCCAGGACAATGATAACATTTTAACATAGCCTATGGAAATCCAAAGTTTACACATTATCATCATGCACAGAAGTTGCAAAACTGCAAAACTAGTTTTAAAACCGCTAAGTTCCAACTGTTAAACATAGCGAGAGGCTGGGCTACGTGTGTGTGTGTAAAGTGTAAACCAGTGCATCCTGACTTTCTAACTATGCCTGTGTGTTGCGTGAGCGGCAGTCAGTCAACAACTCTTCGCAAAGTTTCCTTATGAAACAATATGCTCGCTGAAATTATGGCAGGGAACGCCAGATTAAACATTAAAACTGCCTTCTGAGCACTGTATCTACAGGCTACCACTGAAAGAAGGAGGCTACCAGAAAGGCATCTCTACTTCGTACGATTTTACTTTCACTACGACATTACTTTGAACAGACTATCAAAAAACTGAAAGGTGATATGATAAAGTAAGGCACAGTTTACTTACAGTCGTTTTTTTTTTTTTGAAAAAACGATGCAATCGTTTTCTGCCTTTTGGCACCCTTCATCATGCCGTGTTGGGGTCCTGAACTAGGAGGAGCTGTCCCCGATATGCCTGTCAAACTTGTAACCATAGCAACCAAGCTCTAGCTCGCAACCTGTGCAGTCTGCGCAGTTGCAACTATGTATATACTGCTGTGCACCTCAATAAACCGAATGGTAATTAGTCTTTTGATTTTTCCGTGAGGTCTGCCTTATGCAAAGAAAGACAGCATAGACGTTTTTGTCCTCCCTATAAGTGGGGGGGACCGAACGAGGTGAATTTAAATCTGGGTGGGACGAATCCCCCCCGTCCCCCCTCTATCTGCGCCCGTGAGTGTTAGTGAAGGCCAATGCTAGCACAGTCAAGCCGAATATTATTATTTTCCCTGTGTAATTTACTTAGTTATATTTAAAGTCAACATCGACAACTACACACAATGGAGCAACCTGGCAGCCAAAATTCTCTCAAAATCTTTTGCTTTTAATGAAGCAATCCTTGCGGCCATGTTTGTTTACAAATTGTCACAGTCACTCGCAAGCGTGGAAGTTTTACATTTCTGACATATCTCTTTTCCAGTTTTTTTATTTCTGTTGGTATGTTTTTCTCTTCTAAATATGCATGAAGAATATATAATGAAGTTTTGGTAGCCTTTCAGGTGTTCAGTATGTCTCCAGTTTCAGTTTATTTATTTAGTGCTTCATCCCTTCAGACATAATGTGTACAGTTGTACACATGAAGTTCCATAGCATGAAGTTCCATAGCATTTTTCCTCATTTTCTTCTTCTTCTTCTTCTTCTTCTTCTTCTTCTTCTTCATTATTATTATTATTATTGTGCAACCCCGATTCCAAAAAAGTTGGTACAAATTGTAAATAAAAACGGAATGCAATAATTTACAAATCTCAAAAACTGATATTGTATTCACAATAGAACATAGACAACATATCAAATGTCGAAAGTGAGACATTTTGAAATTTCATGCCAAATATTGGCTCATTTGAAATTTCATGACAGCAACACATCTCAAAAAAGTTGGGACAGGGGCAATAAGAGGCTGGAAAAGTTAAAGGTACAAAAAAGGAACAGCTGGAGGACCAAATTGCAACTCATTAGGTCAATTGGCAATAGGTCATTAACATGACTAGGTATAAAAAGAGCATCTTGGAGTGGCAGCGGCTCTCAGAAGTAAAGATGGGAAGAGGATCACCAATCCCCCTAATTCTGCGCCGACAAATAGTGGAGCAATATCAGAAGGGAGTTCGACAGTGTAAAATTGCAAAGAGTTTGAACATATCATCATCTACAGTGCATAATATCATCAAAAGATTCAGAGAATCTGGAAGAATCTCTGTGCGTAAGGGTCAAGGCCGGAAAACCATACTGGGTGACTGTGATCTTCGGGCCCTTAGACGGCACTGCATCGCATACAGGCATGCTTCTGTACTGGAAATCACAAAATGGGCTCAGGAATATTTCCAGAGAACATTATCTGTGAACACAATTCACCGTGCCATCCGCCGTTGCCAGCTAAAACTCTATCGTTCAAAGAAGAAGCTGTATCTATGAATGAATGAATGAATGAATGAATGAATTTATTTATTTCAAACATGTATAAAAATGTATGTAACTATTTGTACACACAAAAGAAAGAAAATGAAAAGCCGTATCTAAACGTGATCCAGAAGCGCAGACGTCTTCTCTGGGCCAAGGCTCATTTAAAATGGACTGTGGCAAAGTGGAAAACTGTTCTGTGGTCAGACAAATCAAAATTTTAAGTTCTTTATGGAAATCAGGGACGCCGTGTCATTCGGACTAAAGAGGAGAAGGACCACCCGAGTTGTTATCAGCGCTCAGTTCAGAAGCCTGCATCTCTGATGGTATGGGATTGCATTAGTGCATGTGGCATGGGCAGCTTACACATCTGGAAAGACACCGTCAATGCTGAAAGGTATATCCAGGTTCTAGAGCAACATATGCTCCCATCCAGACGACGTCTCTTTCAGGGAAGACCTTGCATTTTCCAACATGACAATGCCAAACCACATACTGCATCAATTACAGCATCATGGCTGCGTAGAAGAAGGGTCCGGGTACTGAACTGGCCAGCCTGCAGTCCAGATCTTTCACCCATAGAAAACATTTGGCGCATCATAAAACGGAAGATACGACAAAAAAGACCTAAGACAGTTGAGCAACTAGAATCCTACATTAGACAAGAATGGGTTAACATTCCTATCCCTAAACTTGAGCAACTTGTCTCCTCAGTCCCCAGACGTTTACAGACTGTTGTAAAGAGAAAAGGGGATGTCTCACAGTGGTAAACATGGCCTTGTCCCAACTTTTTTGAGATGTGGTGTTGTCATGAAATTTAAAATCACCTAATTTTTCTCTTTAAATGATGCATTTTCTCAGTTTAAACATTTGATATGTCATCTATGTTCTATTCTGAATAAAATATGGAATTTTGAAACTTCCACATCATTGCATTCCGTTTTTATTTACAATTTGTACTTTGTCCCAACTTTTTTGGAATCGGGGTTGTAATACTGTTGTAATTCAGACGGGTGGGTGGAGCACAGAAGGACAGCAGGCCAGAACTGAGTTCAACAAAATCTCTTTATTTGGACACTTTACAGTGACGTTATTCTCCCAGCCACGCATGCACACACACAGGTCGTCTGGCTGGGGAGAGAGCTCTCTTTCTCTGCTCTCTCTCTCCTTATAGGGCGCGGTCACTGGGGAAGACACACAAACACACGTTAACTGACATCAGGTGCAGTGATTCTGCCACTTACCTTCCCTGACTCTGCCCTCCGGTCACAGACCGACGCTTAACCACGCCCCTGCTGCCACAAACACATTTCATGGAACAATTATAGATTTTATAAAAAGTTAAGAACAGGGGGTTAACTTACCAATATTGAATGCTGATTCTGATCAAATGTAATTCAATGTTCTGTCAATCCAGTGTACATGTACAAAGTCAAAGTTCTAAGAATAACAATGGTACAAGTCCAAAAAGCCTGAAAAACAACCCAACTTATACACAAGGTACATACAGGTTGACAGTTCAAGTTCAAAGTTACTTTTGGTAGTAGTTAATTGTTACATTGCAGCTGTTCAAAACAAAAGGGCTTTCCTGAGTGAAGTCCACGAATGAAATCCTCTTGTAAAAGTTGTCACTTTTCCTCACCTCCAAGTAGAACTTTGACAATATTTCTGCTATTGCTCTCTATTCCAGTTTTTTTGGTGTCGGTTGGAATGTTTTTCTCTTGTAAATATGCGTGAAGAATATCCAGAGAAGTTTTGGTAGCCTTTCAGGTGTTCAGCGTGTCTTTCTCTTCAAATCTTCCGCTTTTAATGAAGCAAACCTCATGGCCATGTTTGTGCACAAACTGTTGCTCACTTGCATAAGTTTTAAATCTCTGACGTGTCTCTTTTCCAGTTTTTTGATGTCCGTTGGTATGTTTTTCTCTTGTAAATATGCATGAAGAACATATAATGAAGTTTTGGTAGCCTTTCGGGTGTCCAGCACATCTTTAGTTTCAGTTTATTTATTTAGTGCTTAATCCGAGCACTGAATTAACCCCGTTTTCTCTCTCTCTTGGCCGACAAAGAAATGATTGTGTGCATGCGCAGCAAAAAAGTTGTGTCACTGGATCTTCACACGAGCTCCAAAGTGTGACGTCGTGTTGTCTTGACAATGTGCAATATTGCACGCTAATTCTCCATTGGGTACAGTGGCGTAATACATGGAGGATGAGCAATACGATAATATTGCATGCCATCAATAAACCCACTAGAAGGGAATAGAATACATGTTTTTATTCCATGGAAAAAGTGGCCTATATGTATAATAATTCCCAATATTTTACTCTGAGGGGCGGCACGGTGGTGTAGTGGTTAGCGCTGTCGCCTCACAGCAAGAAGGTCCTGGGTTCGAGCCCCGGGGCCGGCGAGGGCCTTTCTGTGTGGAGTTTGCATGTTCTCCCCGTGTCCGCGTGGGTTTCCTCCGGGTGCTCCGGTTTCCCCCACAGTCCAAAGACATGCAGGTTAGGTTAACTGGTGACTCTAAATTGACCGTAGGTGTGAGTGTGAATGGTTGTCTGTGTCTATGTGTCAGCCCTGTGATGACCTGGCGACTTGTCCAGGGTGTACCCCGCCTTTCGCCCGTAGTCAGCTGGGATAGGCTCCAGCTTGCCTGCGACCCTGTAGAAGGATAAAGCGGCTAGAGATAATGAGATGAGATTTTACTCTGATGATGTCACTCCCAGTGTTTTCCTGCTGACTTGACGCGCGTTGTCAAAATGGCGAACCAGTTCAGAATTAAAATTATTTTGATTAACTTGCGTATTTGTTTGTGTGGATGTATCCATATAATATAAAGAACTGTGGCACAAAGCTATGAAGTTTATTTTCTGGCATTGTAAATATCTTCAGGCACCCGTGTGATATCCTCTCTATATAAATAAGATGGGAGTTTACTGTAGCATTGCCATATCCACCTTGAACACACCAACATTTATAAAATAAAACCAAGGTTTTTGCATAAAACAAAAGTAAGCTATAAAGGGCCATGAGAGTTCATCCCTTAATCCGATATTACCATTGTGATTACATTACACACTGTTACAGAGCTGTGTACTTCTTCTGAAGTCACTTATTTTACCTTTATTATTGTTGTAGTGTGTGATAATGTTGTTGGCTGCTGTACACATACAGGAAATCCTATTTCTCCTCTTATTTTACATAACATTGCATTGTGTTATTACTAATAAATTGTATCACTAAATGAATTGCTTAATTGTAGTACTAAAGAAAACCTTCTCAAGTTTAAATATAGCTTATATTATTATTGTTTTTGTGCACAGCTCTGTTGAGAGGACACTAACGCAGCTGTCACTAAATTTACACTGTATTTTAGCGACAACATCGGACTCTTTGCTGTTTCCTTTTTCTCTGCGGCGGTGCAAAGACTTCCTGTTCCAGCGCGGTTTCATGTTCACTTTGGTTAAAGTTTTGAAACTTCGGCAAGTACAGTATTTAACTCGGTTTGATTCCGAAATTAAGACTCTCGTGAAGACTTTTTGCTCTGGGAAACTTGGGCTTTACGCTGTCTGAAAGCAAAGTTACCGGAAATGAGCTTCTTCTTGTAAGTAACGGTGGCTTGCTAACTCGTTAGCCTGCGGTCCATTATTATTATGAAACGGCGTAGTCGAGATAACTAGATATATTTCTGTTGAATATTTAGCTACGACTAACTAACTAGCCCATAGTGTAACTTTTCTGTCCACTGATGTGCCTGAGGCCAGCTTTATTACTAAAAGTTAGCCACCACAAAACTACGATAAGATATTAAATATATTAAATGTTAGTTTTTATATTAAACAACATCTTTGTGAGTTGAAAATTTAAATGTCAATCCCCTGGACGCCTTTAGACCGCGTTTTCTCTTCCTTGAAAGATCTCCATGAAGCTTCCGCTGAAGAACTTGATATAAATGATGTTATTAAACCAGTTGTCCTATTGACGAGGTGATTAAAGGCCAAACTGATGGTGAACTGCTCATTAGCTAACACCAAAGACAATATGTAAAAGAATGAAAGCAATTAAAAGCGTCTTGTTTAGTTTTAGGACTTGGACTAACCTCTTAAAACTGAACATGTCATGTCCTTGGCCTATTGCACACAGTTAATCTCTCAATATCATGTTTTCCATTCTTTAAAAAAAAAATGTTTCTTACAAAGTTCTATATTATGTGATGACTTTTGTTGTTTTATGCCTACGTCACCATACACACATAGGCAGGGAAAATAACATGTAAGGAATAAAACTCTCTCCTGTTTTTAAAACAAACAAAAAAAGCAGGTTGGTTTGATGCAACTGACCCTTCCGATGTTGATAATTTACCAATTAAAGCACATACCACAGCAGTTTGCCAGTGATTTCACTTTTATGTGAAATGTGATATGACAGGAACAAGAGTGTGGTTGTAGTGAACAACAGCTATGATTGGGCACGCAGTTACAGGTGATCACAGCTGTGTTGGTATTGTAATATAAAACAAGTTCATACCAAATAACTGACATTTGATACACAATATGCCCAAATATTTTTATTTACTTTTGCTCTCTGAAAAAAAAAACCCTAAATAAGTCACAGTTGGATGTTGGATGCATGTTTCCATTGTTCAATAAAGTTTCCATTGGAACTTTATTGAACAAGTTTAATTTAATTTTATTTAATAAGTGGAGTGATACAAATACTGAAATGCTTAATGTTCATTTTTATTATATTTAGGGCTAAGTTAATTGTAAAATTTTTGGGATTATCTTTGACACCCATGTGCTTTTGAAAAGAAACTATAGGAAGTGCTCATCGCCCACTATTTGAGGATGAAGACGACCACTAGCCCTGTCTTTTAACTTCCTTCAATATATAATAACTGAATATTTATCACAATTGTATCCAATGCTCGAAAAACCTCATGTCTGGTCATCCCAGACGAGTAAAGTCTGTGCAAGGACGAGTAAAACTTTAACGGTAATTGTCCGATTGGATGACAAAAGTTAGTGCTGGTAACCTAAGCAACACAGGCGCGAAGAGAGCAGGGAACCAGTCTAAAGTAGCTTGTCTCTTTTCACGGGAAATGCATTAAAAAGTTTTATTCATCAACATGACAATATATAAAATTACAAAAATATTTTGAGGAAATAATTCACATTTCCTTGTTTTTGGTTATAATTCATCGAAGTATGCATGTGTTCTAATGTACTGGAAAAGCTCGGCTCAGAGGGTTCCACGTAATGACGTAATTATACCAATTGGCTAAGGGCAATGAGGGTCAAGGACATCATGTGCCAGCAGTGCGGTTGAAGTGGGCAGGTGTCAAACTTGGACCTTTTGTATCACGATTGGAGTTAATAATAAATTATATCACTGAATAATGTTCCTTACCTCTAACCAGTATATAGATTACAATTTTTAAATTTGTTTTTGATGGTTTCATATTTGTAATGATATTTTTATTTTCTAAATATTTATCAACATACTGCCATTGTGGCACGGGAGCCTGTGATTGGTGGACAGCTGACAAAGGGTGTCTCCCATTGGTTGTAAATTATGACATAAAAATCGTAAACACATACAGGACCTGCTGACTGGCTGTTCGCATACTGAAGCCGAGCGGAGATGTCCGGCGTCTGTTGCTGTTGTCCAAAGAAAACTACAGCTAAAAAAGCTCTACTACCGGATTACTTGGACAGTCTTAGTCAGAAAGAAGCGAAGGATAGATATACGTGGAAATTAGAGTTTATTAGTGGTTATGATCCGTGCAAAATTCCTCGAAATGACTTGAGTGACAGGGCAGATTTGTGGCTTAGCATTAGCTACTGTACATGTTGAAATATACGTTCTTTTTCCCAAAAAGTCCCGACATGGAAAAATAGTATTAAAAAAACTACAGAAGCAAGAAAACCTTCTTTGTGTAATGACTTTTTCCCGACATCAGCCTTTGGCAACAGAATGTTGTGAAAGCCAAATCATTTACTCTCAAAGGGCTTTGACTTGAACTGTGGGCTAGATCTTATTTCCACCTGTCCATGTCTCAGCAACCCCAAGGACATGTAGTTACAGTATACAGCTATCTGTGCACACTCATTTATACAGTGATACTTATTATTGTTAAAACAATATCTGAAGTGTTATTTGTAAAATAACAAAATATATTGCTCTAGACTTTCAAACAATATTGTAAGATTTTATTTTAATTTTATCTAACAGTGGATGGTACAATAATTACAAACGCTAACAGAATCAGCACATTCCAGTTGTAGCTGTAGTCATATAGTAACTATAATCATTCTTGTAATAATAATTTCAATAAACAGTTAATGTTCAGTTCCCTTTACATTGATTCTCGATTCAAAGACACAACTGAGTCACTCAGGTTGATCAGTGTGTAACGGACAATAACAAATTTATCTAAAATAGTTTTTCCTGCCTGAGTCGATTTATTTCCATTTCACATGCGTGCAGCTTGTTGTAAAGTTCAGTGTGTTTGTGTAGAACTCTCTCGAACTGTAGGTTCATTACTACACTCTGTTTCAATGGTGACATTTTGCACAGGACTGTGTTCCTTTGATAACCGATACAAAGCTCCAACATTATTATTATACTAATTCAAAACTCTCCACAGCTTAATATACCCTAAATTATTAATTCCTCTGCTACTAGAACTTTTCTTTCTGAATGTGTCTGCATATATTGGTGTTATGGTTTTGTGGATTTATGATCAGGGCTGGGGTGGCACGGTGGTGTAGTGGTTAGCGCTGTCGCCTCACAGCAAGAAGGTCTGGGTTCGAGCCCTGTGGCCGACGAGGGCCTTTCTGTGCGGAGTTTGCATGTTCTCCCCGTGTCCGTGTGGGTTTCCTCTGGGTGCTCCGGTTTCCCCTACAGTCCAAAGACATGCAGGTTAGGTTAACTGGTGACTCTAAATTGACCGTAGGTGTGAATGTGAGTGTGAATGGTTGTCTGTGTCTATGTGTCAGCCCTGTGATGACCTGGCGACTTGTCCAGGGTGTACCCCGCCTTTCGCCCGTAATCAGCTGGGATAGGCTCCAGCTTGCCTGCGACCCTGTAGAACAGGATAAAGCAGCTAGAGATAATGAGATGAGATGAGACACACCGCCTAGTGGCCAGTGTTAGCCGGTCAAGAAATAAAACAAAAGAGGCTGGCTATCTCATCTCTCATCTCGTTATCTCTAGCCGCTTTATCTTGTTCTACAGGGCCGCAGGCAAGCTGGAGCCTATCCCAGCTGACTATGGGCGAAAGGCGGGGTACACCCTGGACAAGTCGCCAGGTCATCACAGGGCTGACACATAGACAACCGATCACACCTATGGTCAATTTAGAGTCACCAGTTAACCTAACCTGCATGTCTTTGGACTGTGGGGGAAACCGGAGCACCCAGAGGAAACCCACACGGACACGGGGAGAACATGCAAACTCCACACAGAAAAGGCCCTCGCCGGCCACGGGGCTCGAACCCAGACCTTCTTGCTGTGCGCTAACCAGTACACCACCGTGCCACCCCAACTGTATTCTGTCCTCTCCAAAATAAAATAAAGCTCTGGGCAAGTGGAATTGTTTTTCGGGCAAGTACGTTTTGGGAGCTGCTTGCCCATTGGGCAAGTAAGGCTGGGAGATTTTTTTCAAGGATTGATTGTATCACTCCCTCATATTGAGAGAATTTGAGAGATTTTAATCAAGTAAAACTTTAGTCAATTGCATTATATTGCCCATTTCAGTGGTAGAGCAGGTACTTGCAGTGAAAAATAAACATAGGCTACAATAATTACATATTTTGCACAAATGCATTTTGATTTCGCACTGTGTCACATAAAGCAGTGCTTTTAAAATTCTTTTGTATTCCTGCTCACTTAAGTTTCATTTCAGGGCACAGGTGGTGTCTTCTAGGCGGTGTCAAAGGTCAGCATGACATATAGTCGTTGATATGTTTCCTGTATCTAGATTGGCTCACTGCTCCTGATACCGTGATGTAGCCGGATGTACAAAACATCATTGAAAAATGGTGGCATGCAAAGCCTATGGTTGCAAAAATAGTAATGAGGGAAGGCAATTTTTTCTGCGTTCCATTGCCAACAACTGAGCAAATGACTCGCTAAACGGTGGCTACACAACTTGGGAACAGGTCACATTTTAGAAGTACTCTCCTTTTGGTAGAAATTCTGTTGTTTGTAAGGACAGTTTTGAGCCTGATTGCTGGGTCAATCCATGTGAAATCACCAGAGGCCTTGCCACTGACCATCTCAGATTTGCTTCATACTTTCTGGAAATATTGTCAGTGTGCCCAATAAATAGTGTACAAAATTTTAGGCTTGCACCTTCATTAGTTTCTGAGATATAGGGGCTTTTAAAAAGGGGTGTGGCCCCAATTTCACTGTTGAAATGCGTGCTACAGAAAACGGACCTAACTTCCATAAGTCATTACTTTTAAACTATTCATGCAAGATACATGAAATTTTCAAGGATTGTTCTTCAATGCCAGACACCTTTAAATACTAAAATAGAAAGTTCACAGTTCAATATTTGCCAAGTTATGGCTTGCTGAGAATCATAAAAAAATTTGCTTTGGAGCAAATTTGACGCCCCATATCTCCACATCAAAGCACACCAGATATTTCAAATTTTCTTATTTATTACTCATGTTATAGTACTCTTTAGGCAACTAGGAATGTGTTCAAAAGAAATCAAACTTTCTGATTTATTAGGCTTTAAAAAAAAAAAAAAAAATTTTCATCTATAATTCAAATGCATATTACAAATAGGCCACAGTCAAAAGCTGAAAATGAGCCTAAAAATGGAGTTTCGTTCCAAGAATTCGGGCACTACCTAAGTTTTGGTTTTTCTGAGACTCAAGTGAATGAAGAATCATATTTAAAAAGTTCTCCATGAAAAAACCTGCAGTATTTGAGAAAATGATCCCACAAGTTGTCGATCTAGCGAAAAAAATTGACAATTTGAGGTCTATATCTCTTTTTGATGGTGCATATCTTTTTTTTAATATAAAACGCACAGCATTGATTTTTTTTCTGTGGCCATTACCAATCCCACCATGTATACATCCTGTGAATACGAGTCAATTATCTTTAACCAAATAAAAGATACACAAAGTGTAATACGGCACTTCATCAAGATTGAGCAGGATAAACTTCACTCTCTATGCAACTCATTTTTTCCAGGCCAAATTTTTTGAATATCTCTTGAAACCAATGTCAATCTGTTAATTCAGAAAGATAACTAGCATTTGAAATTAAGTATTCATTGAATAAAGGTTAATTGTAGTTATAACTTGTGAACCGAAATTAAATCTCATTCCCCATTTCAGTAGGACTGATGGTCTAGACCAGGGGTGTCAAACCTGATCCATAAAGGGCCGTGTGGCTGCAGGTTTTCATTCCAGCCATGCAGCAGCACCCTGATTTGGCTTATTCAATCAACTGACACACCCACCCTTTAATCAAGGGTGGGTGTGGCTGCAAGTATTTGACTGTGTGAAGACAGTTCAGTTGATTGAATGAGCCAAGTCAGGTGTGCTGCTGCATGGCTGGAATGAAAACCTGCAGCCACAAGGCCCTTTATGGATCAGGTTTGACACCCCTGGTCTAGACTATAAGATTTCTTACAGAAACACTTTAAAATCAGATTCTAAAAAAAGAACTATGAAAAAAAAGTTTGCCATAAGATTTCAAATATGAAACATAAAAACTTTAATGATTTTATCAAATTAATTTTGCCTCAAGAACCAAAGTTCGAATAGTACAATATTAGCAATACCAGTATATAGTAGGCCTGACACACAATATTTAACAAAATAACATACTTCTCTGGCTGGATGCAAAAATTACAAATTAAGAATTTCTTTAAAAAGATGGTTTGCTATCATTATAGGCCTATCATAGAAACACAATATCATCTACTTGTTAATTTAATGTATTAAGTTCATATGCACAATGACCAAATTGCTTTTAAAATGTTCAAATTAAGAGAGGTGGAATGGGTATTAGATTTTAAATATACACAGTATAACAATTTACAATGAAAACAAGAGAGAATAACAATATCTTAAACAAAACAATCTACATGTAAACTAGCCACTGGAATATGTATGTGTTCAAATGTCAAAATCACAGTCATCACTATCCGATAGATTTTCATCCATGCCAAGTGTCTCCTCTGGTGATACATCAGATCTGTCACAGTTCTCACAGTCTGAACACTTACAAAGGTCCGTGCAAGCCAATTTTGCCTTGTAGCAAGAGCACCGTCCACCAGTGCAAGCACTCGATTTACAAGCACAGTGGAGAGATTCCAGGATAGCCTTAGGAGCAGGGTCCTTGGTCATCCAAACAATGTCCAGATCACAATCCCTTACCTTCCAACCATATGCATCTGGACTAGGAGCACTGATGACTGGTTGAAGAGCTCTTTTATGTACTGCAGACATAAAAGACTACATGTATTTAGGTAAAGAAAAGAACAATATTATATGGTCCAGATTATCTCATCTCATTATCTCTAGCCGCTTTATCCTTCTACAGGGTCGCAGGCAAGCTGGAGCCTATCCCAGCTGACTACGGGCGAAAGGCGGGGTACACCCTGGACAAGTCGCCAGGTCATCACAGGGCTGACACATAGACACAGACAACCATTCACACTCACATTCACACCTACGGTCAATTTTAGAGTCACCAGTTAACCTAACCTGCATGTCTTTGGACTGTGGGGGAAACCGGAGCACCCGGAGGAAACCCACGCGGACATGGGGAGAACATGCAAACTCCACACAGAAAGGCCCTCGCCGGCCCCGGGGCTCGAACCCAGGACCTTCTTGCTGTGAGGCGACAGCGCTAACCACTACACCACCGTGCCGCCCTGGTCCAGATTAGTTGTGAGATAATATATTTTTCATTATTTCACTGTGCGAAGATATATAAAGTCTCTAATAGGCCTACCTGCATCTTTTGTCTCAGCTTGTATCAGTCTATCATTCTCATGCTTTTTGTGGACAGTGATAAATCTGTCAGTCTTCCTGCATATAATGCAAATTTTCGGCAGTACATGACGACTTCGGTGACGGTGTGGAGTTCCAACTTCACATCACATCACATTATCTCTAGCCGCTTTATCCTTCTACAGGGTCGCAGGCAAGCTGGAGCCTATCCCAGCTGACTACGGGCGAAAGGCGGGGTACACCCTGGACAAGTCGCCAGGTCATCACAGGGCTGACACATAGACACAGACAACCATTCACACTCACATTCACACCTACGGTCAATTTAGAGTCACCAGTTAACCTAACCTGCATGTCTTTGGACTGTGGGGGAAACCGGAGCACCCGGAGGAAACCCACGCGGACACGGGGAGAACATGCAAACTCCACACAGAAAGGCCCTCGCCGGCCCCGGGGCTCGAACCCAGGACCTTCTTGCTGTGAGGCGACAGCGCTAACCACTACACCACCGTGCCGCCCTGGTCCAGATTAGTTGTGAGATAATATATTTTTCATTATTTCACTGTGCGAAGATATATAAAGTCTCTAATAGGCCTACCTGCATCTTTTGTCTCAGCTTGTATCAGTCTATCATTCTCATGCTTTTTGTGGACAGTGATAAATCTGTCAGTCTTCCTGCATATAATGCAAATTTTCGGCAGTACATGATGACTTCGGTGACGGTGTGGAGTTCCAACTTGCCCAAGCAAACCCACTTTTGACCGCAGTCTCTTGGGAGAAGGGGCAGGTTCGTCGACATCAGAAACCGTCTTTTTGGAGAAGAAGCCTTCTGACACCTATGTAGAGCACCTGTAATCCTTTTCTTGTCGATAAAACGTCTATAACAAGCTGGATGGAAGCCACAATTGTTCGGGATGTCGGCAAATGATGTATCCAAGTAATCAACCCACGTGTTGGCTATATCTACCTCATGATTGTCCGATGTTTCCAACCACTGTCTTGCACATTCTTGAAATTTCTTCCACCTAACCTTCCTGAACGACTCAGAATCTTTTTCTGCACCATCTCCAATATGAAGTATACAATTTGTATGTGTTGATAGAGCTGTATTTCCTCTAGAAACTGACGTTGAAACCGAATTTTCATCACTCGTGTCACTCGCCATGCTTGTTTACAAGTGTGAACTCGCTGCGCAATGATTGACCTACTTAGTTGGGGCAACCCAATTAGGCTTGCTCTGATTGGCCGAGCCGTTACTGGTAGCCTCATAACGACTGAATCGGGAACGTTACGCGCTTGAAGAAAATTCGCTTCTTAATAATATAATTTCTTTGATTAACTGCAGGATTTCAAGTGGAGAACTTTTTATATACGATTCTTGTGGGTATAAGTAATGTCATGATGTGTTTGAAATGTAGTGCCCCGATTCTCGGAACGGGATTGAGCGATAGCGCGTTCTGACAGCGGCTTAAAATGTATGACAAGGTCTACCATAAAAACAATTATACCACTGGAAAGAGCTTGTTTTGATTAGCAAATACACAAAATATGAAGTTGGTACCCTAAACCAAACTATAAATATTAAGGTATCAAGTACGGCATGTTTTACGATAGAGGGAAATGCTGTTTTAAGGCATATAATCTACTAGCAGACAAACTAGCAAAACATCATTTCATTGCCAAACACCAGAGTGGATATTTGAAGAATTTGAAGGAAAATCTGTCAGCGGATGAATGTATTATGCTTTTGGATTTTGCCGAAAACTATTCATTCTGTGTACAGGATTCTGCCCAGGGATACCACTGGGACAACAGCCAATGCACTCTTCATCCATTTGCAGTGTACATTAGAGCAAAGAATGAAGATGGTACAAAAGTAACGAAATGCATTGCTATCTGCATAATAAGTGACTGCCTTAAGCATGATACAGTGGCCTTGCATGCATTCTTAAAAAAGGTTTTACTATATGTATTCCATTTACATCCCCAGCTGAAAAAGGTCATTTACTTCAGTGATGGATCAGCAGCCCAATACAAAAACTATAAAAATTTCACAAATCTAATAAAACATGCAGACGATTTTGGACTTTTGGCAGAATGGCATTTCTTTGCCACTTCTCATGGTAAATCACCCTGTGATGATATTGGAGGCACTGTAAAGCGGTCAGCAGCTCGAGTTAGCTTACAGGCAGTTATGAGTGGTCACATACCGTACTAACCCCATCTGATCTGTTTTTGTGGGCAGAAAAACATATCAAGGACATCCAAATTCATCTGGGTTGGTACAGGGGAAGTTATGGAGAGTGGAAAAACATTGGACACAAGATTTTCAAGGTCAGCTACTATTCCTGGAACAGGAGACAACCACTCATTCGTTCCAATCATGTCCAACCAGCTGCAGGTCAGCAGGGTGTCAGGTGGTCCTAGCTTCATTGTGGATATGAGTGGGAATCGGCCACAAGTAATGCATAAAATCCCTGTTAAATCAGCAGTCTCTCTGGTAGATACAATTCCTGGTAAATATGTTGTATGTTTGTATGACAGACAGTGGTGGATAAGCAACATTCGTGCATTATCAGAGGAGGAACAAGATGTACAAGTAACATTTATGCATCCTCATGGTCCCTCTCAGACTTACAGCTGGCCCAGGAGAGAGGATAACTGTTGGGTCCCTCTGGTGCATGTCATGAAAATCATTGATGCCCCACTTACATCAACTGGCAGGCAGTATAAACTTCCATCTGATGTGGAAAAGCAAATCAATACACTGTTTAAGCTCTTCAAATAAAGTATTTTTAAGGTTGCTATTTTTCCTACACTGTAGGTTTGTAATTGTATTGTAATATGCCTTAAAACAGCATTTCTGTCTATCGTAAAACATGCCGTACTTGATACCTTAATATTTATAGTTTGGTTTAGGGTACCAACTTCATATTTTGTGCATTTGCTAATCGAAACAAGCTTTTTTCAGTGGTGTAATTGTTTTTATGGTAGACCTTGTCATACATTTGTAATGTGCATTTGAATTATAGATGCAATTTTTAAAAAAAAAAAATTTTAAAGCCTGATAAACCAGAAAGTTTGATTTCTTTTGAACACATTCCTAGTTGTCTAAAGAGTACTATAACATGAGTAATAAATAAGAAAATGTGAAAGATCTCGTGTGCTTTAATGTGGAGCTATGGGGTGTCAAAGTTGCTCCAAAGCACATTTTTTTAATGATTTTCAGCAAGCCATAACTTGGCAAATATTGAACTGTGAACTTTCTATTTTAGTATTTAGAGGTGTCTGGCATTGAAGAACATCTCATTATCTCTAGCTGCTTTATCCTGTTCTACAGGGTCGCAGGCAAGCTGGAGCCTATCCAATCCTTGAAAATTTCATGTATCTTGCATGAATAGTTTAAAAGTAATGACTTATGGAAGTTAGGTCCGTTTTCTGTAGCACGCGTTTCA
Organism: Neoarius graeffei; assembly: GCF_027579695.1. Taxonomy (NCBI): domain Eukaryota; kingdom Metazoa; phylum Chordata; class Actinopteri; order Siluriformes; family Ariidae; genus Neoarius; species Neoarius graeffei. The sequence goes on along the minus strand of NC_083592.1, from coordinate 18,189,383 downwards.
ACAGTGAAATTGGGGTCATGCCCCTTTTTAAAAGCCCCTATATCTCAGAAACTAATGAAGGTACAAGCCTAAAATTTTGTACACTATTTATTGGGCACACTGACAATATTTCCAGAAAGTATGAAGCAAATCTGAGATGGTCAGTGGCGAACATTTTTCTAAATCTGGTGATTTGGGGTGGAATTACCCTCCTTTGAAAGGAACCTACAGGCTGAGCTCTTGGGTTATGCAGGTCATGTTAGATTCAAACCCAATGCTGTGCCAACAATATTCCAACATCATCCATCGAAAAAGGATTCAGGCCATGCAAACTGATTGATTAGCTAGAATAGTATAGGCATTTGAAGCTAATATACATGTCCAGTACTGTGCAAAAGTTTTAGGCACATGTAGAGAAATGCTGTAGGCCAAAAATGGCTTAAAAATAATGAAATATTTCAACATTAAAAAAATACTATAAACAACAGTAAGCCATAATAATAATATGTTCAATTTATATAGCGCCCTTCTCAAAATCCAAGGTCGCTTTACAATAATATGCAGGAAAAAAAAAAGTCCAACAAATAGAGGTCAGGATATCATTCCAGTGGTGTAACAGCCACAGTCCCACCAAAAGGCGCATGAAAACAAGTTCCACATCTCCAGCACAGCCGCCGTGACGCCGCCAGCAACATCGCTCGAACACCACGCCATGGATCCACAAAGCGAGCACAGAAGCACCGCCATGCAGAGCGCTGGTATGACCCAAACCGCCTGCACAGCTGCCGCGACGCCACTGAGCAACATTGCTCGGAACATCATTCCAAGCATTAAAGCACAGAGTGCTGGACAACCATGATGTTAAAATGAGCAACGAGCTCACTGCAGTCCATAGCTGGGAGCACAGGCATCACCCACAGCGAACCAAGGCCTGGAGGGAACCGACACCCAAAACTGGGTCCGGAGCTACACCACAACCGGCGGACAAAAACACTCAAACATCAAACACAGAAAAAAGAAAAATAAATTAAAATAAAAAAAGGAGAGAAAATAAAATAAAAAAGCTCCGGTGAGAAGCGGCAGCCAGAATGCGCATGACGTACTCTCAACCGGAAACGGTTTAATATAAATGAAAGTCAGTATTTGGTGTGAGATGACCCTTTGCTTTAAAAAAAATAGTAGTCTCGGGTACAATTAGTGCAGTTTTATAAGGAAATGAGCTGTGGGTTTTACTGAGCATCTTGCAGAACTAGCCGCAGTTCTTCTGGGTACTTTGACTTGCTTCTTAATTTTGAAGCAAATAGCCTTCATTATGCTTTCCTTTTTAATCTGAAAAGTGGTCTCCTATGTAATATGCTGCTCAGATACAAACTGTTTTTTTTCTATAACATTTGATTTTGTGCTTGAAAAATGTTTGGAACTCTAAAATGTTTTTGTACTGACTCAATGTAGAAGTCATGAAATAGAAATCGATCACAAAGCTTGCATTAAAAAAAAATAGGGTGCCTAAGACTTTTGCACAGTACTGTGTATTTAGGCACTGCCTAAAAGTGGAGCTCCTGATGAGTGTAAAATGTGTTAGTAAATAATCCCACATTTATTTTTTAAAAAGCAAATAAAAAATAAGGGTTGGATAAAAAACCATCTATCTTATGTGACTAGAGATACAAACTTTGTTTTCCAGGGGTCAAGCGTTTGAGATACGTTGCCTTGCACTTACGATCGGGCATCCTGTGGTCACAAAAGACATCAAAAATCAGGTCGATGCATTATCATATTCTATTAAGTATGGGGCTTCGCTCTGCCCCGCTACAAATTCACACACTACTTCAAGCTGTCACGAGCCTGACCATATAACTATTGTGGCACAGTGAATCTCTATCCCTGTAATCACACATGCAATAAATAAATAGGCTTTGTAGCTAGTATGGGCACACACAAAGACATAAACATGTGCAAACACTGAGTTTTTATCTATAATAGGTTGCTTACTGATTTGTGAGTTCTCCATCTGGCGCTGGCCCTCTCACATGCCTGGCTATTATGGCCTATTCCAATACAGGCTTCAGGGTTGAAACTTGGCAGTTGCATGGTCACCAGTGGTGACTAAAAATTGACCAGGGCGATTAAAAATTGAGGTGATTTGAGAAGTACGATAAAAATTGCAATAAAAATTAAATAATGTTCCTTCCTTGGAGTACCTTTCTTTTCTTTGCTTTCCTTTCCTCATCTCTAAACTTGTGAATTCTAGTAAAAGTTTAGTTGTAAAGTGCAGAATTCAAAGCCGTTTGTGAGTTTTCAGATCGCGCCACGATCTGGATACTCTGTGGATACAGCAGTGGATACACTGCTGTGTCCGAAATATAGTGGGCTACTATATAGTGGACTATATAATAAGTTTGTCATTTTGTAGTGCTGTCCGAATGTGTAGGGCGAATTATTACACCCTATATCGTGGACTTATGGTATCCCACAATGCATGGTGAAAAGAAGTATACAACTTTTTGGTCACTAACCAAGCAATATATACCATCATGCATTGCAGTCGTGCTGAAAGAAAAGCTGTTTCATAAGGACCATTAAGTATTTTAGACTGAGTATAGCAGTAGTTTGTTTTTCCTTATGACAACAGGCACGAGACAAATTTACAAGTTATGGCGTGAAAATGGCAATAATATTGTAGTGTGTTGGGGTGAATGGACAGAGGTAGAAACACATTATAAATGGACATTCAAGTACAATTAAAAATGGTAAGAGAATAGAAAATAAGCTAAAATAGAATAAAACATAAAATACAAGAATAAAAGTTCGAATGCAGAGCGAGGAATTAATCAAAAGCCTCAAATTTGATTTGAATAAAAGGCAGTGGCAAAGAAGCAAGTATTCAGCCTTGATTTAAAAGAACTGAAAGATGCAGCAGACACAAAGTACTTTATTAATGTGGGAAATCATCATGGCATGGCTTCGATGAACAAAGCTCAGTGGGAGGGTTGTCCACGGCTGCTGCAGCTCTTCTGATGGCTCAACAGCCTGATGTAAGAATGACAGGTCAGACTGCAGAAGTTACAGGAGAAGGTCTGGGCTGTAGGGTTTGTTTCTTTGGTTTTGGTGTTACGGTCCTTCTTCTTTTGTCTGCTGCTTCAGACCTTCGCCTCTCTTCAAAAGAGGAGATAGGCTGTTAAATTATATGTCCCCAGGCTACTCAGTTGGTAGCCAATGTCGACCACTGGCGGTGATCGATACAACAGTCCTTCAGTATTCTTTTCAGATTGTCTTTGTATCGCTTCTTTGGAGTCCCTACGCCTCGGTGACCGGAGGACAGCTCACCATACAGCATGATCTTGGGTAGGCGATGATCCTCCATTCTAGAGACATGCCCAGCCCAGCGTAGCTGTGTCCTCAGCAGCATGGCCTCGATGCCAGTTACCTCTGCCTCTTCAAGGACTTTGATGTTGGTGACAAAGTCGCTCCAGTGGATGTTGAGGATGGAGCAGAGGCAGCGTTGATGGAAACATTCCAGAAGTCGTAGGTGGCGACGGTAGATGGCCCACATCTTGGCACCGTAGAGGAGTTATTCTTTAAATTCGTTTCTTAAGACAAGGATTTTTTAAGATGTTACCTTGACAGTTTCGGCGATAAACTTCCGCCTTCTTCAAAACAGTCACCAGATGTCGAGTGGTGACGTGCCTTATCAGCTGATGTTACTCTAAGGAGGCGTGAACGTCCCGCCCAATTTGACAGGTAGTTCACGCCTCCTGCTGTCAGGTCGCTCCTCCAGGACGGCGCTCCAGGTGTGTGACAGCGCATACGCTCCCTCATCCCGGTTCATCGTTCTCTGCGCACGCTTTCGTATCTCCACTGCCTCTAAAATCCAACGCTGGAATCTATTTTCTATTATCTATTTCTGTCAAATTGGGCGGGACGTTCACGCCTCCTTAGAGTAACATCAGCTGTTAAGGCACGTCACCACTCGACATCTGGTGACTGTTTTGAAGAAGGCGGAAGTTTATCGCCGAAACTGTCAAGGTAACATCTTAAAAAATCCTTGTCTTAAGAAACGAATTTAAAGAATAGTTTCAATAGGTAGACATAATGAACTTTCACTACATACCGTAGAGGAGTGTTGTCAGTACCACTGCTCGGTATATGCTGATCTTGGTGCATTTCTTCAGGTGTCTGTTCTTCCAAACTCTTTTGTAGAGTCTTCCAAAGGTGCTGCTTGCTTTTGCCAGTCTGCTGTCAGTTTCCTTGTCCAGCTTTGTATCTGATGACATGGTACTCCCCAGGTAGGTGAACTGATGGACTGTTTTCAGCTCTGTCTGACCGATGGTGATGTGTGGGGGACATGGTATGCTTCTTGGGGTGGGGGTTGGTACAGAACTTCAATCTTTTTCAAGCTGACTTCCAGACGAAAGAGTTGTGAGGACTCTGCGAAGCAGGTTGTTATGCATTGCATGTTACGTGTTATGCCTCCTGTGTTTGTATGTGTGCATGTTTCTCCTTCTTTGTGTGTGTGTCTCTCTCTCTCTCTCTCTCTTCAGGTGTAGCAGCTTGTGTTGGCTCCTCCTCCTTTCACCTGTTTTCACTTGAGGAAGGCCTATATAAACCTGTGCTTCCACCTGTTAGAGAGGAGAGAGGGTTTTGGGGTTTTTGCATGCTCGTCTTGCCATTTCGCGTCTGTCTGCTCGGTTGAGGGTTGGCTCCTGGGACTGCCACCCTCCTTGTTGGACTTTGCATTCCGTTTTTTTCTATCACCTTTTGTTAAGCACTTTTGTAAATAAATTTCACCCTTTTTACGTTGTCTTGTGTTTTGGGTTTATGTCACCACCCCTTTTTTTTTGATTGTTCATGCCTCCCTAGAGCATGTAACAATTGGGGGCTCGTCTTAAACCCAAATTTCCACTTGGGCGCTCGTACTTAATAAGCTGCTCTTATTCGGAAACTCTAGTGAGGTAGTGTGCTCCAGCTGGATTTCTGGAATTCTTCCATCGGAGCACTATTTTTGCTTTCTTTGATTTCTGTTTTGGAGGTTACCCCGGGGGGAGGTATGCTGCAAGGAGGTGGATCACGTTGATGCATCTCCTATGTGTTAAGCATTTAAAGCCGCCTTCAATCGGTACGCCTCTGAAGACTAGTCGAGGCTAGTTATTTTTTTTTTTATGGGGTAGGTAAGTAGGACTAGGGTTTCCGCAGTCGTGCCTTGGCTGTTTAAGGGTGGTTGGGTAAATTCGCACTAGTGGTTTTGATCTTGTTTTATTCGTTTCACTTTGCATATTTGTTTTTTTCAGTTGGTGGTGACGGCCCTGTTAGTATTATTATTTTTGTAGATTTAATTTCGGAATATTGCAAAGAGTTTGTTGTGTCGTAATTTCGTGGTTCTTTGTTCTGATTTGAAACCATGTCTTCATTAGAAGAATTTCATGACAATCCTTCAAGGGATGTTTTATTAAAATGTACGAAAGATCAGCTGTTGGAAATTGCGGACCATTATTCCGTGCACGTCAGTAGTGACGACAAAAGATTAAAAGACACGTTATTTTCGGCTGTGGAAAAGGCATTAATCGAGCAAGGTGTTTTTATTAAAGGTTCTAGTGCCCCTCCCTCTCCATTACGAACATTTGGTACACCTGGTTCTCAGTTGCGTGGGGGAAGTTTAGAAAAGTTTCGTGCCGACTGTGAGGCGCGCGCTCTTAAACTCGAGCTTGATAATAAAGTCCAACTCGGACGACTGGAAGTCGATCGTGAGTTGGACCTTAAAAAGTTGGAACAGGAGGTTGTGGAGAAAGAAAGACAAAGAGAGTTTCAACGCCAGAGAGAACAAGCGGAGCGTGAGTTCCTATTGGAAAAGCTTCGATTAGAGTTGGCTGCAAGGCAGCCCAGCGCTCCGCTAGTTCCTCCTCCTACCTCTCCTCCACACTCTGTTCAGTCGTCTCCTGTACGGCCTGTGCAGGTGACTCTACCTGCTGGTAGTTCTCAAGCTGCCGTTGTTTCTCCCCCTACTCCTCGACGTGACTTTGCTTTTGATGTAACCAGAAATATTCGAATGGTACCAATCTTTAGTGAAGCCGAAGTCGAAAAATATTTCGCACACCTTGAACGCGTTGCAACAACATTACAATGGCCTTCTGCTGTGTGGACACTGTTGCTGCAATGCGTGTTGACTGGAAAGGCTAAAGACGTTTATTCTGCTCTAACTGTTGATCAGAGTTCTGATTACGCGATTGTTAAAACTGCAATTTTGCGTGCCTACGAAATAGTCCCAGAGGCATATAGACAGAAATTTCGTGGTTTAAAAAAATTAGACAACTTGACGTTCGTGGAGTTTGCAAGAGAAAAGGAGAACTCGTTTAATCGCTGGTGTTCGTCCTTGCAAATCCAGACTAAAGATCAGCTTCGCGAGATGATTCTATTGGAGGAATTTAAAAACTGTGTGTCGGATTCAATCGCTACGTATATCAATGAAAGGAATGTTACAACTTTGGCACAGGCCGCTGTCTGTGCTGACGAATATACGTTGACACATAAGTCTGTTTTTAACTCCTCCCGTTGCGTTCAATCTCAGCCTTCTAGTCCGAAGCGAGTCTTTAGACGATTTGACAGTGGTAATGGAAATACTGCCAGCAAGACCTCGCCTACGACTGAAACGCATGAGTGTTTCTATTGCCACGAGTCTGGCCATCTTATTGCCGTGTGTCCTGTGTTGCAAAAACGAAAACGGTCTCCACAGACGCAGCCAAAAAGCTGTGGCTTTGTGCGTGTCCAGAGTGCAGATGACGTTACCTGTTCTCTGTATGATCCGTTTATTTTAAAGGGATTGGTCTCTCTCACTGGTCGGGAGGGAGATCAGATCCCAATTAGAGTTTTGCGAGATACTGGTGCCGCCCAGTCCTTTATTTGTGACTCCGTGCTTCCTTTTTCTGACCTCACGTATTGTGGCTCCTGTACTGCTCTCTCTAAGTGTTATGCTCCCTGAGCGTGAACATAGATTAAACAGTCGGCCAAACTCCTTTTCAAGAGCCAGGAAAATGAGCATGCTTGCTCCTTTTAATAACTTCTCTTTCATCAAAATGGCAACATGAATCGGAGTGAAACTACAAAAGAAGGAAAATAACATTTCCGTTACTTACTGTACTGTAGGAAGCTAATAAAATTAACAACAGATGCTGACATCAAAGATAACGACAACGCATGTTAGCTTAACGTAACATTACATGGAGGTTGGAGAGAAATATTCGACTATCAAATGAATTAACCTTACTCAAGTATTACTAAACTTACATAAAAGAAATACCAGACAAATTAAACCAGCTATGATACGTACAGTCATTGCTTTCTGGCGGGTTCATGAAACACATTGCACACACAACACATTAGCGACCACACTTTGTTTGCTGCATTACTGAACTGACTTCCGTAATGAATAAAGAAAACTTCCTCTGCCTGAGTCCGCTTCCTGTGTCACGATGTAGCAAAGTAAGAGTAAGTAGTACAAAACTTAGATTAAAAACCACTTTACCTTTTGGAAACCTTATGAAATTCTTCTAACGTAAACATATTTTATCCTTATTAAAGTCAAAATGAAAACTTATTATGCAGAGCAGAACACTCCCCGTCTGGCATTTAATGCCACTTTAACACTTAAATGTCCAAACTAGACCCTTGGCCTTCCTTTGGCAAGAGCAAAACAACTTCAGAAATTGGCCTGAGAAAAGTTTTTACTTTGTCTTGAGAAGTGGTCTTGATTTCAATCTTCCTGACCTTTCCATCCACGCTTGGGATGGTAGCAGTGACCAGGCCCATAGGCCACTCGTTGCGAGGAGACTGAATGTCTTTGAGTAACACCACGTCTCCGGCCTGTAGGTCTCGAGTTGCGGTGCGCCATCTGCGCCTCGGCTGAAGGGTATGGAGATACTCTTTTCTCCATTGTGTCCAAAACTCATTGGCAAGTGCCTGCACTTGTCTCCACTGACACTTGAAAAGATCTTTCTCATTGAAACTGCCAGCTGGAGCCGACACCCCAGGTTTTTGGGTTAACAGCATTGCAGGTGTCAGAAGCCTTGGGTAGGAGGGATCAGAGGTCACAGGGACTAACGGCCTTGCATTGATTATGGCAGACACCTCCGCCATTAGGGTAGACAGCACCTCATGAGTTAGATTTGTGCGCTTAGCTGGCAGCAGCATAGTGTCAAGAATTCTGCAGGCCACGCCAATCATGCGCTCCCATACGCCCCCCATATGGGACGCATGTGGCGGGTTGAACTCCCATGTGCACCCATGCTCATGAAGGTATTTCACGGTGCTGGCCTGACCTGGATCGTCCGGCCTTAGGCCCAGTTCAGAGCTTGCCCCAATGAAGTTTGTGCCCCTATCGGATCTCAACTGCTTCGCTGGCCCCCTAACTGCAAAAAACCTTCTTAAGGCATTGATGCAGCTGTCTGAGTCCATGGATTCGATCAGCTCGATGTGCACACCCCTTGTACTCATGCAAGTAAAGAGTATAGCCCACCGCTTACTATGAGCCACGCTGCCTCTGGTGCGTCTGGTGACCACGTTCCAGGGCCCAAAAACATCTAAGCCCACATGTGTGAATGGCGGGGATGTGTCCAGACGTTCTGGGGGAAGGTCGGCCATCTTTTGGATGTGTCGTCTGGATGTGTCCAGACGTTCTGGGGGAAGGTCGGCCATCTTTTGTATCTCAAGCTTACCTCTCAGCTTTCGACAGGTGACACAGTGGTGAATGACTGAGCCTATCAGCTTCTTGCCGGCGACGACCCACAGGCCAGCGGCCCTCACTGCCCCCTCTGTGAGGTGTCGCCCTTGGTGCTGCACTTCTGTGTGGTAATGTGTCACCAACAACTTTGTGACGTGATTCTGTTTTGGAAGAATGACTGGATTTCTCACCTCAGGGTTCTCAGACGCATGTCTCAGACGTCCTCCGACCCTCAGGACGCCGTCACACAGGAAAGGGTCGAGCTCCAGGATGACACTTGACTTTGGAACAGGGCGATTCTCTTGCAGTGCTTTATACTCCTCCGGATAAGCATCCCTTTGGACGGACATGAGTATGTGCTTCTTAGCAGCAGCTAGCTCATCTGGAGTGCGAGGTTTTTTACACAGGTGCCATCCTTTGCACGTGTCTGGCAAACCTAGCCTGAATGATGATGCTTGGTGAATTAAGAAAGAGACTGCCTGCAGCAAAGACCCCCAAGTGGAGAATTTCTTGACGCGCTCTGTGAATTTATTTTCGCTTACGTGAGTGGCAAGGGTGGTCAGCTGTAGCCTCACATCTTTGTCTGTTTCAGGATCCACCAATGGAAAAATCTCGTCAGTCCCGGACTGCTGCGACTTGTGAAGGAACTCAGGACCTGTGAACCACATGGTAGTGTTGAGCTGTGATGTGGGCACTGACCTAGTGGCCAGATCAGCTGGATTTTGATCTGTGGGCACGTAGTGCCACTGCTGGGGAGAGGTTGACTGACGTATGCGGTGAACGCGGTTGTGTACATATACAAAGAACCTCTTAGTCTCATTGTGTATATACCCGAGCACCACTTTGCTGTCACAGAAAAACTTCACCGCATCTGGCTTGTGATCTAGCTCCTCCAGAATCAATTCAGCCATTTCCGTGGCCAGCACAGCTCCACACAGCTCAAGGCGGGGAATGGTTGGCTCTGGTTGAGGGGCTAACTTTGCTTTCCCGAGCACAAAGCCCACTCTGCACTGCCCACCTGGTGTGATGACCCTTAGGTAAGCTACTGCCCCTATGGCCCAGTTAGAAGCATCCGAAAAGAGACACAGCTCTGTGTATATGGCACTGGACAGGGACTGCTGTATGTATGAGCGGGAAATGTGAAGACAGCTCAGGTCTTGTAGTGACTTTTTCCAAGTTTCCCATTTATTCAGCTTGTCTGCAGGGAGGTCAGTGTCCCAGTCACACACCTCTGTGGAAAGTTCTCTCCACAGTGCTCGTCCTCGAATGGTCACTGGGGCAACAAAGCCCAGTGGGTCGAAGAGGCTGTTGACCGTGGACAGCACTCCATGACGTGTGAATGGCTTGTCACTGACCGCCACTCTGAAGGTGAAAGTGTCAGAGTCGATGTCCCAGCACAAACCGAGACTTCTCTGCACAGGCAGGGCTTCCTTGTCAAGGCCTAAGTCTCTTAAGCCTGCGGCCAGATCTTCGGATGAGAATGCTTTCATCACCTCAACACTGTTTGAGGCAATCTTGTGCAGCTTGAGATTAGATTCAGCAAGTGATGCTCGTGTGTGCTTGAGCAGGTCGATGGCCTCGGCTTCGGTCGGGAGGGAGATGAGCCCATCATCCACATAAAAGTGTCTCTCGACGAAGCAACGCGAGTCTGATCCATACCTCTCTTCATTCTGTTGAGCGGCTCTCCGTAGGCCATACGTGGCCACTGCTGGTGAGGGGCTATTCCCGAACACGTGCACACGCATGCGGTACTCAGTTACCTCCTTTCTTGGGTCGTTGTCTTTGTGCCAGAGGAATCGTAAGTAATTCCTGTGATCTTCTCTCACTAAGAAGCCGTAGAACATTTGGTGGATGTCAGCAGTAACCGCAATGAGCTCTTTTCGGAATCTGAGCAGGACTCCGAGAAGGGAGTTGTTTAAACCGGGGCCTGAGAGTAAGACGCTGTTCAGCGAGATGCCACCCTCTGGTGCGCTAGAGTCAAAGACAACCCTAATCTGGCCTGGCTTTTGGGGGTGAAACACACCGAAGAAGGGTAAGTACCAACGCTCTGTGTTCTCGCTGAGAGGGGATGCTTCCTCTGCGTGCCCGTTTTTGAAGAGTCCCTCCATGAAGGCAAGAAACTGTTCTTTCATTTCAGGGTTTTTGTTCAGCGTGCGTTGCAAGGAGTGGAGGCGAGAGAGCGCCTGAGCACGGTTATTTGGGAGATGTGGCCTAGGTGACCGAAATGGCAGTGGAGCAGTCCAGCTGTTTTGCTTGTCCTGAACAAACTGTTCATGCATTGTTTTCAGAAATGTCTCATCCTCAAAGGACAATGCAGGTTTGTTGTCGTTTTCTGTTCTACTGAACACGTTGAGGCCGAGCTCGTTTTTAGCATGAACACTGACTGCTGGATGGCGAGGGAGACCATGGCTCTGCTCCCCGCCATAACTTGCCCTCTCTTTCACGTGGATGTGACTTTGGCATGGTGTCAGGAAAGATGGACGCCCATTCTGTAGGATATTAGTTTTGTAGACAGCTACAGTAGGCTTGTGTGTGCTGTCGATGCAAACTTCCCCAACTATGACCCACCCGAGGTCTAAGCACTGTGCAAAGGGTGCACTGTTGGGCCCATTAATCTGCTCCCTCACCTTATGCACACGGATGATGTCCCTACCCAGCAGTATTAGGATCTGTGCTTCAGGATCGAGCTCTGGGATTTGTGAGGCCACAGGTCTTAAATGGGCATGCGAAAGAGCGACCTCTGGTGATGGGATTTCTGCCCTATTGCTTGTCATTTCATTGCATTCAATGAGTGGGGGTAAATCTAAGCACACCTTGCCATTCATGGCTTCTATCTGGAACCCTACTGCCTTCCTGCCAAGCATTTCTGAGGTGCCCACACAGGTCTTCATGAGGTAGAGTGAAGGGCTGCCCTGGACGCCGAAGAGCTGAAAAAACTCTGACCGGGCCAGTGAGCGGTTGCTCTGGTCATCCAGGATGGCATACATTTTGACGGCTTGTTCTCTATTGCCTTGTGGGTAAACTTGGACCAAGCATATCTTCGCGCATGAACGCACAGGGAGACCGTCTCCGCAGATTTTGGTGCACTTTGACTCGATCTCTGGAGGAGCACCATTCTGCTGTGCCGTGTATGACTGTGTGACAGAGGGTGCGGTTTGAGAGAGGGGGGTGTCAGGATGCAGAGCTGTACAATGTTCATCACTCTCACAATCACTGCACTTGAGCTTAACAAGGCATTCTTTAGCTAGGTGAGAAGGTGAGCAGCATTTGTAGCATCTTTTGTGTTCTTTCAGCAGCTTTTTGCGTTCTGCGAGTGACTTCATTTTAAAGCCTCTACATTTTTCTAGGGGGTGCAGCTTGTTATGAAGTGGACAGAATTTAACTGGATCATTGCCTTGTCCCGCTCCCTGAGGCAGACCGGACTCTGTCATAGCCACGTCAGTTTTGTGGACAGATATGGCAGTTCTCAAACCCTCAGGTTTTGCTGCGGCCCTCTCACTGAGCTGTTGACCCTGACTACAGTTCAGGATAAAGCTAGGGTCGTTTCTGGCCTTTGCTTGACCGCGAACAAAGTCTACAAAGAAGGCAAATGGGGGAAAACAAACCCTGTGTTGTTCCTTGTATCTTGAGCCTGACGACAGCCATTTTTCTTGAAGATTCAGTGGCAGCTTCTCAACGATGGGATTAACGCTCCGCGGCGTATCGAGGTAGTTGAGGCCGGGTAAATATCCATCTGCTTTGGCTGAGAGTACCTCCATGAGCAGGTCACCTAACTCCCTCAGCTTAACATTCTCCTTTGAAGTTAGACGAGGAAAGCTGTCTAAGCGCTTGAACAGTGAGCTCTCTATCACTTCTGGTGTGGCATAACATTCTTGAAGTCTTGACCAAGACAATTTAAGAGCAGTCTGTGTGTCTGTGATGTACACGGCTCGCATTCTCTTGACGTGTTCAGAGGACTCCTTCCCTAGCCATTTGATAAGTAGGTCTAGCTCTTCACTAGCTGTTAACCCCAGGCCATGGATAGCATTAAAGAATGAGGACTGCCATGCTCTAAAGCTCTCAGGCCTGTCATCAAATTTACTGAGCCCTGTAGTAACTAGCTCCCTGCGGGCTAGATACCTGGCAAAGTCTATCATGTCAGCACCCTGAGTGACGTGAGGGTTGTAGGTGTCATTTCTAGGTGGATGGAGGGGGCGGCTTGGATGATGGTGTGAGGAGTAGCTTTGCTGCTAGTGATCTTCATATGGAGAGTGAGGGTAGGAGCTGGGGAGTTGTGGAGGCTGGTCTGCGGGTAAGTACACGCTCCTTTGTGCGGCTGAATACACTGTTTGAGCATCATTGGGATCTATGGGGTTTGAAATAGAGCCTCGCTGTGTCGTTGGTGGTGACTCTTTCATTTGACGGGGTTGTGGTGCGCTTTGAGGGGGAGCCTGGGAGCTGGAACTGACCTGAGTGGCTTGTTGTTCGACATAAGCCTCTGTCCGCCTTTGTTTCTCCTGTGGTGTGACGCTGCTTCTGAGACTGTGCATGTCCTCTGACTCCTTTCCCGCCGCCGCCGCCTCTAAGACTTCAGCCTCAGCATTGGCAGCAGCTGCTGCCCTCTCAAGTTCAAGTGCCTGTAAGCTCGCTTCTAGTGTGGCCTTTTCCAAGTCCAATCTTGCCCTCTGCTTCTTCAATTCCATCTCTTTTTGTGCGAATGTAGCTCGCGCATGTGCAGCTTCAGCAGTTGCCCTGGCTTTGGCCGCGGCATCTGCTACTGAACACCTTGAAGACGAGGAGCGCTTGGAACTGGCCACTGAAGGAGCTCTGTCTTGTCCGTTTGCTGCGTGGGTCTCCATGACTACAATGCGTGAATCCTCCTGACGGTATGACTTTTCACTGTACTGCTCTCTCTAAGTGTTATGCTCCCTGAGCGTGAACGTAGATTAAACAGTCGGCCAAACTCCTTTTCAAGAGCCAGGAAAATGAGCGTGCTTGCTCCTTTTAATAACTTCTCTTTCATCAAAATGGCAACATGAATCGGAGTGAAACTACAAAAGAAGGAAAATAACATTTCCGTTACTTACTGTACTGTAGGAAGCTAATAAAATTAACAACAGATGATGACATCAAAGATAACGACAACGCATGTTAGCTTAACGTAACATTACATGGAGGTTGGAGAGAAATATTCGACTATCAAATGAATTAACCTTACTCAAGTATTACTAAACTTACATAAAAGAAATACCAGACAAATTAAACCAGCTATGATACGTACAGTCATTGCTTTCTGGCGGGTTCATGAAACACATTGCACACACAACACATTAGCGACCACACTTTGTTTGCTGCATTACTGAACTGACTTCCGTAATGAATAAAGAAAACTTCCTCTGCCTGAGTCCACTTCCTGTGTCACGATGTATCAAAGTAAGAGTAAGTAGTACAAAACTTAGATTAAACACCACTTTACCTTTTAGAAACCTTATGAAATTCTTCTAACGTAAACATATTTTATCCTTATTAAAGTCAAAATGAAAACTTACTATGTAGAGCAGAACAGCTCCGATGTCTTGGTTCAGGGAATTGAGCTGGGAATTATGTCTGTTCCATTGCATAATGTGCATATTGTTCATGATTTAGTGTCGGGTCCTGTCAAAGTGGGCATCCATTCCAAACTTCCTGTGAAGGATGTTGATTTTATTTTGGGGAATGATTTAGCGGGTGGGAAAGTGCTACTTCCTGAGGTGACCGCTAGTCCATCGATTCTGTCTGATTGTGATTCTGATCAAAGCCTTGCTCAGGTGTTTCCAGCTTGTGTCGTTACTCGAGCTCAGGCTCGGAAATATGGTGAGGCTGTTGATCTGTCTGATACGTTCATGTCGGATGGTTTACTTGAGTCTTCTTCCAGCAGCCAATCAGTGACTGTTGTGTCTGAGCCGCTCCCAACTCCTGTGGAGGGTGACTTGTCGCTCTCTGTGGATAAGGAGTTAATTAAGCTGGAGCAGGCGAAAGACCCTAATTTGGCCAAGTGCTGGGATGCTGCTGTTAGCAAGAATGATTTGGATAGCATGTCTGTTGGTTTTTATTGGGAAGATGGTCTGCTAAAACGAAAGTGGATTCCATTACATCTTGCAGACGGAGATTTTGATTCTGTCCACCAGTTAGTTGTTCCTGCAAAATATCGGTTACATGTGTTGACACTCGGACATGATCACGACTTTGCAGACCATTTATGTGTAACAAAGACGTATAATTGTGTTTTGCGTTACTTCTTTTGGCCTGGTATGAAGGCTGATGTTGTTAAACATTGTCGCTCATGTTATAAGTGTCAGGTTGTTGGAAAGCCTAATTAGTGCATTTCCCCAGCGCCACTTTGCCCAATTCCAGTTATCGGTGAACCTTTTGAACGGGTAATTTTAGATTGTGTTGGGCCTTTGCCCAAGACCAAGTCTGGGAACCGGTTTTTTTTAACCATAATGTGTGCTGCCACTCGGTATCCCGAGGCTTTCCCCTTGCGTTCGTTGAAGGCCAAGCCCATTGTAAAGGCCCTTCTGCGATTTTTCTCTACGTTTGGTCTCCCAAAAGTAATTCAGACTGACCAAGGTTCTAATTTCCTCTCTCGTTTATTCAAACAGGTGCTGCATGAGCTGTCTATCAAGCATGCAGTATCTAGTGCGTATCACCCAGAGTCCCAGGGCGCGCTAGAAAGATTCCATCAAACTTTAAAGTCAATGTTGCACACTTATTGCTTTGAGTCTGAGAAAGAATGGGATGAGGGAGTTCCTTTGCTTTTGTTCGCTGCTCGTGAAACGACACAAGAATCTCTTGGTTTCAGTCCAGCAGACCTTGTGTTTGGTCATACAGTTCGCGGTCCTCTGAAACTGCTCAAAGAAAATTGGGAATCGGAAGAGTCTAACAAGAAGTGTAACATTCTTGACTACATGAGTTCATTTCGAGAACGACTGCACAGAGCTTGCGAGTGCGCTCGGGAAGCTTTGTCCTCTGCGCAGAGTAAAATGAAAAAACGCTTTGATCGCAAGGCTGTGCAGCGCTCTTTTGTTAAAGGGGATAAAGTGTTGGTTTTACTGTCCATGCTTGGTTCGTCACTGTCCGCCAAATTCTTTGGTCCTTATGAGATTGACAGAAAACTCAGTGAAACTGATTATGTGGTAAAAACGCCTGACAGAGGGCGGAAAACGCGTGTGTGTCACATCAATATGTTGAAACCTTATGTGACACGAGAAGGTGAGAGCAGTGATTCTCACAGTGTCAGCAGTAGCGCCTCTTCCTCTGCTTGAAGAGGATGGCCTTAATTTCGGCGATGTGCCGGTGTTTTGCGCTCGTTTTAAAAATTCAGAGATTTTGAAAGACTTGCCTTCATTTTTGTCTTATTTGCCTGTGTCTTATGCAACTGACATGCAACATCTTATTTTACAGTTTCCTGAGTTGTTCTCTGATGTGCCGTCTTTAACAAATGTGCTGAGCCATGACATCGACACGCAAGGCCATGCGCCGATTAAGCAACATCCGTATCGGGTAAATCCATCTAAACGTGCAATCATGAAGTCTGAAGTGGCCTATTTAGTTGAACATGGTTTAGCTCAGCCAAGTTTTAGTGCGTGGAGTTCGCCCTGTCTTTTAGTCCCAAAGTTGGACGGTACATATTGTTTTTGCACGGACTATAGGAAGGTCAATGCCGTCACCAAGTCTGATTCATTTCCATTACCACGTATGGAAGACTGTGTTGATAGGGTGGGTTCGGCTTCGTTTGTTACCAAATTAGACCTTTTGAAGGGGTACTGGCAAGTACCGCTGACACCCAGAGCTGCTGAAATTTCTGCCTTTGTTACATCAGACAGTTTCCTGCAGTATTCTGTAATGGCGTTTGGTTTAAAGAATGCACCCTCTACCTTCCAGCGTTTGATGAATAAAGTGCTTGCTGGAGTTTCTAATTGTGAAGCATATTTGGATGACGTCATCATTCATTCATCGTCATGGGCTGAACATTTGGAAGATGTTCGTATCGTCTTTGCGCGGTTGAGGGATGCGTCTCTAACCTTGAATCTTGCCAAGTGCGAGTTCGGGAAGGCTACCGTCACTTATTTGGGGAAACAAGTTGGCCAGGGTCAAGTTCGCCCTCTAGAGGCCAAGGTGTTGGCTATTGTAAGTTTCCCATACCAACCACGAGAAGGGAGCTGCGCAGGTTTTTGGGCATGGCAGGCTACTACCGTGGTTTCTGCCGAAATTTTTCTGATGTCGTTCTTCCTCTGACAAATTTGTTAAAACATGGTTGTGACTTTGATTGGTCTCAGGATTGTGAGTTGGCATTTAAAAATGCAAAGGCTTTGTTGTGTAGTGCGCCAGTATTGGCTGCTCCCAATTTCCAGCTGCCTTTCAAACTGGAGGTTGACGCCAGTGTCACAGGTGCTGGAGCTGTTCTTCTACAGGAAGATTTGAATGGAATTGATCACCCCATTTTGTATTTTTCAAAGAAGTTTTCTAAACACCAACTTCATTATAGCACAATCGAAAAAGAAGCTCTAGCTCTGTTGCTTGCTTTACAACATTTTGAGGTGTATGTTGGGTCAACCACAGTTCCTTTGATTGTTTTTACTGACCATAATCCTCTTGTTTTTCTATCCAGGATGCGGAACACAAACCAGAGACTGATGCGTTGATGATTTACAAGGTTTCAACCTGGATATCCAGTATAAGAAGGGCAAGGATAATGTCTTGGCAGATGCTTTGTCCCGCATTTAGTGTGGATTTGTAGTGTCAGTGTTTATTCTAGTACCATATAATGGTAGTGCTGTGTGAACTATATGGCAGTCTTTTGTTCAACCTATAGTAGGTTGAACTTTTGGTGGTGGGGGTGTTGCGTGTTACGCCTCCTGTGTTTGTATGTGTGCATGTTTCTCCTTCTTTGTGTGTGTGTCTCTCTCTCTTCAGGTGTAGCAGCTTGTGTTGGCTCCTCCTCCTTTCACCTGTTTTCACTTGAGGAAGGCCTATATAAACCTGTGCTTCCACCTGTTAGAGAGGAGAGAGGGTTTTGGGGTTTTTGCATGCTCGTCTTGCCATTTCGCGTCTGTCTGCTTGGTTGAGGGTTGGCTCCTGGGACTGCCACCCTCCTTGTTGGACTTTGCATTCCGTTTTTTCTATCACCTTTTGTTAAGCACTTTTGTAAATAAATTTCACCCTTTTTACGTTGTCTTGTGTTTTGGGTTTATGTCACCACCCCTTTTTTTTTTTTTTTGATTGTTCATGCCTCCCTAGAGCATGTAACATTGCAGAGCAGCCTCAGTGTGGGCTACAAGTGGCAAACAGTAACTCTCAGATCAGTTGTTCCAGTGTCTTTGCCTGTAGTCATTTTGGATTAAACAGACTGCCATCAGTACGATACCGGATGATGTCCTCATCATCCAGATCCTCTGTGGCCTGCTGGAGCATCATACTGAAGAATATGGTGAAGAGAGTGGGAGCGAGGACGCAGCCCTGCTTGACACCATTGGCAATGGGGAAAGGCACTGAGAAATTGTTGCTGTGTTTTAATTTGGCCACGCTGATCCTCATGGAGTTGGATGACCATGTTGAGAAACTTTGGGGGGCAGCCAAGTCTTTCCATGATTTGCCAGAGACCTTTCCTGCTGACAGTATCAAACTCTTTGGTGAGGTTGACAAACGTTACGTACAGTCCCTTGTTCTGTTCTCGACATTTCTCTTGGAGTTGTCTGAGAACGAAGACCATGTCAGTGGTACTCCTGTTAGCTCTGAACCCGCACTGACTCTCAGGGAGATGTTCTGCAACTGTGGGCACTAGCCTGTTCAGCAGTATTCTTGCAAGGATTTTGCCAGCTATGGACAGTAGGGTGATCCCATGGTAGTTGGAACAGTCAGACTTCTCCCCCTTGTTCTTGTATAAGGTGATTATTGCATCTCGGAGATCCTGAGGTAGTTTTACCCTGTTCCCAGCAGCAGACGAGGAGTTCGTGTAGTTTGGTGTGCAGTGCCAGTCCCCCGTATTTCCATACTTCTGGTAGAATGTCGTCAACTCCTGCGACCTTTCCACTTTTCAGCTGGCCTATTGCCTTGATGGTCTCTTGGGGTGTTGGTGTGTCATCCAGTTCTGTTTTCAGTTGCTGTTGTGGAATGCGGAGGATTACTGAGTTCTGAACTGTTCGGTTGGTGCTGAAGAGCGTCTGGAAGTGTTGTGACCAGCAAGTCAGAATAGATGCCATGTCCGTGAGCAGTGACTGCTGTGCAGCAGGCTTTGGACATGGTGTGTGAGGCTGTATACTGCTTTGAGGGCTTCATAGAATCCTCTCTAGTCCCTTGTATCTGCTCAGAGCTGTGTTTTCTCTGCGATGTTTGTCCACCATTCGTTTTTGATCTCTTGAAGCTTGCGCTGTAGGTTGGTGCATGTGAGATGGAAAGTTGCTTTCTTTGTGGGACAAGATGGCTGTGCTAAGTGAGCCTGGTGTGCAGATATTTTCTTTGCCAACAATTCCTGGATTTCTGTGTTGTTCTCATCAAACCAGTCTCTGTTCTTCTTTGTACTGAATGCAAGTATTTCCTCCGAGGTCTGTAGGATGGTAGTTTTCAGATGTTCCCACAGCACTTCTGGGGAAGGGTCAGTTTGATGGTGTGTTCCCTCTAGTCTCGAGTGTAGGCTTGCCTGGAAGTTTGCCTTTACTTCGGCAGACTGAAGGCTCCGAACATTAAGTTTTTTCCTTGGGACTCCCCCTCTTTTTGGCTTAAACTGCAGGCGAAGACTGCAGCGAACTAGGCGGTGATTAGTATGGCACTCTGCACTTGGCGGCACTCTGCACTTGGCATCACTCTGATGTGTAGGACATCCTTGAGGTCATGCTGGTGCACTAGGATGTAATCAATAAGATGCCAGTATTTCAACCTGGGATGCATCCAGGTTGTTTTCAGCCTGTCTCTTTGTTGATAAATGGTGTTTGTAATGGTGAGTTTTTGTTCGGTGCAAAACTCTAGAAGCAGACAGCCGTTTTCATTGCAGTTTCCAACACCATGTTTTCCAAGTACTCCTTTCCAGGCTTCTGAGTCATGACCAACCCTGGCATTAAAATCACCAAGGATAAAGACCTTGTCGTTTGCAGGAGTGTTTTGCAAGAGCTTACGCATGTCAGAGTAGAACTTGTCCTTCTCAGCAGGTGCTGCTTGAAGAATCGGAGCATACACACTGAGCAGTGTGGCATACTATTGCTCGTTTAGGAGGGGGATACGGATGGGTATGATGTGGTCTGAGTGACCTGTAGGTAGGGTTTCAAGCTTGGCTGCAATGGAATCCCTGATCATGAAGCTGACACCTGCAAGGCGTCTCTCCGTTGCTGGCTTGCCCGACCAGTACAAGGTATATCCGGCTCCGTGTTCTGTGAGGCTGCCTTCCATTGGGAGGCAGACTTCACTAAGAGCAGCAATGCCAATGCTTAGTCTAGAGCAGGGGTGTCATACTCATTTTGGTTCAGGGGCCATATACAGCCCATCTGATCTCAAGTGGGCCGGACCAGTAAAATAATTGCAAAATAACCTTTGTCAACTCCAAATCTTTAGCAATGGATCTAGATTATTACACATTTACCATATTCACAGAGAGGCCAATGGATTTGAAATAAAATGCATTTCACTCTCAAACCACTGGTTTATTTTTATACAGTTGAGTGAATAAATTTTTACATCTGACAACCTGAACCAACTCCCCACACTAATGTTGGCAAAGGCAGATTGCTTTTCAGGGCACACGACTTCTGCAGCCTTCAGCATGCATTTTTTCACAAGTTCACCATCAGAAAATGGCTTGGATGCTTGCACCAACTCGTTTGCAATAAGGTAGCTAGCTTTCACTGCTCCATCACTGACCTCACGGCTGTGAGTAAAGGCAGACTGCTGTTTCTTCAGGCCAACTAACAATTCGTTTATCTTCTCTTTTCTTAATTGTCCATACAAATTGTGAATTTTTTCTTTATGATGAGTCTCATAGAGGCGCTGAATATTATATTCTTTGAGCACTGCAACCTGTTGATTTACATACCAAGCACACTGGTTTTGTATTCACCTCTGTGAATAAATAATACTCAGTCCATTTTTCCTGGAAAACTCTGCACTCTATGTCAACTTTTCTTCTGTTTGACAAAGACATTTTGGTAATGAGGGTATCACTATTGATAATTTTGATAGCAACTTAATAGTGGTGAGGCAAGACTGCCATTCATGGAATCAGACAGCATATCTGGGCACGTTGCTAAAATGTGCTGTTTATTTCCTGATCTCTTGTTATGTCAGTACTGCTTTTTTTGGCTGCCCCTAGCGGCTGAATTGAGCATTTCAGTTATTTCTTTAAAAATTCATAAGTCATCACAGGAATGGGCTAGAGATTTACTTTTTTTTTTGACATCCTTAGAAATTTTTTCTCTACAAGTATGGGGCCAGATTAAACCATCTAGCGGGCCGGATCCGGCCCGCGGGCCGGATGTTTGACACCCCTGGTCTAGAGAGTTCTTGTGCTATAAGAGCAGATCATCGTTCTGTGTGACCACCATCTTTGGTGTCAAGCATGGTTCTGATATTCCAGCATGTGAGTTTGAGACCTTTCATACCCACCGAGGTGGGTGGATAGGTTGTTTTTGTAGTTTTCTTTGATTTCTCTTGTGCTCGACTGGTTGGAAGATGCCCGTTGACTGCGGCTAACCAACTGGGGGTTGATGGAGACAAGCTTTGGTTAAGCCACTTTTTCTAGGCTCCTCTCCGTGTGGAGCAAGCAGTGCTCTCCCTAACAAGGGCTACTTGGCCATTCAGGGTGCTGCACCTAGCTCTAGTCTAACAGAACTCTACTAGCCTACTGTACCGTGATATCTCTTGTATAGGTTTAAGAAGCAAACGCTAGGTCAGAGAAGCATATATGCTAACCATTTTAATGCAGATGGAAATGCTGTCAAACTTTGGAAACAATAAACACACTGTACTTAAATAATTCCTTGTCTATGTATTTGTCCAAGCTTCTTCAACTTCTTAACTACTCTGATCATTCCAGATATTGGATGGTATTTTTAGGCTATTTGTTTACAGTACTACTTCAGCACTGGTCACTCTTGTATTCTCTTGGCTACATGCACTTATTGTTAGTCATTTTGAATTAAAACGTCAGCCAAATGACTGTAATGTAGTGTAATGTTTGAATAATGTACAATATCTAAACAACCATTACATAGAATTAATGTTGTTGATTAATACATTTTTGGGGGCATAAGTTAAACATTGTGGGGTGTTATTCAAGAAAAATGGTTTAGTTTTTTTTTTTTTGTGTGTGTGTTGGACTAGAGGAAGTTTAAGGGCCACTTTTATTTTGGCCTGGGCCACTAAGGATTCAGGGATACTGGCCTGAATGGCAACCAAGCACTGAAGTTAATTTTTAGCCCTGAGGCTTGTGTTTCAAAACTGGGTTTATTCGTGAAAGAGTTCAGTGACTGTACCTGTATTGTATCGCATAAAGTTCATGCTCTTTTTACATCAAAACCTTCAGTGTCATTTTTCCACTTGGCACACTTTCTACATCAGCACCAGATAGCTGCCGAACCCTTTGACCTGCCTTCCCGACTTTGCACTTGCAAATTATCTGATGATTCGCTGTTGAAATCATTTACCAGATGTGGATAGTCGTTTGTCTGCGGTTCATACAGATATCCAGTTTCTTCACTGTCTATACTGACTTGAAGATAGCCTGGATTTATTCCAATGAAAGAGTTAACATGTATGTTTATATCGGCTACACTTCTGGTACTTGGCCATCAATGACTTGATGTCACATCCTGGGCGCCATATTGGTTGCCCATGTGCGAAAAGCTTCATGTACTTTTGGACTTTTAAAGCTACTTATGATAGCTAATCAGGTGCCTGCACTTGTGTGCAGCATTATCATTAGGGCTTGACTATCGATATCGGTTCATGTTTCAATCGGACAGAACTCGTGCAATTTTGGCGAGATGAATGGACACAAATAATATGATACAGATGTGCAAAGCAAATGGAGACGCATTCGATCCAATTCAATTTTATTTGTATAGCACTTTTAACAATATACATTGTTGCAAAGTAGCTTTACAGAAATATATGAATTCCAGATATAAAATGTAAACATATGAATTATGCCTAGTGAGCAAGCCTGAGGTGACAGGGGCAAGGGAAAAACTCCCTGAGATGACATGAGGAAGAAACCTTAAGAGGAACCAAACTCAAAAGGGAACCCAGCCTCGTTTGGGTGGTAACAGATAACATGATTATAAATAACTTGCTTCTATAAGTGTGTCCTATATGGTCAAAAAAGTGCAGTTGTGTCACGATGAAATTCATTATAGATTTGACATGAAGTTATCAACTTACTGATGGAAACTTGAGTATAAGCTGTTCGTGGAAACTGCAGTCCTGCCTACAAAAAATGTTTGTATTGATTGTCCAAAGCCATGTTCTAAGTGTATCTTTAGGCTGTCCACCCTCACAGGAGCGAAGTGATGAGAAGTCCAGCCAGAAGTAGGGCACAGGATGGATCAGGCAGGTCTGGAGAGCAGGAGAGGTCAGCATCACTGGTTTCTCAGAAGTAGAAAAGTAGAATGTGTAGTGCGCACGTGCGAGAGAAAAACACAGATTGTTAGGTGTGCTCATTGTCATGTAGTGGTTAAGAACTGTGCACATTGTGCTCTGAATGCAAGCAGAGACACCGGCAAGACTGTGATGGCATAACTAAAAGGGAGAGCCAGAACATGACACAGACATGAGGCCGCCCTGGGACATAGTGTCCAGCAACTCCACCATCAACAAGTCAAGTCAAGTTTGTTTGTATAGCGCTTTTAACAATAGACATTGTCCCAAAGCAGCTTTACAGAATCTGAATGACCCAAGACATGAGCCAATTTTATCCCTAATCTATCCCCAATAAGCAAGCCCGTGGCAAGGAAAAACTCCCCCAGGTGACACGAGGAAGAAACCTTGAGAGGAACCAGACCCAAAAGGGAACCCATCCTCACCTGGACAACAACAGACAACATGACTATAACATCAACAATTTCATTGATGTTATGACTCTTCATTCATGGAAACTTGAGTGCAAAACTGTTCATGACAACCGCAGTCCCAAAGTTAGCAAGCCAACTGTAGTCCATAGCCATAAGAGCATTACTGTAAGTGTCCAGAGTGTCTTCCAAGTGTGACTTTCAACTGTTCATATGGGGCTATCCTCCACAGGAGCGATGTGATGGGACTCCAACCAGACATAGGGCATCAGGATGGATCAGGCAGGTCCGAGGAGCAGAAGAGGTCAGCACCTCGATCCCAGGATTGACATGTAACTCAGAAGGACAGATTTGGAGGGGGGGGGGGAGAAGAGGGAAAACGCAGGTTGTTAGGTATGCCCAATGTCACCTGAATAAGTAGGTACAGTATACATTTTGCGCTGCGTACAGTACAAGCAGGGACTCCGGCAAAACTAACTATGACCGCATAACTAAAAGGGGAGAGCCAGAAGGTAGCACAGGCATGAGGGAGCCCCGGGACATAAAGCAGCCAGCCACTACACCGTCAATAAACTAGAGTGAGCAAGCAAGTGGGGGGCTGACAGCATCCATACATCCCAGTTTACCAAAACACACTGTCTGAGGACCCTCTAGATCTACAACCCCGATTTCACAAAAGTTGTGACAAAGTACAAATTGTAAATAAAAACGGAATGCAATGATGTGGAAGTTTCAAAATTCCATATTTTATTCAGAATAGAACATAGATGACATATCAAATGTTTAAACTGAGAAAATGTATCATTTAAAGAGAAAAATTAGGTGATTTTAAATTTCATGACAACAACACATCTCAAAAAAGTTGGGACAAGGCCATGTTTACCACTGTGAGACATCCCCTTTTCTCTTTACAACAGTCTGTAAACGTCTGGGGACTGAGGAGACAAGTTGCTCAAGATTAGGGATAGGAATGTTAACCCATTCCTGTCTAATGTAGGATTCTAGTTGCTCAACTGTCTTGGGTCTTTTTTGTCGTATCTTCCGTTTTATGATGCGCCAAATGTTTTCTATGGGTGAACGATCTGGACTGCAGGCTGGCCAGTTCAGTACCTGGACCCTTCTTCTACGCAGCCATGATGCTGTAATTGATGCAGTATGTGGTTTGGCATTGTCATGTTGGAAAATGCAAGGTCTTCCCTGAAAGAGACGTCGTCTGGACGGGAGCATATGTTGCTCTAGAACCTGGATATACCTTTCAGCATTGATGGTGTCTTTCCAGATTTGTAAGCTGCCCATGCCACACGCACTAATGCAACCCCATACCATCAGAGATGCAGGCTTCTGAACTGAGCGCTGATAACAACTTGGGTCATCCTTCTCCTCTTTAGTCTGAATGACACGGCGTCCCTGATTTCCATAAAGAACTTCAAATTTTGATTCGTCTGACCACAGAACAGTTTTCCACTTTGCCACAGTCCATTTTAAATGAGCCTTGGCCCAGAGAAGACGTCTGCGCTTCTGGATCATGTTTAGATACGGCTTCTTCTTTGAACTATAGAGTTTTAGCTGGCAACGGTGGATGGCATAGTAAATTGTGTTCACAGATAATGTTCTCTGGAAATATTCCTGAGCCCATTTTGTGATTTTCAATACAGAAGCATGCCTGTATGTGATGCGGTGCCGTCTAAGGGCCCGAAGATCACGGGCACCCAGTATGGTTTTCCGGCCTTGACCCTTACGCATAGAGATTCTTACAGATTCTCTGAATCTTTTGATGATATTATGCACTGTAGATGATGATATGTTCAAACTCATTGCAATTTTACACTGTCGAACTCCTTTCTGATATTGCTGCACTATTTGTCGGCGCAGAATTAGGGGGATTGGTGATCCTCTTCCCATCTTTACTTCTGAGAGCCGCTGCCACTCCAAGATGCTCTTTTTATACCCAGTCATGTTAATGCCCTATTGCCAATTGACCTAATGAGTTGCAATTTGGTCCTCCAGCTGTTCCTTTTTTGTACCTTTAACTTTTCCAGCCTCTTATTGCCCCTGTCCCAACTTTTTTGAGATGTGTTGCTGTCATGAAATTTCAAATGAGCCAATATTTGGCATGAAATTTCAAAATGTCTCACTTTCGACGTTTGATATGTTGTCTATGTTCTATTGTGAATACAATATCAGTTTTTGAGATTTGTAAATTATTGCATTCCATTTTTATTTACAATTTGTACTTTGTCCCGACTTTATTGGAATCGGGGTTGTACACCTTTACCTCATAAACACCATTTACAAAAGGCTTGACAAAACCGATATGTTTTCAGCTTAGACTTACAGTGGGGCAAAAAAGTATTTAGTCAGTCACCAATTGTGCAAGTTCTCACACTTAAAAAGATGAGAGAGGCCTGTAATTTTCATCATAGGTACATTTCAACTATGAGAGACAGAATGAGAAAAAAAATCCAGAAAATCACATTGTCTGATTTTTAAAGAATTTATTTGCAAATTATGGTGGAAAATAAGTATTTGGTCAATAACAAAAGTTCATCTCAATACTTTGTTATATACCCTTTGTTGGCAATGACAGAGGTCAAACGTTTTCTGTAAGTCTTCACAAGGTTTTCACACACTGTTGCTGGTATTTTGGCCCATTCCTCCATGCAGATCTCCTCTAGAGCAGTGATGTTTTGGGGCTGTCGCTGGGCAACACGGACTTTCAACTCCCTCCAAAGATTTTCTATGGGGTTGAGATCTGGAGACTGGCTAGACCACTCCAGGACCTTGAAATGCTTCTTACGAAGCCACTCCTTCGTTGCCCGGGCGGTGTGTTTGGGATCATTGTCATGCTGAAAGACCCAGCCACGTTTCATCTTCAATGCCCTTGCTGATGGAAGGAGGTTTTCACTCAAAATCTCAGGATACCTGGCCCCATTCATTCTTTCCTTTACACGGATCAGTCGTCCTGGTCCCTTTGCAGAAAAACAGCCCCAAAGCATGATGTTTCCACCCCCATGCTTCACAGTAGGTATGGTGTTCTTTGGATGCAACTCAGCATTCTTTCTCCTCCAAACATGACAAGTTGAGTTTTTACCAAAAAGTTCTATTTTGGTTTCATCTGACCATATGACATTCTCCCAATCCTCTTCTGGATCATCCAAATGCTCTCTAGCAAACTTCAGATGGGCCTGGACATGTACTGGCTTAAGCAGGGGGACACGTCTGGCACTGCAGGATTTGAGTCCCTGGTGGCGTAGTGTGTTACTGATGGTAACCTTTGTTACTTTGGTCCCAGCTCTCTGCAGGTCATTCACTAGGTCCCCCCGTGTGGTTCTGGGTTTTTTGCTCACTGTTCTTGTGATCATTTTGACCCCACAGGGTGAGATCTTGCGTGGAGCCCCAGATTGAGGGAGATTATCAGTGGTCTTGTATGTCTTCCATTTTCTAATAATTGCTCCCACAGTTGATTTCTTCACACCAAGCTGCTTACCTATTGCAGATTCAGTCTTCCCAGCCTGGTGCAGGTCTACAATTTTGTTTCTGGTGTCCTTTGACAGCTCTTTGGTCTTGGCTATAGTGGAGTTTGGAGTGTGACTGTTTGAGGTTGTGGACAGGTGTCTTTTTTATACTAATAACGAGTTCAAACAGGTGCCATTAATACAGGTAACGAGTGGAGGACAGAGGAGCCTCTTAAAGAAGTTGTTACAGGTCTGTGAGAGCCAGAAATCTTGCTTGTTTGTAGGTGACCAAATACTTGTTTTACCGAGGAATTTACCAATTAATTCATTAAAAATCCTACAATGTGATTTCCTGGATTCTTTCCCCCCATTCTGTCTCTCATAGTTGAAGTGTACCGATGATGAAAATTACAGGCCCCTCTCATCTTTTTAAGTGGGAGAACTTGCACAATTGGTGGCTGACTAAATACTTTTTTGCCCCACTGTAAATGCTGAGACTGTGTCTGATTCCCGAACACTATTTGGAAGGCTGTTCCATAACTGGGGCCTTTGTAGGAAAAGGCTCTGCCCCCTGATGTAGCCTTCACTATACGGGTTACCAGCAGATAGCCTGCACCTTTTGATCTAAGTAGGCGTGGCGGGTCATAAAGGACCAGAAGTTCGCTCAGGTACTGTGGTGCGAGACCATTCAGTGCTTTTAAAAGTAAATAGTAGTATTTTATAATCAATACGAAATTTGCTTGGGAGCCAATGCAGTATGGATAAGACAGGGGTGATGTGGTCATATTTTCTAGTTCTAGTAAGGACTCTTGCTGCTACATTTTGAACTAACTGGAGCTTGTTTATGCACTTATTGGAACATCCAGACAGTAAGGCAGTACATTAATCCAACCTGGAGGTAACGAAAGCATGAACTAGTATTTCTGCGTCGTGTAGTGACATTAAATTTCTTATCTTAGCAATGTTTCCACTGTTATGCTGATGACACATAGTTGTATCAACAAACCTGAATGTATGCCTGAATGAACATATCCCAGCTATATTTGCTGAAGGTGCTTCTATCAAGTATTGACCCAGAGGCTTGAATCCTTTGCAACTTTATTTTTGTTGCTTATTTAACCTTTGCATCACAAAATTTTTTTTTTGCACCTTTAAAAGTTAAACATATTGTCCAACATTAAAAAAAATGCAGAAAAGTTCAAGGTGGGTCAATTCTTATGCAAGGCATGGTAATTTAACAATCTTATCACAGGTTTTCTAAAAAAAAAACAGTTTTGTGCAGGTGATCAATGTTATTCAGGAACAATCAATGTGATCAACATCTGACTGAAAAAAGTGAAAAAAAAAATGATTGTGTGTTTGATTTAGTGGCAATCGGTCTTCAAAGACATTCAAACCAAAGAAAAACATTCCAGAGGGTTCTCATCAGTATGAGCTGTTGAAACATGCTGAAGCAACACTGGGAAGTGGTAACCTTCGAGCTGCTGTTATGTTACCAGAAGGAGAAGACCTTAATGAATGGATTGCTGTTAATAGTAAGTGTGTATGTCTGTATTCTTGTCCATTAAAAATAAATGACATTATCTTTCATAAAATCTCATGTTAATAAAAACATCACGTGAAACCGGTTAATGGATCTACATGTGAGGTTTTTACATTTTAAAATATCTGTTGTAAAGGAGCATACATACTGGAAGCAATTTGCTGGTCTCCCATACGTTTACATGCACATCCAAATCGAGCTGCTGTCGGTAATCGAGCTGAAGGTCCCAGCAGGGGTGCCAGAGAAATCCAATCCTACATGCACACAATGAAATCGGGCTATTGTGTGAGGTGCATTGTGCACCCGAGCCACAGGTGGCGCTACACGCCCCATCGTGTTGGTACACTTCCGGTTGTCGTCATGAAGAAGAGCTATTCAAGAGTGTAAACAAAGTTATCAGTTCCGTGTTCTCCATTGCGCGTTTTTCTCCCGTCCATGAATTTTAATATATTCAACTCCTTAAGCTGAATGAGCATGAACTCTCTCCTTACTGCTCCAGAAGTTCACGTTTCTGCTTGCCTGTGGCAGTGGGGGCGTGGTCAAGCGCCGGTCTGTGACAGGAGGGCGGAGCCAGGGAAGGTGAGTGGCAGAACGACGGTACACCTGACGGTAATTAACCTGTGTTTGTGTGTCTTCCCAGTAACCACGCCCTATTTAAGGAGGCAGAGGGAGAACAGAGGGGAAAGCTCATCCCGGGACTAGAACACAGCGCGCGCGTGTGTGTGTGTGTTTTTCTCTCAAGAATAAAAGTAGGCTGTTAAACTGAAAAGTCTGACAATAAAAAGCCTATTAGTACCAGAAGCTTTGTCCTGCCGTCCTCTGTGCTCCACCCACACTTCAGAGAGCTCTACATCGCCATTTTCTCTTCTTCGTTTGTTCCTCCTGACCTCTTCTGCTGCTCGCTACTACTGTTGTCATGCCGACCGAGGCTGTTGTGTTTCCCGCTTGTGGTCTCGTCACTCGTCACTTCCGGAAGTAGCTCGAACTAGTTCGATAGGGTATACATGCACAAAGTAGCTCGGCAGAAATCGCATAAACTAGGTCGTGTAGCTCGATTCCGAGAAATCAAGTTCGGTTCAATTTCAGCCGAATTAAGGTGTATACATGGCATTTTGAACTTCGATTTCAGTCGAGCAATGGCAGAAATTCGATTCTCTCTATGTGCATGTAAACGTAGTGACTGAAAGTTTGTCACTTGGGCCATCCACTTATAAAGCGATTCACTCATCACCTGGACATTCCAGGCTCCAGTTGCCTCAGTAACCACATAATTCCATATGTGTGCCATATGTTATTTCATAGTTTTAATGTCTTCAGTACTGTTCTGTAGAAAATAGTGAAAATCCAGAAAAACAGAGAAAAGTTTATAGGTCAAAGTTGTAACTTTTTCTGGTTTCTGTAATGCTTTGTTAAGACACATTTTAGGCTGTCTGCCTATATCTAGTGAGCACAATGATGGACTATATCACAGATTCTTCTCATCAAAAATCAGCTAAATCTTTATAAAGAAAATGACTGGCTAAAAGTTTCACCAAAGTAAAAATCAGAAGTCTTGGCTCTATAAATAATCACATTCTGGAAGGAGATCAATCCCTATAAATTGCATCATGTGCCTAAGTGATTTCATTGCAACTCTTGTACACCATTTTGACATAGGTTGTCTCATCTCATCTCATTATCTCTAGCCGCTTTATCCTGCTGTACAGGGTCGCAGGCAAGCTGGAGCCTATCCCAGCTGACTATGGGCGAAAGGCGGGGTACACCCTGGACAAGTCGCCAGGTCATCACAGGGCTGTCACATAGACACAGACAACCATTCACACTCACACCTACGGTCAATTTAGAGTCCCCAGTTAACCTAACCTGCATGTCTTTGGACTGTGGGGGAAACCGGAGCACCCGGAGGAAACCCATGCGGACACGGGGAGAACATGCAAACTCCGCACAGAAAGGCCCTCGTCGGCCACGGGGCTCGAACCCGGACCTTCTTGCTGTGAGGCGACAGCGCTAACCACTACACCACCGTGCCACCCCACATAGGTTGTCTCCTTATGCAAAATGTTTTTGGGAACTTAATGTCAGCATCATCTGTGAGTCAGCGATATCCTTTCACTTCCAATGGTAGTTGCCTCAATTACATTGCCTCAAAGTTGAGAGCAGTTTAACTCTGTACCCGCCTACTTCACATCACTAGCAATTATTTCACCTCTCACCGCCGCATATTGCTGACCTTCATTGACTTCAAATGATTGCTCATCGCCACATCACTGAGAATTGCTTCCTGTGTATAGGCCCTTTACTGTAGTGTTTTCAAGACTAGAGATTATCCAAAACTGTTAATTTTGTATTTTCCAAAGAGATTAAAATATTTATCTATTAGTTTAGTCTTACCTTTGGTGCACAGTTTTTATTCCAAATTTGTAGTAAAAGCCTTCTTCAATTCTGCATAAGGCAGACAGTGTGATGTGGGTCTTGTCATTCCTAATAACTACTTGGGTTTTATTTTAGCTGTTGACTTCTTCAACCAGATCAACATGCTGTATGGCACCATCACTGAATTCTGCACTGAGACCAACTGTCCTGTCATGTCTGCAGGGCCCAAGTAGGGAGAAATCTCATATTTTGTCACTTATATTATGTAATGTATAATATTAGCCTCACCACATGGAAATTTTAGTTTAGGTTGTTTACATTGCAATATAATGCATTCTAAAGAGTATTTTCTGCTTATTTAAATGCTTATTATTTAATCAAAATCGATCAAATACTTCCAGAGATACAGAGACTGCAAGGTGCAGGATCAGGATGATTTCTTGGATCCGGATTGTATGCAATTATATATAGAAACGATACCAAATTATGGACCCCATTTTTTTTTTTTACATATTTATTGTACTTATTCTGCAATAACTTTAAAAATCTTGGAGATATTTCCATGAAACTTGCTACCCAGTAGGAAAATTTTATGCAGAATCCATTTTCAGAAACTTAATTTGCATATTATGCATGTAATTTGCATGTTTTTGAACTCATTTACATTTTATATACAGTATACATTTATCAAATATAACCATTGTGTTAATGAAGCAAGTTTGTTACTTTTCCTTTAAAAATTCACATAGAATCCATTTTTGACCCTGAAGAAATTCTGTCTCTATCCTCTGATTGAAGTCACAGATAAACAAAAGTAACAGGATGTCACTGTATAGACCTTGCCTTGAACATCATATTGCAACAAGATTAACTAAGTTCTGATGTAAACTAAAACCTGATTGGTTGAAATTCATTTATGGGAATACAAATTGTCCCAAGTCTTCCTGCTCTCCCCTATTATACTTGCGGGCTCATATATTTACATAGCAAAGCATTGCTTCTTTGCCTCTCATCACTCTAAAACTTGTCTTGGATCTGGAGAAAATCGTAATGACATGATCCATTTTTCTTGCATAACTTGTAATATGCTAAAAGCAGTCACTGCAAGACTTGTCCAGTGTTAATTACCTCAGATGGAGCATTTATAGGCGGCAAAATCACTGGCTGCCGGCAGTTACTGACAGGGCTGACTTTATTGGCAAGTTTAGGCTTAGATAAATCCTGACAGATCATTGACATTACTCTTTTAGATTTTTCTGATGTGGGTTTTTTCATTTCTTGGTGGATCAGCCGGTTTGGATATCATTTTGCGGGTCATTTGGGAGGTCTGCACCTGACACTGGTATTGGTGGACTTTTAAGGACAGTGAAAAACACTGAGTCCACTGTGGAAACATCTACAGGTGAAGGTACTTGGAATGTGCCCTGTGTATTTGCAAGGCGGAGAAATTCCAACTCGAATTTATTACTGTTTAATATGTTGCATAACGATCACATGAATGAGTGATGTGTAGTAGGACCTGATTTACACCATTTTTAGTAATTGCTCACTTGTTTATTTATGATATCACGAGTGTCTAACAACAATTTTAAAACGTGTTTCCGCAAACATTACATTTTATGGATTTTCATGTGTATCATTAGAAGCAGGAAAAGTTAGAGAATATATTACTGTTCTTATGAAAACTTGCGCAGTTCATGAATAACAAATATTACAATAATGCTGAAGAGGATAAATTTCAACTTACCGTAGAATTATCACTTTTTGGTTGTCAATGATAAATAAGATATCAGACTGAAGCTCAGGATTTCCTCTAATTCATTGTAGTGCTAAAAAAAAAAAAGCAGCCAGTCATACCAGGTCTCTCATGTAATGCTCGGAAAACGAAGTTAGCAAATAGTGAACTGTGCAGACAATGGCCCATTCACACGCTATAGGCTGCAGCACTGCGATGTTTGAATTTCAACTTGCTTGTGGTAATGCTAATAATATACTTTATAATATTTTGTTACTTATGTAATATGTAATGCTATATAACTACATTTGGATGGTTTACAATATCTCTTGTTTTTTCTGCAGGTATGAATATCACTGGGCTGATGGTACCAATATAAAGAAACCAATCAAATGCTCCGCTCCAAAATACATTGACTACTTGATGACTTGGGTCCAAGATCAGCTGGATGATGAAACCCTATTTCCTTCCAAAATTGGTTAGCATGGTATATGGATAAGTAAGGAATATATATACAGTATGTAAATGGTTAAGTAAGCAGTAAAACAATGGGGTGAGTTGTTCTAAGAAAATAATGATTGATGGGGTGATGTGACCACATTACCACCCCAAAGTGTTTTCTTTATCTTATAAAGATTTAATAAATTAAAAGTTCACACTTTATACTTTTAATAATGTACCTATAATGTTTTGAAATGCCTGTGAAGTTAATTCTTTTTACTACTTATATATCACTCATATAGTAGATCTAAAGCAATATATAAGCAGTTAGAAGAATGGTGAATGGAGGTCAAAAAAGAATCTGATGATCACAGTTCTTGTTGGCTCAGCCACTGGCTGAAGCCTATAGAGGCACCTGTCTGTAGGTGTATGTTTAACTGAGTTCGAACATTATTTAAGAATGTAATTGGTGTGCCAGCCTCAGGTAGCGATTCCATAGTTGTGGTGTGGTGCAGCTGCGTACTGACCATGTAAGTGCCACATTACATAACCTCAGTTCATTATGTAATCCTCTGTGCCTCAGCAGTCTAGAGTGCTGTCCAGGAAAGGAATAGATTTTGCAATGTCGGTTCAAATCCTGGTGTCAATGTAAAAGGCTGAAAGATCTGTGCAGGTCTCTCGTTAAGTTGTACAGTTTAGATTGGGGTTTCAGGTTTCAAAAAGTTCACCACCTCCATAACAACATTTTGGAAGGTTGCATGAAAGATGAAGAACTTCAAAATAACATCAGTAAGTTAAAGTTAAAATGAAACGGAGATGGATTTAATTAAAATAAGCTGAATAAATTCTTCAATTTATCCAGGACAGTAATAATTCCATTTGTTCCAGTATCCAAGGGAAGATTCGTTTGTAACTAGTGGAGATTTCCTGGTTTTTTTTTGTTTGTTTGTTTTTTGTTTTCTTACCAAATATGACAAGCAAAGTTGTTCTTGGCAAATTGTTTGTCCTAACAAGCCCTGATAGAGTTGAATGATGGACATGATCAGTGTCCAGATTGTTTTAGAGCTGAGCATCTGTGACAGGTACTTGCACAGCCCTGCCCTAACTGCCATATAATGTCATTAGGGATGTGGGAAGCATGCCTCACAGACTGTGAAAAATACTGCTGTCTGTAAATCTCATTCTTGGAACTTGATGCCCAGTTTGCTGGTCGCTCAACATTGAAGCTGACTGAATATCTTGGTGAAAAGGAGGAACATGGAATGCTCTACTGGCGTTTTGTTATACATCCACCCATATGAGCCACTGGGCTATTCCATATCATTATATCTACTTTCACTGGATAGGAGCAATCACACACTCTGATTAGATACTCCACTACTAGGCTATTAGCTCATATACCGTGAGCATAGAAAAAGAAAATGGTGGAGTGTTTTGCTAAACCACCTGAGGATGAAATAAAAACTCTACTCGAAAACAAAACCCCAAAAAATACAAAAAAGCAACAAAATATGGAATGAAAGTATTTGATGGCAAGAACATATTTTTTTATTTTTCAGGAATTATTATAGCATTTTTCATAAATTGCTACTGTCATTTTGCCAGTTTGTTTACATTCTTTATCTTTAAGCATTAAAATTTGTTGAATTTTTTTTAGACTGGTTCAAAAGCTCAAAGCAGTTTGAAAACTACCTACGGTAATTGAAATGTCCAAGGAAGAATGAAATAAATGTCTAAAGCTATTCTATACCTTGGCGCGACAGCAAGATAGCACTTTCTACAAAGAAAACCAAACAAATAAAACACTAACATCAATTTGTGCAGCCATTGGTAGGTTTTTAAGAAGTCCACCGAAGCAGAAATGATTTTGTTGGACGTTTTGTAGAAAGTTTTTATTTATCGAATTTGCAAAAAATAAAAAATGCTCTGTTCCTCTAAATCCAGTGAATGTGGATATAATAAAACAATTTTCCCCTCAATATCATCATACGTAGCTTATAGCCAACTCGGCTATCAGCACATGTACGACTCAGTTTTGTGGAATAACTGTTAAATATATGTTTAAGAGTGTGTTGAAGCTGCAACATGATAAAAGTGCCAGCTGCCGTTGGTCTCTGGATAAATCTTTAATACACAGGCCCAGGAGACATTAAATGATCACTTCTTTCTTTCAGGGATGAGGGTGAAACATGTTATACAAGAGATTTCCCTTGTTTACTAATCAGTGCTGGTGTATTATTTCCAGAGAGTTTCAAAACCGCGAAAGTAAATGGAAGTCAAGTCAAGTTTATTTGTATAGCACTTTTAGCAATAAACATTGTCGCAAAGCAGCTTTACAGAATTTGAATGACTTAAAACATGAGCTAATTTTATCCCTAATCTATCCCCAATGAGCAAGCCTGTGGCGATGGTGGCAAAGAAAAACTCCCTCAGACGACATGAGGAAGAAACCTCAACGAAACTGACTTCATGTTAACACTGTTAATATTATTAGTCATGCTGTCTGTTGTTGCCCAAATGAGGATGGGTTCCCTTTTGAGTCTGGTTCCTACCAGACTCAAAAGGGAACCCATCCTCATTTGGGCAACAACAGACAGCATGACTAATAATATTAACAGTGTTAACATGAAGTCAGTTTCGTTGATGTTATAAACTCTTCATTGATGGAAACTTGAGTGCAAAACTGTTCATGACAACCGCTCAACTGTAGTCCTCAGCCATAAAAGCATGACTGTAAGAGTCCAGAGCGTCCTCCAAGTGTGACTTTCAACTATCCTCATGGGGCCGTCCTTCACAGGAGCGATGCGATGAGACTCCAACCAGACACAGGGCACCAGGATGGATCAAGCAAGTCTGAGGAGCAGAAGAGGTCAGCATCTCGATCCCAGGACCAACATGTCAGAGGGACAGATTTTGGGGGGGAGGGGGAGAGAGAGAGAAAGAGAGAAAACACAGGTTGTTAGGTATGCCCAATGTCACCTGAATAAGTAGGAACAGTATACATATTGCACTGAGTACAAGCAGGGACTCTGGCAACTAACTATGACAGCATAACTAAAAGGGGAGAGCCAGAAGGTAACACAGGCATGAGGGAGCCCCGGGACATAAAGCAGCCAGTCGCTACACCGTCAACAAACTCGAGTGAGCAAGCGAGTGGGGACTGACAGCATCCATACATCCCAGTTTACCAAAACACTCTATGTCTGAGGACCCTCCAGATCTACACCTTTACCTCATAAACACCATTAACAAAAGGCTTGACTAAACAGATATGTTTTCAGCTTAGACTTAAACACTGAGACTGTGTCTGATTTCCCGAACACTACTTGGAAGGCTGTTCCAAAACTGTGGGGCTTTGTAAGTAAGGGCTCTGCCCCCTGATGTAGCCTTCACTATACGAGGTACCAGCAGATAGCCTGCACCTTTTGATCTAAGTAGGTGTGGCAGGTCGTAGAGAAGCAGAATCTCACTCAGGTACTGTGGTGCGAGGCCATTCAGTGCTTTAAAGGTCAATAGTTGTACTTTATGATCAATACGAAATTTGATTGGGAGCCAATGCAGTGTGGATAAGACAGGGGTGATGTGGTCATATTTTCTAGTTCTAGTAAGGACTCTTGCTGCTGCATTTTGAACTAACTGGAGCTTGTTTATGCACTTATTGGAACATCCAGACAGTAAGGCATTACAATAATCCAACCTGGAGGTAACGAAAGCATGAACTAGTTTTTCTGCATCACGTAGTGACATTAAATTTCTCATCTTAGCAATATTTCTGAGATGAAAGAAAGCTATCCAGGTAATGTTATCAATGTGAGTTTCGAATGAAAGACTGGGGTCAATAATCACTCCGTGTTTTTTTTACTGCTGCATGTGAAGAAGCAGAAAGGCCATCCAGAGTTACTGTGTAATCAGAAAACTTGTTTCTAGCTGCATGTGGTCCTAGTACTTCAGTTTTTTCAGAGTTAAGCAGAAGGAAATTAATAAGCATCCAGTGTCTAATGTCCTTTACACATTCCTCAATTCTATTAAGCTGGTGTCTCTCATCAGGTTTTGCAGAAACATACAACTGTGTGTCATCAGCATAACAGTGGAAACTAATAGATTAGATTAGATGAGATAAAACTTTATTGATCCCTTTGGCCGGGTTCCCTCAGGGAAATTAAGATTCCAGCAGCATCATTACAGATAAACAGAGAAAAGAAATAGAGAAAATTTCTAAATAAATTAAAATAAAGTATTTACATATACAAATATAAAAAGAATAAGATATGGGGAAGGGGGGAAAAGGTGGGGGGGGCGGCGGCAGGAGAGATATTGCACATTGTCCGGTATTGCTTATTGTTAGGCTAGGCTACTACTCCTTCCCATCCTCTGTCCTCCTGTTACCCCTCCTCCCCCCCAGAGAGGAGTTGTACAGTCTGATGGGGTGAGGGACAAAGGAGTTTTTAAGTCTGTTCATCCTGCACTTGGGAAGAAGCATTCTGTCACTGAACAGGCTCCTCTGGTTGCTGATGACGGTGTGCAGAGGGTGACTGGCATCGTCCATGATGTTCAATAGTTTGTCCATAGACCTCTTCTCTGCCACCGTCACCAGAAAGTCCAGCTTCATGCCAACCACAGAGCTGGTCCGCTTGATCAGTTTGTCCAGCCTGGATGTGTCCTTCTTGGATGTGCTGCCCCCCCAGCACACCACGGTGTAAAACAGGACACTGGTGACCACAGACTGATAGAACATCCACAGGAGTTTCCTGCAGATATTAAAGGACCGCAGTCTCCTAAGGAAGTATAGCCTGCTCTGTCCCTTCCTGTATAAGTGTTTGGTGTTGCAAGTCCAGTCCAGCTTGCTGTCCAGCCACAGCCCGAGGTACTTGTAGGAATCCACAGCCTCCACCTCGACTCCCTCGATCAGAACTGGTCGTGACCTTGGTCTGGACCTCCCAAAGTCAATGACCAGCTCCTTGGTCTTTGAGGTGTTGAGCTGCAGATGGTTCCTGTTGCACCACACAGCAAAGTCCCTCACCAGGCTCCTATACTCCTCCTCTCTGTCGTCACTGATACACCCAACGATGGCTGTGTCATCGGCAAACTTCTGAATGTGACACAGCTCCGAGTTG
Source organism: Neoarius graeffei (assembly GCF_027579695.1). Classification (NCBI taxonomy): domain Eukaryota; kingdom Metazoa; phylum Chordata; class Actinopteri; order Siluriformes; family Ariidae; genus Neoarius; species Neoarius graeffei. The sequence continues at coordinate 18,151,022 of NC_083592.1, read as the reverse complement.
TAGCAGAAGTCCGTGGTGTACAGGGTGAAGAGAAGAGGGGCCAGCACCGTGCCCTGGGGTGCTCCGGTGCTGCTAATCACAGTGTCAGACGTGATGTCCTTCAGCCTGACGTACTGCGGCCTGTCAGTGAGGTAGCTGGAGATCCAGGTGACCAGGCAGGGGGCCACTCGCATCCTGTTCAGTTTGTCCTGAAGCAATAGGGGCTGGATGGTGTTGAAGGCACTCGAGAAGTCCAAGAAGAGAATCCTCACTGTGCCATTTCCCTTATCCAAATGCGAGTGGGCTCGGTGTAGCAGGTAGAGGATGGCGTCTTCCACACCAACACCTGCCTGGTACGCAAACTGCAGACAGTCCTGGGCATGTTGTACCTGGGGTCTGAGGAAGCGCCGCTCCAACGTCTTCATCAGATGTGAAGTGAGTGCCACCAGTCAGAAGTCGTTCAGCTCGCTGGGCCGATTCTTTTTGGGAACTGGAACGATACATGATGTCTTCCAGAGGGTGGGCACTCTCCCCAGCTGCAGGCTAAGGTTGAAGATGCATTGGAGTGGTTCACCCAGTTCAGCAGCACAGGTCTTCAGTAGTCGGGGACACACCTTGTCTGGGCCTGCTGCTTTCCTGGGGTGAAGCTTCCTCAGTTGACCTCTGACCTGGTCTGCAGTGATGCATGGAAGAGTCTGTGTTGAGGTGGGGGAGGAGGGGGCTGCTGTGATGACTGGGGGGAGGTGTGTTGAGGGAAGAAGGAGAGATGGCTGTAGTGAGGGAGAGGGTGGGGGGGACGTGGGCTGGTTAAAGCCTCGGTCACAACCGGCCGTACGTGCTCCTACGGCCGGTCTACGTGCAAAAAATGCAAGAAACGCACAGAGGGCGCAAGTGAAACGCACGGAGGGTGCGCGTGTGACGTGCTGATTTTCGAGCGGCAGACTGGCCGCAGACTGGCCGCATAGGTTCTTTGTCATGTCAAACAAACTCTACGGGCGCTTACGTTTTTTTCAGGTTGCAAGATAAACTTACGGCCAACGCGCGTCTTTCTCCATGAACAAAAAAAACGCAGCGATTTGGGAAACGCCAAAAATCGCACGGCCAAAAAAATCGTACGTCCGGTTGTGACCTAGGCTTAAACTGATTGAAAAAGTCATTCAACTCATTCGCCCTCTCCACTGTCTCCAACGACTCTGGTCTTTGTATTGTGGCCTGTGATGGTTTTCACACCTTCCTAGACCTCCCTCATGCTGTTCTCCTTCAGCTTCTGCTCCACCTTTCTCCTATAGAGATCTTGCAGTCACGTGACCGGAAAGTACACAGCCGCCATCTTGTCGGTAAAAAACCCAGCTGAATACTGCTGCACTCGTGTACAGAATGGATCAATTTCAACCGACGGACTACACGGCTCATTTTTCTAATGAACAGATAACTAGATATATGTCTAAAATAAACGATCTACAGATTAGTGACCCTTATGGCTTACCGGACGTAGTTTTCACGACCGTGTCAGTGGATATGGAACTGCCAGCGGAATACCCAGACGTGTATAATTACCTCATTAACTTTTTCCCTCGCTGCTCAGTGGTGAAGCACTGCGTGCTTATAAATCTCTGGACAGTTATCTTTACAGAAATTCAGGATTTGTCAGCCGCCCTCAGATGTGGCATCTTGTAAACAAGAAAATAATCCTCATTGGACGGGTAAGTCACTTAAGTATTGAGTATAGCACTGACCAGCCGATTATAGAATAGAATAAGGTAATTCCAGCTGTAATTCCAAATCGTCCGTCTTGTTTACCATGGATTTGGCGTTGGAGAGGTAGAGGCTTGGCAGTGGAGATTTGAGTGGCTGTTTTCTGAGCTTAGTCAACAGGCCGGCTCTGCAGCCTCGCTTTTGCTTCCTCTCCCGGCGCCGCCTCCTTTGCTTTGCTTCCGATAACAATCCACGGAGACCCCGCTGGTCTCGCTATCCCGTCCGGAATGTTGTGCATGCGATGGAAATCGCTACAAACCGTCATTTTCTGCTGGAAACCAATGTCCAGTAAGTCCATACGGTTGTAGTGGATATTGAAGTCCGGTACAGACGAACAACATGCAAAAATACACACAAAAAACATAAAAAACGTGCACAGGTAGGGAGAGCTTGTAGCCACAGCCGTTGTAGTAGAATTGTATGTAGTAGGGTTTTCCAGAAGAAAAGGTAGAAGTAGAAGGCGGAAATATGGCGTTTGACCGACAAGATGGCGTCTGTCACAATCTGGATCAGCTGTGACGTCACATGCAAGTGCTCCATAGCTGTCCTTAGCTTCCCTCACGCAGCGTTTTACCTCCTGCTGTGCTGCTTTCATTGCCTCCCTATCCCTGCTCCTGAAGGTGGCCTTCTTCCTGTTGAGGACAGCTACAATGTTTATGAATAACATCACCCAGAGGTAACATATATTAGACTGGTACCAAAATTCAAAAAAGTGCTTTTTTAAGGAGTTAAAGGCATTTTTGAGACAAAGTATGCAAACAGTCTTATTTTGTCAATTTGGGTGTGCCGAATTCAATTCTGCAATATGCCGAGCTCTATCTGACCTCTGTTGACCTCTAGAGGTCATTGAACTTTGGGCCTGTAAACGTCTCAGCTGAACCCAGCTTCTCAGCTTTCTAAGGAATGAAATGTACTAAAATGATTAATGAAGTTAGCAAATGGCCTTGTTTGTTAAATGTTTGGGTGCTGAATTCATTTTTCATTTGTAAAACGACATATGACCTCTGATAACCTCAAGGTCATTAAACTTGGCCTATAGGCCTATGCATTTAACGGCATTTTTAAACTGACTTTACTCCCCCAAAAAGAATATGAACAGACAAAAAACAAATAGAAAGGAACAAATACAACATTAAATGCCAGTCCATGTACATGTGACTTACTTTTCACAATGAGAATGCCTAGGCGATCACCTTACATAACATTGCATTACATTTAGCGGTTATTGTTTATACAAAGCTACTGAAAAAAGGACAGATTCAGCAGCATACAAAATATGGGGGTATACAGGTTAATCAGGGTTAGTATATATGAGAGTTTTTTTCTTTGTTGTTTGTTTTTTGTAAAGGCTTTACCCTGTTTAAAACAAAATGCGGCAGCGGGGGCGTGGTCTGTGACAGGAGGGCGGAGCCGGGGAAGGTGAGTGGCAGAATCGCTACACCTGACGGTAGTTAACCTGTGTTTTGTGTGTTTTCCCAGTAACTGCTCCCTATTTAAGGAGGCAGAGAGAGAGCAGAGGGAGCGCAACCCGGGACCAGAGCAGTGTGTGTGTGTGTGTATGTGGGCTTATGCCGCAGTTAAAACTGAAAAGTTGATTAATAAATAGCCTTCTCTGCCTCTAAGCGTTGTCCTGCCGTCCTCTGTGCTCCACCCACACTTTGCAAGCGCTACAGTGGTGCCGAAACCCGGGAAAAGGTGGAGCACCAACTTTGCAGCCCCATGGAATCCTCCCCGTTCGCGGACTTGGTCCACGCCCTCGCCACGGCTCAGCAGAGCCAGCACCAGGCACTCGTCACGCTCCGAAAGGAGCAGGAGCGATGCTTCGAAGCCCTGGTGCTGGCCCAGCAGGAAGATCGAGAGGTGTTCCGGCATCTCCTCGCGTCGGCGGGGTCTGCCAGCGCCCCTGCCGCGGGCTCGTCTCCCCTCACCATGACCAAGATGGGCCCGCAGGACGACCCCGAGGCGTTTATCACCTTGTTCGAGCAGGTCGCCGAAGCCTCGGGGTGGCCGATGGAGCAGCTCGTGGCGCGCCTCCTCCCCCTCTTGACAGGAGAGGCGCAGCTGGCCGCACTACAGCTCCCCGCCGACCGCCGGCTGGCCTACGCTGACCTTCGCCGGGCCGTCCTCCAGCGCGTGGGGCGCACGCCCGAACAACAGCGCCAGCGCTTCCGCGCGCTGCGGATGGAGGAAGTCGGCCGGCCATTCGTGTTCGGCCAGCAGCTCCGGGACGCCTGCTGGCGATCGCGACGCCGAGGGAATCATCGATCAGGTGGTGCTGGAGCAATTCATCGCCCGCTTACCAGCCGGAACCGCGGAGTGGGTCCAGTGCCACCGCCCGGCGTCGCTGGATCAGGCCGTAGGACTGGCGGAGGATCATTTGGCGGCTGTTCCGGCGGCAGGACGGCTGACGACGCCATCTCTTCTCTCCTCTTCTCTCTCTCTCTTTCTCCCCCCCTTCTGTGTCCCGTCCTCGCCCCACTCCCCCACGATGGAGGCGGGGGCCGGCTCCACCCCAGCCGGCCCGCTGCACCCGTGGTGCCCTCCTGTCTCTCCCTTCTGTGTCTGTCTCTCCCCCCCCCTCAGGTGAGTGAGCCCCAGAACACAGCTGCAAAGGGAAGGCCCGGGCCGGTTTGCTGGCGCTGCAGGGAACCGGGCCACCTGCAGCAACAGTGCGCAGCTATGGAGGTGGGGGCGGTGGTGCGGATCCCCGATGCGCCAGAAGCTGCCCTCGATCGGGCCAGAGCATATCGCATACCGGTGAGTGTACAAGGGGCTACATATCAGGCGTTGGTGGATTCGGGTTGCAATCAGACCTCGATCCGCCAAAGCCTGGTGCAAGACGAGGCATTGGGGGGAGCACAGGGGGTGAAGGTGTTGTGTGTGCACGGGGATGTTCACAGATACCCGTTGGTGTCGGTCCACATATATTTCAGAGGGGAAAAATCTATAGTGAAGGCGGCGGTTAATCCTCGCCTTACCCACTCTTTGATTTTGGGGACTGATTGGCCGGGATTTCAGGGTTTAATGGCACGCCTAGTAAAGAGTGGGTCCTGCCGGTTGACAGGGGAGGGTCCCGGTGTCGCTTTGGCTGGAGCTGCGGTCGCAGAGCCGTCTACGTCATCTCCGCGACAGAGTGAGGAGCCGCCGGCTCCTTCTCTTTCTATTGGGGAATCCCTCGTGGATTTCCCACTAGAACAATCGCGAGGCGAGACTCTGCGACACGCGTTTGACCAAGTGAGAGTAATCGATGGTCAAACGCTCCAGCCGAACGCCACCCCGTCCTTCTCTTATTTTTCCATTTTGAAGGATAGATTATACCGAGTGACGCAGGACACTCAGACGAAAGAGCGAGTCACCCAGTTATTAATTCCAAAGAGCCGCTGGGAATTGGTATTCCAGGCGGCTCACTTTAATCCCATGGCTGGACACCTCGGGCAGGATAAGACACTAGCCCGAATAATGGCCCGATTCTATTGGCCGGGGATTCGCGGCGACGTCCGTAAGTGGTGTACGGCATGCCGCGAATGCCAGTTAGTAAATCCAGCGGCCATTCCAAAAGCGCCCTTGCGCCCCCTACCATTAATCGAGACCCCATTCGAAAGAATTGGGATGGATCTCGTCGGGCCATTAGATCGGTCAACACGAGGGTACCGCTTTATATTGGTTCTGGTGGACTATGCAACGCGATACCCGGAAGCGGTGCCTCTTCGCAATATCTCAGCACGCAGTATTGCAGAGGCCCTCTTCCACGTCATCTCCCGGGTTGGGATCCTGAAAGAGATTCTGACTGACCAAGGCACCTCGTTTATGTCACGAACACTGAGCGAACTGTATGGGCTACTGGGTATTAAGCCGATCCGCACCAGCGTTTATCACCCACAAACGGATGGTTTAGTTGAACGGTTCAATCGCACCCTCAAGAATATTATCAAAAAATTCGTAAGTGAGGACGCACGTAACTGGGATAAGTGGCTCGAACCCTTGTTATTTGCAGTGCGAGAGGTCCCCCAAGCCTCCACGGGGTTCTCCCCGTTTGAATTATTATATGGGCGTAAGCCGCACGGCATCTTAGATGTACTGCGGGAAAATTGGGAGGAGGGACCTTCACAGAGCAAAAACGAAATTCAGTACGTCATGGACCTGCGCGCAAAACTCCACACGCTCACCCACCTAACTCAGGAGAATTTGCGGCAGGCCCAGGAACGGCAAGCCCGCCTGTACAACAAGGGCACGCGCCTTAGAGAGTTCACTCCGGGAGATAAGGTACTCGTCCTGTTGCCCACGTCGAGCTCCAAATTAATCGCCAAGTGGCAAGGACCCTTTGAGGTCACACGGCGAGTCGGGGACGTCGACTATGAGGTTAGGCGAACGGACAGGGAGGGGGCACTACAGATCTACCACCTCAATCTGCTGAAACTCTGGAACGAGGAGGTCCCCGTGGTGTTGGTGTCGGTAGTTCCGGAGAAGGCGGAGCTGGGGCCGGAGGTTCAAAAAGGGACATTGGCATCACGTACCTCTCCGGTCCCCTGTGGAGACCACTTCTCCCCGACCCAACTCACGGAGGTCGCCCAGTTGCAGGCCGAGTTTTTGGATGTGTTCTCGCCCCTGCCCGGTCGCACTAACCTCATAGAGCACCACATAGAGACACCCCCGGGGGTGGTAGTGCATAGCCGCCCTTATAGACTACCCGAACACAAAAAAAAGGTGGTTCGGGAAGAACTTCAGGCCATGCTCGAAATGGGTATCGTCGAGGAGTCCCACAGTGACTGGAGCAGCCCGGTGGTCTTGGTTCCCAAGGCCGACGGCTCGGTCCAGTTCTGTGTGGACTATAGAAAAGTCAACGCGGTGTCTAAATTCGACGCGTACCCAATGCCTCGTATTGATGAGCTGCTCGATCGACTAGGCACGGCTCGCTTTTACTCGACACTGGATTTGACGAAGGGATATTGGCAGATCCCCTTGACTCCATTATCCTGGGAGAAAACGGCCTTTTCTACACCGTTCGGCTTACACCAGTTCGTCACACTTCCGTTTGGGCTGTTTGGGGCGCCCGCTACGTTTCAGCGGCTGATGGACCGGGTCCTCCGGCCCCACGCCACCTATGCGGCCGCTTATCTAGACGACATTATCATTTATAGTAATGACTGGCAGCGGCACCTACAACACCTGAGGGCCGTCCTTAGGTCGCTGAGGCGGGCGGGACTCACTGCCAACCCAAAGAAGTGTGCGATTGGGCGGGTGGAAGTACGGTATCTGGGCTTCCACTTGGGCAACGGGCAGGTGCGTCCCCAAATTAATAAGACAGCAGCGATTGCGGCCTGCCCGAGGCTCAAGACCAAAAAGGGGGTGAGACAGTTCCTGGGGCTGGCTGGCTACTATCGTAGGTTTATACCTAATTATTCGGACGTCACCAGCCCGCTGACTGACCTCACTAAAAAGGGGGCGCCAGATCCGGTCCGGTGGACGGAGCAGTGCCAGCGGGCTTTCTCTGAGGTAAAGGCTGCACTGTGTGGGGGGCCACTTTTACACTCCCCTGACTTCTCTCTCCCTTTTATGTTACAGACGGATGCGTCGGACAGAGGGCTGGGGGCCGTTTTGTCCCAGCAGGTGGAGGGGGAGGATCGCCCCATCCTATACATCAGTCGGAAGCTGTCAGTGCGTGAGGGGCGCTACAGCACAATCGAGAAGGAATGCCTGACGATCAAGTGGGCAGTCCTCGCCCTCCGTTACTACCTGCTGGGGCGCCCTTTCACCCTCTGTTCGGACCATGCGCCCCTCCAATGGCTCCACCGCATGAAGGATGCCAACGCGCGGATCACCCGTTGGTATCTGGCACTCCAACCCTTCAACTTCAAGGTGGTCCACAGGCCGGGGGCGCAGATGGTCGTGGCGGACTTCCTCTCCCGTCAAGGGGGGGGGGAGTCGGCTGCAGGCCGGACGGGCGCCCGGCCTGAGTCGGGTGGTGGGGGTATGTGGCAGCGGGGGCGTGGTCAAGCGCCGGTCTGTGACAGGAGGGTGGAGCCGGGGAAGGTGAGTGGCAGAATCGCTACACCTGACGGTAGTTAACCTGTGTTTTGTGTGTTTTCCCAGTAACCGCTCCCTATTTAAGGAGGCAGAGAGAGAGCAGAGGGAGCGCAACCCGGGACCAGAGCAGAGTGTGCGTGTGTGTGTGTGTGTATGTGGGCTTACGCCGCAGTTAAAACTGAAAAGTTGATTAATAAATAGCCTTCTCTGCCTCTAAGCGTTGTCCTGCCGTCCTCTGTGCTCCACCCACACTTTGCAAGCGCTACACAAAACAAAACAAAAAACAAACAACAAAGAAAAAAACTCTCATATATACTAACCCTGAGTAACCTGTATAACACAACCCTGATCAGACACCAACAGTAGGTCGTTTACTACTTTAACCAAAGCTGTCTTTGTGCTATGATTAGGTCTAAATCCTGACTGATACATTTCATGGATGTTATTCCTACGGTATGTAAATATGAGCATAACTGCTGTGCCACAGCTTTTTCAAGGATCTTGGAGATAAAGGGGAGGTTTGATATTGGCCGATAATTGGGCAGCTGACAGGGATCAAGGTCAGGTTTTTTAATCATGGGTTTGATAACTGCTAGTTTAAAGGATTCGGGTACATAGCCAATCGTAAGAGAAGAATTTATTATTTTTAGAAGCGGTTCAATTACTTTAGGTATTATCTGTTTGAATAGACGTGTAGGTAAGGGATCTAGTACGCAAGTTGAGGCTTTTGATGCCAAGATTAATGAAAATAATTCAGTTTCTTCCCATAGTATAGTGGGAAGGTCCCCATAAGGTAGTGGGAAGGTGGTGGGTATGTAGTTTCTCCAGTTTTTGCTATCTTCTTTTAGGGAGGAGAGATGTGTTGATCTCGCAGCACTAAGAGCTTTTCTATACTTCAGGAAGCTCTCCTTCCATGCTAATTTGAACACTACCAATTTTGTTTGACGCCATTTACGTTCCAATTTTCGACTGGTCTGTTTTAATGTGCGAGTGTCATCATTATACCAGGGTGCTAACTTTTTTGTCTCTGACCATTTTCCTTTTAAGAGGAGCTGTATTATCTAATGTATGGCGGAATGTTGACTCTAAGCATTCAGTTGCCTGATCAAGTTCTGCAGGGGCTGACAGTGACCCAGTCAAAGTTGATAACTCTGGGAGATCATTTATAAAGCTCTGTGCAGTAGTTGACGTGAATGTACGTTTAATACAGTAGCGTGGTGAGGTGCATATATTATTACTCATAGTTTGAATGAGATGAGATAATGATCTGAGATAACTTCAGACTGTGGAAGTATGACTATATTTTCTACGTTTATCCCAAATGTTAGTATTAGATCGAGGGTGTGACCACCACTATGGGTCGGTCCTATGACATTCTGATTAATCACTACTAAATCTAAAATGGACACAAACACTGTTTTTAAAGGGTCTTCTGGGTTATCGAAGTGAATATTAAAATTTCCGACAAATAAAGCTTTGTCTAAGGAAATAACCAGGTCTGAGATAAAATCTGCAAATTCAGAAAGAAACTCAGAATATGGCCCCGGGGGCCTGTAAATAATAAGTAATGGAATTAACTGGGTAGACTTATTTTTCGAGGCTACATACATTATATGAGTATGAAGAACTTCAAATGTATTAAATTTATAACCAGGTTTTTGTGCTACACCTTGTTAATCATTATAAATAACCGCAACACCTCCTCCTCTGCCAGTTAGACGAGGCTGGTGTATATAACTGTATCCAGGAGGACTTGCTTCATTTAATGCTATATATTCATTTGGCTTAATCCATGTTTCAGTTAAACAAAGTACATTAAACTCCTGATCAGTAATGAGTTCATTAACCATTCGCGCTTTAGATGTAAGAGATCTAATATTTAATAGCCCCCCTTTAGATCAAACGTGCTGGCAGCAGCTGTACAGTCAGTATGATCTAATCCAAGATGATGCCGCAGACGGCTGCCACGGGACTTTGCTCTCTCGTACTTTCTATGTTTTTGTGTAATTGTTGTGTTAATTATTCTCCGTGCTTCACGGAATGCTGCACTGAGTTTTTTTTTTTTTTGTTTTAATGCCTACACATTCCGGTCCTGATAGGAGCGAAATGTGTGGGTGTTTTTTCCTCTCATCTCTCATTTCTCAGCCTCTCCCTTCCTGACAAGCCTCTCTCCTGCTTTGCTTCTGTGGACTCGTCTTGTCTGAGAGACCCTTCCTGCACTGTTCTCCGAATCGAAATTATGGATTTGATCAACTGGTCACTTCACGCAATTGAACAATCTTCTCGACGAGAAGTCTGGGTTCAGGGGAACCTGCCTGTCCTGCTGGAATGTTTGCAGCTGGATACACCATGGATGCCTGGGAGAAGTGGCGTGTGGTGTGCTTGGCGATTTCTTTCCGTGGAGGACATAGAGGGTATTTACCTATTCGGAACCATGATCACAGGATTTTTCCTGATTGGACTTGGCATTGCCCTGGTGTATCGAGGAAATCAGTTAACGGTGGCAGCTGTTCAAAGCCCCACAAAGCTGCCCGACATGATTGAGGCGGTGGGCAGAGCTGTCGGCACTCAGACTGTGGCTGTTCAGAACTTGAGTCGCAACATTGATGACATCATGGAGAAGTTGATGGCTTTGCAAAGAGAAATGGATCATTTTGGTGGCCAGAATGGACAAGCGGGTTAAGCGAAAAAGGACACGTCTACCCATCTTAAGTCTAAACAAATTCCAATCTTATCTTGGCTCTCCCAGCCAGCACTGCCTTCAAGGCCGTCGCTGTAGAAACGCGATTCTCCCCCTGGAGTTCACTGCAGTGAGACTGTGTGTGTGTGTTTTTTTTTTTTTTTTCCTATACTTTCTTTCTGTCTGTACTATGAAAGCTAAGTCGAACCGGAGTCAAATTCCTCATGTGTGTAACATACCTGCCAATAAAGTGCTTCTGATTCTGATATTGATTAGGCTACTGGAACAAACTCTCTGAATATTTCTACCTTTTTGTTGAGCTTGGGGAACAGACACAGTCTCGATGTCATGGACCCTGAGTGACGACTCTGTGCAGCTAGCAGGCAGTCGGTTTAGCCTGTTCGTCTGCTCCCTGGCCTTGGCTCTGGATTGTCAGAAATTAACTAGGCCTGTTCTGAGACTATGACCTATGCTGCAGGAAATGAGAGCAGCACCTTCCCGAGTGGGATGGATATCGTCTCACCCTAACAGGCCAGCAGTGCCCTCAAAATTAGCCCAATTATCTATAAAGCTCACACTGTTTTCAGAGCACCACCTGGACAGCCAGCAGTTCAGCGGCCATAACCTACTGTCAGCTATATCGCCACGCCGCATTGGGATGGGGCCAGAGCATACTACAGCATCGGACATCGCCTTCGCTAATTTAAACACCTCTACAAAGTTACTCTTAATAACCTCAGACTGACGAAGGCGTATAACATTAGCTCCTGCATGGATAACTATCTTTGAGAACCTGTGCTTGCCTAGGACCCTAAGATTACCTGCTATGTCCGGCACCCTGGCTCCCGGTATACTAAAGCTGCTGGTGCCCCTAAAGGCTGAGCTAATTTCACATGCCGAAGGAGCTATGCAGAATGCAGAGGGCACTACTCTGGTGCTGCTATACCAGCCCAGGAGACAAAGGCAATTTCATGCAGCAGAAAGCTCTCTGAACCAGCAGAAAGCTCTCTGAACCAGCAGAAAGCTCTCTGAACCAGCAGAAAGCTCTCTGAACCAGCAGAAAGCTCTCCGAACCAGCAGAAAGCTCTCCGAATTATTGGAGTCGATCAAGTCATTGCTTGCAGGGAATTGGCCATCACTCGTCTCTGACACACAAGGGACGTTACAGTGCTCTACAAAATGCATACTGTCTGAGAGACCTCAAGGCAATGTTACCAAACTTGCACACATCCCACAAAATTACTAGTGCCAGCACATCTATGCCTGGCATGCCCTGGCTATGCCAAATGCAAAAACATCAACACTGGACAGAAGTTTCCTTCACTGTACAATAAGGATATGGAACAACCTTTCGTTCCTCGGATAGAATGTAAAATGGAGGTCCCATGTATTGGAGAGCAACACCCAATGCATGTTAAAGAACACGGTGCACTTTTCGTAAAGAGTAATATGTAAACTGGCTTATTTTCTTCATAATACTTTTTCATAATCTTGCATTTATACATTTTGGTTTAATAATTCTGAGCAGCAGTGAACCAATTTGATTTGGCCTAGTTGGAAGCACAGATACCTGAATTGGCTATTGTTCGCAAATGAACAATACACACACACACACACACACACACACACACACACAAAAGTCAGAACAGGGCATGAACATTTATGGTTTACCAAAACTAACAGAGGATCCTGCATCAGTTCAGAAATCCCATTGCTGATGGTAGGATGGTTCTCTTCTCTGTAACTAGAGCACTGGAGCTTAATAACAACAGACCACTGGCTAATGAGCACAGTGTCCACAGTGTTTCCACAAGTGTGCAAGACCCAAAACAGTTGGCAGTAATAACTGTGGAAGTGCAGTCATTGCTAGAAAAACAGGCAACAAAAATACACTAGAAGTACACAGACCAGAATGCCTGGCTAAGTTATTTTTAGATATTTTCTGATTCCGAAAAAGAGAGAGCTCCAGATTTGATCCTGATTTGATCACTGTGTGGAGTTTTGCATTTTCATATATCTGCACTGGTTTCCTCCAAGTTCTCATGTATGTGGTAGATGCCAGTAGGTGGTTTGGTTTGTACGGTACATGGTGCCCTTTGATGAACTTGCATCCCATCTAGGGTGTAGTCCTGCTTAAAACCCTGTGTTTCCTGGATAGGCTTCAGATACACCACACCCCTAAACAGGATAATGAAGATTAGTAGTGAAGTACTGAAATCTGGTATGTTGCTTCGTGCTTGTCAGCCATATCAGAAAGGCAGGTGTCACTAGCAGTGTACAAACACCATGAGGCATTGGTCAATCAAACATTCTTTTCATGCAAAGAGAAAAATTATGACCGATAACTCTCAGCAAAAATGGAGAAGCACACGGGGAAAAAAAATCATCAGTGGCAATATGCCAGAAATTAAATTTGTGTGGCTAATGATGCAACATTTTCAAAACCCCATAGGGAGTTCATACAAACTAAAGTGGACCGATGGTGGTGCTTTGCGTCAAGAACCAAGCAGGCTGCTAATCGTAAGTAATTTTGCACAAGGTCAGCTAAACTCAATTAGACGAACCCCTGTCTTAAGCCCTGCCTACAAATTTGCAAATGGGAAGTTCAGCTTATTTGACTACCTACAGAATAATTTATATAGTTACAAATAGACAGAAAACTTACTGTCCAGTATAGTTCACAGACAGGACAGAGATAAATGCTTTAGATCAGGATATGTTGGTGAATACTGGGACAAACCTATGGCTCTATGAATTTCCTCTGCTAGTGCTGCTGTGTACAGTGTGGCTTGAAAGTTTGTGAACCCTTTAGAATTTTCTATATTTCTGCATAAATATGACCTGAAACAACATCAGATTTTCACACAAGTCCTAAAAGTAGATAAAGAGAACCCAGTGAAAAAATGAGACAAAAGTATTATTTGGTCATTTATTTACTGAGGAAAATGATCCAATATTGCATATCTGTGAGTGGCAAAAGTATGTGAACTTTTGCTTTCAGTATCTCGTGTGACCCCCTTGTGCAGCAATAACTATAATTAAATGTTTCCGGTAACTGCTGATCAGTCCTGCACACCGGCTTGGAGGAATTTTAGCCCATTCCTCCGTACAGAACAGCTTCAACTCTGGGATGTTGGTGGGTTTTCTCACATGAACTGTTCGCTTCAGGTTACACAACATTTCAATTGGATTAAGGTCAGGAATTTGACTTGGCCATTCCAAAACAGTAACTCTTATTCTTCTTTAACCATTCTTTGGTAGAATGACTTGTGCGTTTAGGGTCGTTGTCTTGCTGCGTGACCCACCTTCTCTTGAGATTCAGTTCAGTGACAGATGTCCGGATATTTTCCTTTAGAATTCACTGGTATAATTCAGAATTCATTGTTCCATCAATGATGGCAAACCGTCCTGGCCCAGATGCAGCAAAACAGGCCCAAACCATGATACTACCACCACCATGTTTCACAGATGGGATAAGGTTCTTATGCTGGAATGCAGTGTTTTCCTTTCTCCAAACATAATGCTTCTCATTTAATCCGAAAAGTTCTGTTCTATTTTGGTCTCATCTGTCCACAAAACATTTTTCCAATAGCCTTCTGGCTTGTCCACATGATCTTTAGCAAACTGCAGACAAGCAGCAATGTTCTTTTTGGAGAGCAGTGGCTTTCTCCTTGCAATCCTGCCATGCACACCATTGTTGTTCAGTGTTCTCCTGATTGTGGACTCATGAACACTAACATTAGCCAATGTGAGAAAGACCTTCAGTTGCTTAGAAGTTACTCTGGGGTCCTTACCTCACCGACTATTACATGCCTTGCTCTTGGAGTAATCTTTGTTGGTCGACCACTCCTGGGGAGGGTAACACTGGTCTTGAATTTCCTCCATTTGTACACAATCTGTTTGACTGTGGATTGGTGGAGTCCAAACTCTTTAGAGATAGTTTTGTAACCTTTTCCAGCCTGATGAGCATCAACAACACTTTTTTTCTGAGGTCCTCAGAAATCTCCTTTGTTTGTGTCATGATACACTTCCACAAACATGTGTTGTGAAGATCAGACTTTGATAGATCCCTGTTCTTTAAATAAAACAGGGTGCCCACTCGCACCTGATTGTCATCCCATTGATTGAAAACACCTGACTCTAATTTCACCTTCAAATTAACTGCTAATCCTAGAGGTTCACATACTTTTGCCACCTACAGATATGTAATATTGGATCATTTTCCTCAATAAATAAATGACCAAGTATAATATTTTTGTCTCATTTGTTTAATTGGGTTCTCTTTATCTACTCGTAGGACTTGTGTGAAAATCTGATGATGTTTTAGGTCATATTTATGCAGAAATATAGAAAATTCTTAAGGGTTCACAAACTTTCAAGCACCACTGTATGACTACAGCTCATATGACAGACTATGTAAGTAGCATACTGATAACCCCATTCTTTCTGATTATACCATTGTACTGCTTGTTATTATTATTGATTTTCCCTGAGTGCCTGCTACCCTTTAAACAGCTCCTGCAGCATACTGGCATGTGCACAAAGGGTCAGCCACTCTTGTGAATGCACATGCAGCATTAACACACTGATTGTATACATATATGCAGCATGCAGCTCTCTTGCCATACAATGTAATGGAAGATGCAGATATAAAGTGGCTCTTGTTTAAAACAGCTTTTATCCCCTGCTGGGCAAAAGGCCCGACAGGGGATTGTCATGGCAATGTCCGTCTGTCCTGGGAAGGGTACTCACCTTCTGAAATCAACTCCTCTCACAATTTTTGGAGGAATTTCATAAAACTTGGCAGGATTCTTTGTTATATGTTGGTAATACGAATATTGCAATTTTGTTCAATTCAGTTGCGTTTTACCAGAGTTATGGCATAGTTGCCAGCGGGGGATATTGTGCTATCAGAGCACTCTTGTTTTATTGGCCATCATTATGACCAGATGAGTAGGCACATGTTTACTTGCCTGGATGCTGACACCACAAGCTATCAGTAAAACAAGCAATCTCTATCTGTTTTTGTAATTGAGAATGTGCCCTGTGTGCAGTAAGGGCTTTCAAGCACTATGTGGAAGTGAATACCAGCTGGCAGGTCACTGACTAACTGTATGTGCTTTCAGGAGCACCATAAAGAGATTCCATTCCAAGGAAGTGACTATATCATTATTTTGCACTGCAAAAATGATATGTTAGCAAGTGATAGCTAAATAGCACTAGCATTTCCTATTAGAAGAATACAATACACCAATTCTTAGATGATTAAACCTAGTTCTAGATTGCAACCAAATTATTCTAAGATGTCTTATCAAGTAAAAATATCTGTCCATGCAGCAAGATAACTTCACTAGTATTAAGTAATTTTCTCCTCAAATACAGTTTTAAATTTTTTGCAGTGTGAGCCCAGGTCAGAAGGCACCTTTGTCCTTTTAAATGCCATATGACGTGCTATGGCTACCTTCTGGGTGGCACTAAAAAGACCAATACTTGTGGACGTGTATGAATTGGTGCCATGGAGCTCACCATCTGCCTGCATCAGGTTTTACAGATGGAATGTTCCTTTGCTGCAAACCATGTGCTTCTGTGGTCAGTTTGGGTGATCTTCACTCTCAGCAGAACATACTATTAAGAGTGAACAATTCTTAAACTCGGATGTACAGTGTCAGCACCTTGAGTAATTCTCACCTGCAATAGAGAGCAGTATCAGAGTTTGAATGATTGTCTTCAATAGAGAGCAGTAGTGACACTTGAGTGGTTTTCATCCCTAATCACCTAAAGAACAATATTAACACTTCGACACAGTGTCCAGTAGTTCAGAAGGAAACCGTGCACCTGTGTCTCTTGGGTGGACAAGAATGGCCAGAGAATCAGCATAGCATACTGGGGGCCTTTTATAGGCAGTGCATGTTGGCTCTTTTTCATGGTCCTGTGGTGATGCCTTTGCTATTAGCCAGCAACGAAACAAGCAAACAAACAGGAAAACCTAAGTAGTGATTAAGGAAACTTCCATGGTCCTCCATTCAGCTGTAGAACTATGGGTACATACGAAACCTTCTGGGTTTTTTTTTTTTTTTTTCCTTTCTTTTGTGGGTTTGCCCTTGTGTGATCTTTACAGACAGCTGCTTGTTAAGGAGGTGGTCCTAATAGTTCATTTTTTGAACTTGATGTTCCCTTATGATGAATGAAACATTTTTCCCTTCTTTCCAGGTGTGCCTTTCCCAAAAAACTTCATGTCGGTGGCTAAAACTATTCTGAAGCGTTTGTTCAGAGTTTATGCTCATATTTACCACCAGCACTTTGACTCTGTCATGCAGCTACAGGAGGAGGCCCATCTCAACACTTCCTTCAAGCATTTCATCTTCTTTGTGCAGGTGGGGGATTTATAATCAGCCCTTTTTTTTTTTTAATCCTACTTTACTGAACACATCATACTTTGCCGAATACAAACATCTGGCAACTTAGTGTAGATGATGAACCATAAATAATTTGTCTGACAGTAAATTTTTTCATTGTAATCATTTCTTTTTTTCCTCTCTCCTTTTTTTGTTTGCTTGCATATGGACAGGAATTCAACCTGATTGACCGCAGAGAGCTGGTTCCTCTGCAGGAACTTATCGAGAAACTAGGCACCAAGGACAGATAAAAACATGTATTTCTCTTTGTTCAGGGAATGTTAAAGCCACAGTCAGTACATTTTAGGAACAGAGATATATTTTTATAATGTGCTGACTGTAGATTAACAGTGTTGTACACATGACATTTTAGAATGATCTTTTTTGTTTTGATTTTATCAGTCTTTTTTAATTCAGTCTTTTTGAACTATACAAATGTTGGACAAATTATATGGGAGAAAGAACTCAGATAGAAACTGCAGGCAGATTTTTTTTATTAAACTTTTCTTATTGTTTTATATTTGAGCATTTGATCTTTTTATATAATCGAGAAAAACCAATACAACACCCTTTTCAGTTTTGTATTTAAGGTGATTGGAGTGAAAGGCTATTGGTTTCTGTGACTAGCACATCTGTACATTCTTGCTAGGGTCTAACATTAATTTCATGCTAAAAAAGTGTTTATGGACATACTGTAGGTCAGTATTTTTGCTTTGTAATTTAGAATGTAACAGTAATGATACTGTCTACAATCTGGTGATTTTACTAATTTAAAAAATGCTAATGTTTGAGTTCTTTCCTTGGAAAATTATATTTCCTCTAAGGAAAAATGAATGAACAATTGATTATCTACAGTGGTGCTTGAAAGTTTGTGAACCCTTTAGAGTTTTCTATATTTCTGCATAAATATGACCTAAAACATCATCAGATTTTCACATAAGTCCTAAAAGTAGACAAAGAGAACCCAGTTAAACAAATGAGACAAAAATATTATCACATCTCATTATCTGTAGCCGCTTTATCCTTCTACAGGGTCGCAGGCAAGCTGGAGCCTATCCCAGCTGACTACGGGTGAAAGGCGGGGTACACCCTGGACAAGTCGCCAGGTCATCACAGGGCTGACACATAGACACAGACAACCATTCACACTCACATTCACACCTACGGTCAATTTAGAGTCACCAGTTAACCTAACCTGCATGTCTTTGGACTGTGGGGGAAACCGGAGCACCCGGAGGAAACCCACGCGGACACAGGGAGAACATGCAAACTCCGCACAGAAAGGCCCTCGCAGGCCACAGGGCTCGAACCCGGACCTTCTTGCTGTGAGGCGACAGCGCTAACCACTACACCACTGTGCCGCCCCACAAAAATATTATACTTGGTCATTTATTGATTGAGGAAAATGATCCAATATTACATATCTGTGAGTGGCAAAAGTATGTGAACCTTTGCTTTCAGTATCTGGTGTGACCCCCTTGTGCAGCAATAACTGCAACTAAACATTTCCAGTAAATGTTGATCAGTCCTGAATTTTAGCCCATTCCTCCATACAGAACAGCTTCAACTCTGGGATGTTGGTGGGTTTCCTCACATGAACTGCTCGCTTCAGGTCCTTCCACAACATTTCAATTGGATTAAGGTCAGGACTTTGACTTGGCCATTCCAAAACATTAACTTTATTTTTCTTTAACCATTCTTTGGTAGAATGACTTGTGTGCTTAGGGTCGTTGTCTTGCTGCATGACCCACCTTCTCTTGAGATTCAGTTCATAGACAGATGTCCTGACATTTTCCTTTAGAATTCGGTGGTATAATTCAGAATTCATTGTTCTATCAATGACGGCAAGCCATCCTGGCCCAGATGCAGCAAAACAGGCCCAAACCATGATACTACCACCACCATGTTTCACAGATGGGATAAGTTTCTTATGCTGGAATGCAGTGTTTTCCTTTCTCCAAACATAACGCTTCTCATTTAAACCAAAAAGTTCTATTTTGGTCTCATCCATCCACAATACATTTTTCCAAAAGTGGCTTGTCACGTGGCTTGTCCACGTGATCTTTAGCAAACTGCAGATGAGCTATAATGTTCTTTTTGGAGAGCAGTGGCTTTCTCTTTGCAACCCTGCCATGCACACCATTGTTGTTCAGTGCTCTCCTGATGGTGGACTCATGAACATTAACATTAGCCAATGTGAGAGAGGCCTTCAGTTGCTTAGAAGTTACCCTGGGGTCCTTTGTGACCTTGTCGACTATTACACGGCTTGCTCTTGGAGTGATCTTTGTTGGTCGACCGCTCCTGGGGAGGGTAACAATGGTCTTGAATTTCCTCCATTTGTACACAATCTGTCTGACTGTAGATTGGCGGAGTCCAAACTCTTTAGAGATGGTTTTGTAACCTTTTCCAGCCTGATCAGCATCAACAATGCTTTTTCTGAGGTCCTCAGAAATCTCCTTTGTTCATGCCATGATACTCTTCCACAAACGTGTTGTGAAGATCAGACTTTGATAGATCCCTGTTCTTTAAATAAAATAGGGTGCCCACTCACACCTGATTGTCATCCCATTGATTGAAAACACCTGACTCTAATTTCACCTTCAAATGAACTGCTCAATCCTAGAGGTACTTCAGGCACATACTTTTGCCACTCACAGATATGTAATATTGGATAATTTTCCTCAATAAATAAATGACCAAGTACAATATTTTTGTCTCATTTGTTTAACTGGGTTCTCTTTATCTACTTTTAGGACTTGTGTGAAAATCTGATGATGTTTTAGGTCATATTTATGCAGAAATATAGAAAATTCTAAAGGGTTCACAAACTTTCAAGCACCACTGTTTTTCACTGATTGTGCCCCCCTTCGAGAACTGACCGTTTACTTGCTGTCAGTTTTATCCCACTCCTTGACAGGTGCCATTGTATCAAGATAATCAATATTATTCACGTCACCTGGTTTTAATGTTATTGCTGATTGATGTATTGTCACTTGCTAAGACACCATTTTTGCAGAGCATGTCAGAGATCAATTATATTGGCCTTTTAAGTGCAACAAGAAGAGCGGGTAAGAAACCCTCCCAGATAGACCATGAAACTCTGTTAATTAACTTGAGTCTCCTGGACTTCAAAAATCCTGTTTTTTTTCCCCCCCAGTTTAAATTGAAATTAATAAACAAGTTCAAAGTTTGAGCATGTTTATTTGAGTGGCATGAGACATGACTTCCAAAATAGTGTGATGTTTGAATACTGTCTGTGAGCAGAGGTGGAAAAACTGGATTGACAAAGTAAAAGTCCTGCTTAGGTTTTCCTTCTGCCTGTGCTCTCAACACAGGTGATTTCACCAATTAGCTCATCAACCTGGCTTAGGGGATGTGGTAATTAGGATCAGCTGGTTCATTGAATTGGCTGGAGCAAAAATGTGGCAGGGTTTTTACTTTCTGCACCCGGGTTTTTCCACCTCTGTCTGTGAGCACTAAAGCCCTGTCTGAAATCCATCAACTCACAATGCATTGTATAGGGCACCAGACCAAATTAAGACAAAACACATCATCATGCCCTGCCATCATAAAGTTAAATATGCATAGTGAAACCATGAAAATACCATTAAATATCATTTTCTCTATTAAATATGCAGCTAAAAATAGCCTGTTCAGTATTTAATATAGTTCAAAAGTCTATTTAGCTTGCATTTATACCTATACGAGGTTGGCCACTCCAGGGTCCAAGGTTGAAAAAATTAACCCTAAACCAAACATCAAAATCTCCAAAATGCTTTGAAATTCCACCATAATTTAATCACCATTGCCAAATAAATAATATTACGTTATTTTAAGGGGATATGTTATGTAAAACTCACTTTTTCAGTGCTTATGCACATACATTTTGGTATCTGGCACACTGAACAATTCACAAACTCTAAAATAAGACAACCTTGTTAGTTTCTTTTGGAAAAACAAAGTGCATGACAAGATAATGGTATTGACAAACTAAAGGGAGGGTGGACAAGAAGCAATTGATTTTTTAAATGTCTTGATGGTGTTCTTAAAAATCAACTGGTTAAAACCATTTTTAACTTACCATGTCAGCGTTTAGTTTTTTAGTTACCAGGGAAATTTTTAAGAAATTAAGGGAGGATAGTTTTTTTTTTTAAACAATGTGATTTTCAGACTGTCCTCAATTCTTCGGCAGGTTTTACTGGACAATTTTTTTTTTTTCATAATCCCAACTTCACCTCACTCACAACCCCTAGTTGGAGGGGGAAAAGTGTGTGTGTGTGTGTGTGTGTGTGTGTGTGTGTATTTTTTATACACACACACACAGTGTGTATGTATGTAATATATATACACACACAAACATATATATATATGAGCCATTCCACCAAATTGGTGCCATTTCCATCCCTAGAAAATTGTATGTATAAATGCACATAAAAATGTACTTTAAAATACATTCCCTTATTACGCAGAATGTCCTGCACATTGATCTGATTTCAAATTTAAGATATATAATTGTAAGGATTAATAAAAACTACCTAAAACACTGAAAAATAGCATGTGTTACCTGTCCCAGCACTCTAACTTTATACTTAACTATGAAATATTATGATTAAAATCCTTCAGAAACAGTATTTCTTTTGCACTGTTGTGTGACTCCATATCCTATCAGTGGTTTAAATATATTTTTCTCAGAATAAATCCACAATATCTTAGTTAAAATACACATTTTAGTCGTGTCCGTGGGTTTTCACTCAGTCCTGTTACCCAAAAATATTACCCCATCTGACAAATTTGGAACATTTCATAAATTACATGCTCAACAAGAAGTTACATCAGTTGTGTCTTCTGAAGGCCATGGGAAGACCAAAAGTTAGTTCTCTCATTTACTTTTCTGTACATTTGATTTTTTAACTTTGACTGATAAGATCAATGTCAACATACTGTCTTGTTACTTAAATTATTTCACAGATATTTGTTTATTTTAAAAATACAGATTTTTTTGTAAATCACTAGAATGTGCTAAGTGTGGTCATGCTATTAGCAATGACGCCATGTGGCTTAATTCCATGTATTAGCTAATCCTAGGCTAAAAACTCAGTCCTGTTACTTTCAGAGTTTTGGTAACAGGACTGAAAAAAATGCAGCCATCTTTGACTTCCAAACCTTTTAACGTAGCCTGATGTTGACCAATACACATTTTGAATAGTTAAATATGTGTGTTATTATAATCAGTGTTGAAAAGATATCACAAATTAAGTTTAATTTGGGAGTGGTACAACAAGCAAATGGCACCCATTTGGTGGAATGTCCCGTGTGTGTGTATATGTGCGTGTGTGTGTGTGTGTGTGTGTGTATATATATATATATATATATATATATATATATATATATATATACACACACACACACACACACATATATATATATATATATATATATATATATATATATATATATATATATATATACACACACACAACCCTGATTCCAAAAAAGTTGGGACAAAGTACAAATTGTAAATAAAAACGGAATGCAATAATTTACAAATCTCAAAAACTGATATTGTATTCACAACAGAACATAGACAACATATCAGATGTCAAAAGTGAGACATTTTGAAATTTCATGCCAAACATTGGCTCATTTGAAATTTCATGACAGCAACACATCTCAAAAAAGTTGGGACAGGGGCAATAAGAGGCTGGAAAAGTTAAAGGTACAAAAAAGGAACAGCTGGAGGACCAAATTGCAACTCATTAGGTCAATTGGCACCAGGTCATTAATATGACTGGGTATAAAAAGAGCATCTTGGAGTGGCAGCGGCTCTCAGAAGTAAAGATGGGAAGAGGATCACCAATCCCCCTAATTCTGCGCCAACAAATAGTGGAGCAATATCAGAAAGGAGTTCGACAGTGTAAAATTGCAGAGAGTTTGAACATATCATCATCTACAGTGCATAATATCATCAAAAGATTCAGAGAATCTGGAAGAATCTCTGTGCGTAAGGGTCAAGGCTGGAAAACCATACTGGGTGCCCGTGATCTTCGGGCCCTTAGACGGCACTGCATCACATACAGGCATGCTTCTGTATTGGAAATCACAAAATGGGCTCAGGAATTATTTCCAGAGAACATTATCTGTGAACACAATTCACCGTGCCATCCGCCGTTGCCAGCTAAAACTCTATAGTTCAAAGAAGAAGCCGTATCTAAACATGATCCAGAAGCGCAGACGTCTTCTCTGGGCCAAGACTCATTTAAAATGGACTGTGGCAAAGTGGAAAACTGTTCTGTGGTCAGACGAATCAAAATTTGAAGTTCTTTATAGAAATCAGGGACGCCATGTCATTCGGACTAAGGAGGAGAAGGATGACCCAAGTTGTTATCAGCGCTCAGTTCAGAAGCCTGCATCTCTGATGGTATGGGGTTGCATTAGTGCGTGTGGCATGGGCAGCTTACACATCTGGAAAGACTCCATCAATACTGAAAAGTATATCCAGGTTTTAGAGCAACATATGCTCCCATCCAAACGACGTCTCTTTCAGGGAAGACCTTGCATCTTCCAACATGACAATGCCAAACCACATACTGCATCAATTACAGCATCATGGCTGCGTAGAAGAAGGGTCCGGGTACTGAACTGGCCAGCCTGCAGTCCAGATCTTTCACCCATAGAAAACATTTGGCGCATCATAAAACGGAAGATATGACAAAAAAGACCCAAGACAGTTGAGCAACTAGAATCCTGCATTAGACAGGAATGGATTAACATTCCTATCCCTAAACTTGAGCAACTTGTCTCCTCAGTCCCCAGACGTTTACAGACTGTTGTAAAAAGAAAAGGGGATGTCTCACAGTGGTAAACATGGCCTTTTCCCAACTTTTTTGAGATGTGTTGTTGTCATGAAATTTAAAATCACCTAATTTTTCTCTTTAAATGATGCATTTTCTCAGTTTAAACATTTGATATGTCATCTATGTTCTATTCTGAATAAAATATGGAATTTTGAAACTTCCACATCATTGCATTGTCCCAACTTTTTTGGAATCGTGGTTGTGTGTATACACACGGGTGTGTGTGTGTGTGTGTGTGTGTGTGTGTGTGTGTGCTTGCGTCCAGCACATAGTAGCAGGGTGTAAGATGCTAGCTGGATCAGCGTACATGGAGAGGCACAACCAAGTGGCTGGGATAGTATACAGGAACATCTGCAGCCAGTATGGAATAGAAGTACCCAAGTCCCAATGGGCCATACCACAGAAGGTGGCTGAGAACAACAGGGCCAAGGTTCTGTGGGACTTCAGCTTCCAGACTGACAAACAGATCCTGGCTAACCAACCGGACATAGTGGTGGTGGACAAAGAGCAGAAGAGGGTGGTGATAGATGTGGCGATCCCAGCTGACGCCAACATCAGGAAGAAGGAACATGAGAAACTTGAGAAGTATCAAGGGTTGAAAGAGCAGCTGGAACGGATGTGGAAGGTCAAGGGTTGCGTGGTCCCCGTGGTAGTGGGGACACTTGGGGCAGTAACCCCCAAACTGGGAGAGTGGCTCCAGCAAATCCCAGGAACAACATCTGAAGCCTCAGTCCAGAAGAGTGCAGTACTAGGAACATCGAAGATACTGCGCAGAACCCTCAAACTCCCAGGCCTCTGGTAGAGGACCCGAGCTTGAGGATGACATGGATACCACCCCCCCGCCGGGGGCGAGAAGGAGATTTTTTTATACATTATATATATATATATATATATATATATATATATATATATATATATATATATATATATATCTCCACACACACACCCCCGTGTGTATACACACACACACACACGTGTATATACACACAACCCCGATTCCAAAAAAGTTGGGACAAAGTACAAACTGTAAATAAAAACGGAATGCAATGATGTGGAAGTTTCAGACTTCCATATTTTATTCAGAATAGAACATAGATGACATATCAAATGTTTAAACTGAGAAAATGTATGATTTAAAGAGAAAAATTAGGTGATTTTAAATTTCATGACAACACCACATCTCAAAAAAGTTGGGACAAGGCCATGTTTACCACTGTGAGACATCCCCTTTTCTCTTTACAACAGTCTGTAAATGTCTGGGGACTGAGGAGACAAGTTGCTCAAGTTTAGGGATAGGAATGTTAACCCATTCTTGTCTAATGTAGGATTCTAGTTGCTCAACTGTCTTGGGTCTTTTTTGTTGTATCTTCTGTTTTATGATGCGCCAAATGTTTTCTATGGGTGAATTATCTGGACTGCAGGCTGGACAGTTCAGTACCTGGACCCTCCTTCTACGCAGCCATGATGCTGTAATTGATGCAGTATGTGGTTTAGCATTGTCATGTTGGAAAATGCAAGGTCTTCCCTGAAAGAGATGTTGTCTGGATGGGAGCATATGTTGCTCTAGAACCTGGATATACTTTTGTTGTGTTTTCATTACTGCATTACTGTTATTACACCATGCCAGCAGGAGGCGCACATACAGGATTCATATGGGACTGTGTATAAGTTATGTGTGATGAAGAAGTCTAAGAGAGAAGTGTGAGTAAAAGTGAAGACGTTCCGACACCTGCTTGGTCTCCCGGTTATTTCACACCGTATACTAGTAAGT
This sequence comes from Neoarius graeffei, assembly GCF_027579695.1. Lineage (NCBI taxonomy): Eukaryota > Metazoa > Chordata > Actinopteri > Siluriformes > Ariidae > Neoarius > Neoarius graeffei. The sequence goes on along the minus strand of NC_083592.1, from coordinate 18,125,564 downwards.
TCAAGTCTAGTATAGAACAAATTAGCGACGAGGATGGCGAATACAGTGCCATTACCTGCGTTATTTCTGCCGTGTGCTGGTCAACCTACAATTCCCTTCGAAACGTGGGTAAAAATGTTCCAGAACTACCTGCTAGCTATTCATGCGGAGGGGGACGACTGGCCAGACACGAAGATACGTGCACTCCTGCTACATTGCCTGGGCACGGAAGGTCAGTGTGTGTTCTACACACTTGCAGACACCGGTACAACCTACGAATCAGCTATGAAAGCACTACGTACACACTTCAATCCTGCAATAAACGTCGTTGTTGAGCGCCACAAATTCAGACAGAGAATCCAGAAGCCGCACGAGTCCATTACAGAGTATGTGGCAGCCCTGCGCGAGTTAGCAACAACGTGTGGGTTTGAGGGTAATACAGATGAAATGATACGTGATCAAATAATTGAACATGCAAGCTGTGCAAAAGTTCGTGAAAGACTGTTAGTGCGAAGTGATGCAAATTTGACTTTAGAGAAAACTTTGAAAATTGCATGTCAAGTGGAATCGGCAGTCGGGTATGCACGCACACTGGGTGCAGAACCACATGCACCTGTGCAAGCTGTGGCGGCACAGCCGAAGCACCCCCAGAACAAAGGGGGCAACCACGCCACTGCTGCGTCTGCTAATGCCACACTGAGACACAAGCGACAATGCTGCTTCAGATGTGGGTCGTCAGCACACATTGCCAATGCTCCAGATTGCCCTGCGCGAAAGGTAACCTGCCGCAAATGCAACAAAGTGGGACATTTTGCCAAAGTTTGTAAATCCTCCGATAAGCCTGCCAAGAAAGTGGGTGTAGTGACTGTACTGGGAATTAATCACCCTCATGCTGCTGAGAAAATAAAATGTGAAGTGACAATTAATGCAAAGTCAAATGTCCATCCAGTTGAATTAGTGGTAGATATGGGTGCTGCTGTGTCTATTATTACCGAATCCTTCTACAGACAGCACTTTAGCAACGTGCCTCTGACTGAACCTGCTGTTAAATTAATCTCATACACCAAGTCAGACATTCCAGTACTAGGCTGCTTATCTGCTACAGTGCAGCATGCCAATACTACAGTGCCAGTGACATTATACGTGGCGAAACAGACCGGTACCGCTGTCTTGGGAATGGACTTTTTCAGGGCACTCAGGCTCTCGATCGTGAACAATGCTGTGCATTCACCTGCTGCTGCTCCAGTGACTGAGGTCAAAACCGCACCAGCCACTGGCGTGAAACTGGGCTTAGCCAAGAATTTCGTTCACCAAGTGAAGGTGAAAGAGGGCAATGAAGCAGTACAGCCCGTGCAACAAAAGCTGAGAAGGCTTCCCCTTTCCGTGAGACAGGCCGTCTCCGCGGAACTTGAGAGACTGCTGCAGCTGGATATGATTGAGAAGATTGATGCTTCTCCATGGGTCTCACCCATCGTAGTCACGCTACGGAAGAACGGTGCAGTGAGACTGTGTGTGGATTTACGTGAGCCTAACAAGGCAATTGTGATGGACAGTTTTCCTTTGCCTCACATGGACGATTTGTTTTCTAATGTGAGTGGTGCTACAGTGTTTTCTACAATCGATCTCGCAAATGCTTATCACGAGGTGCTCTTAGCAGAGGAGAGCCGAGACCTAACTGCATTCATAACACATGATGGACTATTCAGATTTAAACGAGTACCATACGGATTGTGCTCAGCTCCAAGCGCGTTCTCCAAGATGATGTCAATCGTGCTGAAAGGCCTCAAGGGGGTCCAGTACTTCTTGGATGATGCCATCATGTACGGAAAGAACAAGGAGGAACACGACCGTAACCTGCAGAAGGTGCTCACTGCGATCAAAGAGGCCAGTTGAACAACGAGAAATGCCAGTTCAACAGAACAAGCCTGCGGTTCCTTGGGCACACCATCTCCGCCCAGGGCCTGCAGCCACTCACTGAACACATCAGAGCCATCACAGAGGCTCTGGCACCTATGGATGCTACTACACTGCGCTTATTCCTGGGGCTCACAGCGTGGTACCAGAAGTTTGTACACAACTATGCCTCGCTCGTGGAGCCCATGCGCGCGTGTTTGCGTGAGGACACTTTCCAGTGGACTACTGCTGCTCAAAAGAGTTTCGAGGCGGTGAAGGACCGGATAGTGAACAGCCCAGCGCTGTCCGTCTTCGATCCCAGCCTGCCAACGTTTGTGTCTCCAGATGCATTGGATTACGGCTTGGGAGCGGTGCTGACACAACTCCACCCGGATGGAACAGAACGCACCGTTGCATGCGCATCACGTATACTTACCCCAGCAGAACGCAAGTACTCTATCGTTGAAAAAGAGGCACTGGCCTGCGTGTGGGCAACTGAAAAGTGGAGGTCTTTCTTGTGGGGCACGAGATTCACATTGCGCACAGATCACCAGGCATTAACCACATTGCTTGCAACAAAGGGCCTGGGCCACGCCGGCATGCACATTGCGCGTTGGTCTGCCAGGCTGCTGTGCTTCACATACAACATTGAGTACCGTCCTGGCTCACAGAATCAGGTTGCCGACTGTTTTTCCCGTCTACCACTCCCAGCTGAGGAGGATAAAGAACCAGTGACCGAACCAGAGCTCGTTGTGTTGCTGGACACTGAGCTGAAAGCGCTCTCAGTACGCCAGTTTACTGAGGCATGCAAGGCCTGTCCTGAATTGACAGCTCTCAGAGCACAGATTCACAAGGGCTGGCCAAAGACAGGAAAATCTCTGCCAAATGAACTGAAACCGTACTTTGCAGCAAGAGACGAATTGGCAGTGCAAGACATGATCATCTACAGAGGCTCGCACCGACAACTTGTGCCAGTGGCATTGAGAAAACAGCTGGTGGACTTAGCACACGAGACACACCAGGGGGTCGTTCGCACGAAGCAGATGCTGCGGGACTTATACTGGTGGCCCGGTATGGACAAGTGTGTGCAAGAGACAATTCGTACATGCAGAGCTTGCCAGCTAAACGACAAAAGTGCAAAGATTCATGTAGCTCCTCTCCAGCCTGTGCCACTGCCTGATGCTCCATGGCAGAAAGTGGGCATAGACATTGTGGGACCATTCGAGTCCGCAAGCTGGGACTGTCGTTACTCAGTCACTCTGATCGATTACTACACAAAGTGGCCGGAGGTCGCTTTCACTTCTACTATCACCACTGCTGCAATCACTTCCTTCTTGTCTTCCATCTTTGCCAGGTTCGGGAACCCTACAGAACTGGTGAGTGACAATGGAGTTCAGTTCACCTCCAGTGAGTTTGTGGAGTACCTTGCTGCGAGAGACATCACACACTGTAAAGTGTCACTCTACTACCTGCAAGCCAACGGAGCTGTGGAGCGCTGGAACCATGTTCTAAAAGAGACATTGCTATCTGCCGAACAAAAGCAAAGACTGTGGAAACCATTCGTACAGGATTTTCTACTTACATATCGTGCTACTCCTCATGGCACCACAGGCGTGTCCCCGCATGAACTCATGTGCAACTGACCGATGCACACCAAAGTAAACATTGGGCCTGCGTGCAAGCGTGATCCACTGCCAGAAGAGCAACTTCGCAGTCGGGTTGCCGCCAAACAGGAAGCATCCAAAATATACACTGACGAGAAAAGGGGTGCGAGAGTGCCTAAGATCAAAGAGGGGAGTTTAGTGCGAGTGAAGAAATCTTTTCATGTGAAAAAGGGACAGTCCAAGTTCCACTTACCTACCCTAGTTATGCGTAAAGCTGGTTCAAGTGCTTTTGTGCTCGAGGATGGGCACACTTGGAATGCAGCACACCTTTCCCTGGTCCCTGAGGCGGAACCAAACATGGAGGCTGACACAAAACAAGAGACATGCCCTGCATCTGTGTCAGAACCTGTCCAGAAAACAGAGATACCCCAACAACCGGCTGGTGTTGAGGCCATGGACAGACCGGTGAGAGTGAGAAGGGAGCCTGCTTGGCTTCAGGAGTATGAACATTAACTGTTCTGATGGACTGTGATTACATTGAGAAAAAAAAAACTGATTGATGGACTGTGGTGAAACTGGAAAAGGTGGAAAATAATACTGATGTGAAAATACAAATAATTGTTGTTGACTACTAGGAAAACACTGCTTGATGTTGTTTAACACTACTTCTAATTGTTTGATACATGGATACTGTGATGCTAAGGTTTACTTCTACGTTCAGGTTCAAGATATACATCCACTTAGGTAAACGTTATCTGATAACAATGCAGTTTGTTATGGTTATTTCTAGCAATTGATGAGGTTAAGTCTTGAGCTGATGATAATAGAATGCCATTGCTTCACTGAATTTACTACTCTACTGAATTCTGATTTATTACTGTGATGTTTTGGATTATTAAGTGCCTATAATACTGATTTCTGACTTTAGTTAACGGTAAGCTTTTCTTAAGAGAGGGGAAATATGTTGTCTTTTCATTACTGCATTACTGTTATTACACCATGCCAGCAGGAGGCGCACATACAGGATTCATATGGGACTGTGTATAAGTTATGTGTGATGAAGTCTAAGAGAGAAGTGTGAGTAAAAGTGAAGACCTTCTGACACCTGCTTGGTCTCCCGGTTATTTCACACCGTATACTAGTAAGTTCAAGTCTAGTATAGAACAACTTTTCAGCATTGATGGTGTCTTTCCAGATGTGTAAGGTGTCCATGCCACACGCACTAATGCAACCCCATACCATCAGAGATGCAGGCTTCTGAACTGAGCGCTGATAACAACTTGGGTCGTCCTTCTCGTCTTTAGTCCGAATGACATGTCGTCCCTGATTTCCATAAAGAACTTCAAATTTTGATTCGTCTGACCACAGAACAGTTTTCCACTTTGCCACAGTCCATTTTAAATGAGCCTTGGCCCAGAGAAGACGTCTGCGCTTCTGGATCATGTTTAGATACAGCTTCTTCTTTGAACTATAGAGTTTTACCTGGCAACGGCGGATGGCACGGTGAATTGTGTTCACAGATAATGTTCTCTGGAAATATTCCTGAGCCCATTTTGTGATTTCCAATACAGAAGCATGCCTGTATCTGATGCAGTGCCGTCTAAGGGCCCAAAGATCACGGGCACTCAGTATGGTTTTCCGGCCTTGACCCTTACGCACAGAGATTCTTCCAGATTCTCTGAATCTTTTGATGATATTATGCACTGTAGATGATGATATGTTCAAACTCTTTGCAATTTTACACTGTCGAACTCCTTTCTGATATTGCTCCACTATTTGCCGGTGCAGAATTAGGGGGATTGGTGATCCTCTTCCCATCTTTACTTCTGAGAGCCGCTGCCACTCCAAGATGCTCTTTTTATACCCAGTCATGTTAATGACCTATTGCCAATTGACCTAATGAGTTGCAATTTGGTCCTCCAGCTGTTCCTTTTTTGTACCTTTAACTTTTCCAGCCTCTTATTGCCCCTGTCCCAACTTTTTTGAGATGTGTTGCTGTCATGAAATTTCAAATGAGCCAATATTTGGCATGAAATTTCAAAATGTCTCACTTTCGACATTTGATATGTTGTCTATGTTCTATTGTGAATATAATATCAGTTTTTGAGATTTGTAAATTTTATTTACAATTTGTACTTTGTCCCAACTTTTTTGGAATCGGGGTTGTATATTATTTATGTAATACATAAAATGCACACGCACTTTCGTGAATCACAATCTTTTATTTCTTATGGACTGGATAAAGCTCTTTGGCCCATGCAGCTCCTAAATGACAGAGTCAAGTTATTGTCACTGATCACAATTCAATCCACTTCAAATTTAAATCATGTGTATAATTGTGTTTGAAAATCAGTAAGGTTGACTTGGATAGTTGCAGTCTAAGAAAATTATTTGTACTCTTTTTCTAATGAATTTTAGCCAAGTAAGTCAAATAAGTAACATTGCAACAATAAATTTTGAATTATTAACATGTATCCAATTAAAATGTTTTAATTACATCTGAAATCTGCTGTGAATTTTGATTATTTGGTGACTCCAAATATTGTTTTCCTTTATTTTTTCCTGTTCTTTTTCTGTTTGTTTGTTTGTTTGTTTCTTGCTCCCGAAGATATGAATACATTTGCAGATTTTGTATGCTTTGTTTTTTCTGTATGCCTTTGATACGCACATTAAGAAAATAAAAACTTTTGAACTGAAGACAAAACAAAAATGACCCGGATATACTTTAGCAATTTTGTTCACGTGACCATGTTTTACAGCGAATGAAAGTACCATGTTCGTTGTTTCACGCATGCGTATAGCTCCCATTGATTTCCCAACGACTTTTGTTATAAATGTTTGTGTGCGCTGGAGTCGTGTGCGTGTGAGTACACGCTTGGAGCATGGACCCTGCATTAACGTAATGCATTCAGTTTAAACTGAAGCCATGTCGGCTCACTGTCCACCCTTTAAGCGTATCTTAAAGTGTATTTTGTCTGATCTGAAACTGTGTGTCATGTTTTCACGGTTTCTCTGTACACCGGTCTTCTCTCATGGCAGAATCAATGTAAACACGCCGTTCGAGAGTGATACGGAGCCACATCGGATCATTCAGCACTCGTCCCAGCGCCATTCAACTCATCAAACAAAGGATGTAATAACACATGTAAAGAGGATCTCTATTGAGGGCAACATAGGTAGGGAATAACATCATTAATAACTTCCTTTTAACCTCTGTGCGTGCTTTAAAATGTTACGCGCGTCCATGAAGACAGCAGGTGTTCTTCGGTGTGGTCCAGCTCTCTTATTCTTACAGATACAGCCTTGCGGTTTGTCTGTAATATGTTCTACACAAATGCAAGAATGAATGAAGACATACTGTACTTGTGAGTTGCATATCTGAGGCTTGGGATTGAAAGTCCCATGCCTATTGTCTTTTCTTGAACAAGACCATTTAATCCCCAACTGCGTTTAGTTTGGATTTTCTTACTTGTAATTTGGATGCAAACAGATGTGAAAGAAATTAACATGAACTGTTGCTTATTGTTATGTGACAGTACAATGAGAGTGAAGCACTTAAAAACATCTCTAACCAGCAGAATCTGTAATAAACAAAGGCATGACTGACTAAATAAAGAAAAAGTAATGAACATAGAAAACAAGATTGTCACAGCATATATAAATTGTTATTCCAGGTGATTCCTTATTATTATTTTTTATATGTTAGTATTATATGTGGCTATCTTAACTTGACTGCTGTCATATTGCACTGTATCTTTTGGAAACTTCAGCGGTTGGGAAGTCCACTTTTGCAAGGTTGCTGAGCAGTGCACGGCTAAACTGGGAAGTCACAACTGAACCTGTTAGCAAATGGCAAAATGTTGAAAAGGCAACTTCACAAATAAGACAGGTATGAATCTCCTGTCATCCTTGCCTTCATTTGCCTTTCAAAAACTGGACTTTGGTACCACTTATGGACACTGAAGTAGCAGCTCACGATTATAATCCAACAATAGCTGCTTTTGTTGTAAACCTAATAACATTTCCTGTTCATATTACATTTTACACTATCCTTGCTCTTTTCCTGTAGCCAGTGCCATCTACCCAGCAAACGACCAGCAACCTGTTGCAAATGATGTATCAAGATCCCAAACGCTGGTCATACACCTTTCAAACATTTTCCTGCATGACCCGTATGCGCATGCAGCTGCAGCCGCCTCCTGCACGGTTCCTGCAAGCAGGAGATGTTGCTGTACAGGTGTATGAACGTTCCATTTACAGTGATAGGTGAGTTCATGTACACAGACATCTTAATTTCAGCTAATTCTCATCAGTGATTTCCTGTCTCTGATGTTCAAGTTGCGATTCCATTTCCTTTTCAGGTATATTTTTGCTCAGACCATGTTTGACCTAGGCAGTATAAACTCCACAGAATGGGTTGTATATCAGGACTGGCATTCCTTTCTTGTTGAGCAGTTTGGTCCTAAGGTACAACTAGAGGGAATCGTATACCTTCGGGCACCTCCACAGGTCAGTGATGTTTAAAAAAATGCATGAAATTTGTGTATGAAATATTAGAATAAAGTACTTTATCGATCAAATGCAGAGTGCACAGGAACATTCAACATATGATCAATCCATGTATATAAAATGCATACTCAGTACAATAACAGTATGAAATCTAACAGTCAAACAACAGAACAGCTGAGACAGTAGTTGCAGCTGTAGCATGAATGATGGGTTTATATTAATGTGCTCGTTCTAATACGTTACTATTTCTATATAGTCGCTGCTCGTACACATGGATTTGTATAGCGTTGTTGATGTGAAGTTTTTTTGTTAAGAGACTTTCATTTAGCATTTATGGAAGGAGTCACAGTGCTTTGTAGTGTTTCTCAGCACAGGAAGGAACATAAGACAACATATATTTTCTTTTCCAGTTTCTGAATAAAGTGAAAAGCTGATTTTATTTTATGTTTTTTTGAGAGATAATGAGAGAGAGAAAATGCTGGAATGACAATTTATTGTTGATGTAGCATAAGCAATAACCTATAAACCATTTAAAAAGTGTGATGTGTCTTTCATAAATTAAGTATTGTAATCATTGGCAAATAGCTGTGCTATAAGTGTAATAAAACGGTCCAGACCATGCTGTTATATGAAAATAATCCACTGGTTTTGGATCATTTTGGGTTATTTCCATTTTATCATTGGATTACCACTGGGTAGTATTGGTCACCTCGTACCACTAACAAAATTTATTTTCATATAACCACACAGCCTGTTGTGCATTATTCCTGAAATATGGCATGTCTGCAAAAATAATAAAAAGTAATGTCTCTGGCTGTATGGATATGAAGATATATAAATTCAGCAAAACAGACTTCATGTTAAAATTATAATGATTTTCCTGGTTACACAGTTGGACTTTATGACTACATAGGACACTGTTATAGAAGCAAATTATTTATGATCATGCCATCTGTTATCACCCAAATGAGGATGGGCTCCCTTTTGAGTCTGGTTCCTTTCAAGGTTTTTTCCTTGTGTCATCTGAGGGAGTTTTTCCCTGCCACCGCCGCCACAGGCTTGCTCATTGGGGTTCAGTTAAGGATAAAATTCGCTCATGTTTAAAGTCTTTAATTTTCCGTAAAGCTGCTTTGCGACAGTGTTTGTTGTTAAAAGCGTTATACAAATAAACTTGACAATTTCTGTTGATCTGAAGTCATTATATAACATTTGTTGTTGCTGTTTACTGGATGAAGTTTTAGTACCTCTGAGACTCTTTCTCGAGGGAAAACCTGGTCAAACTGGGGGGGAGAAAACAACCATTTCTGCAGTATGTTACCATTCAGGTGTTTCCAGTAGCCAGGTTGAAGCTTCTCATTGCTAGGAATTTGGCAAAAGGCCAAAAAAAACTTTTAAACGTGTCTTTTGGGCTTTTTTTTTTAAACTATTAAAGATGCATGTTGTACAGTCATTCTGCCCCAGAAAAAAGAATAATTCTACAAAATAATTGAAAGCTCAACATTGACATGAAATTCATGTCTGTGTATTTAATTCCATAAATTTAGGATGCTGTGTAAAACGTAAGTAAAAAACCAGAATGTAACGATTTGCAAATCTCGGAAACCCTAGTAGTAGTAGGCCTCCGTCAGTCGTGTCGACTATGGTGGTGCGCCCCGGTTGCGGGTTCCAGTCTGTTTGATGCAACTTCGACTGTGGTTGGTTAGTCTAATGCGGGAGAGACATGATCTTCCACACTTGACACGTATGTAGACCATCTCTGTGTTTTGGGGCTTGGTTCCTTTCTTCTTCCTATGGGAATGCTTCTCCTTGGCTTGCTTGGTCAGTGTGTCTTCTCCCTTTTTGAGGCCTTCTTTCAGGACATGTTTCCAGCTGGTGCAATTGTCAGCTGTTTCCTCCCAGTTCTCGATGTTGATCCCTATGACTTTCAGGTCGCACTTGCAAACATCTGTGTAATGCAGCTTCAGACGACCAGTGCGCCTCTTCCCAATCGCCAGTTCTCCATACAGGATACCTTTTGGGATGCGCCCATCAATCATGTGATGAACATGGCTAAGCCAGCGTAATCTGTGTTGTCTCAGGAGTGTATACATTGAAGGGAGGCCAGCACGGGACAGCACCTCTGTATTTGGTACCCTCTCTTTCCAGGAGACTCCAAGGATGCGATGTAAGCAGCGCAACTGAAAAAAGTTCAGTTTCTTCTCTTTATATGCATAAGTTGTCCAGATTTTGCTGCTGTATAATAGGATACTGATTGTACAGGCATTGTATACCACTGATTTGGTCTTCTCCGCAAGTTTCTTGTTTTCCCAGACACGTGATGTAAGTTGTGAGAAGGTAGATGCTTTTCCGATGCGTTTGTTGATTTCAGCATCAAGAGAAAGGGTATCTGTGAGCGTTGATCACAGTGACGTACAACCCCAGTTCCAGAAAAGTTGGGACACTGTATAAAACATAAATAAAAAGAGAATGCGATGATTTGCAAATCATGGAAACCCTATATTTCATTGAAAATAGTATGAAGACAGCATGTCAAATGTTGAAACCGAGAAATGTTATTGTTTTACAAAAAATATATGCTCATTTTTGAATTTGATGTCAGCAACACGTTTCAAAAAAGTTGGGACAGGGGCGTGTTTACCACGGTGTTGCATCACCTCTACTTTTCACAACACTCTGTAAACGTTTGGGAACTGAGGAGACCAATTGCTGTAGTTTTGAAAGAGAAATGTCATCCCATTATTGCCTGATATACAATTTAAGTTGCTCAACAGTTCGGGGTCTCCTTTGTCATATTTTGTGCTTCATAATGCGATAAATGTTTTCAATAGCAGACAGGTCTGGACTGCAGGCAGGCCAGTTTAGCACCGAGACTCTTTTACTATGGAGCCATGCAGTTTTAATATGTGCAGAAAGCAGTTTGGTGTTGTCTTGCTGAAAGAAGGAAGGCCTTCCCTGAAAAAGATTTAGTCTGGATGGCAGCATATTGCTCTGAAACGTGTATATATCATTCAGCATTAATGATGCCTTTCCAGATGTACAAGCTACCCAGGTCATGTGCACTAATGCCCCCTCGTACCATCACAGATGCTGGCTTTTGAACTGTGCACTGATAACAAGCCAGATGGTCCCTCTCCTCTTTAGCCTGGAGGATGTGGTGTCCATGAGTTCGAAAAAAATTTTCTACTTTTGATTCATCAGACCTCAGGACAATTTTCACTTTGCCTCAGTCCATCGTAAAAGAGCTCAGGCTCAGAGAAGGTGGCGGTGTTTCTGGATATTGTTTATATCTGGTTTTAACTTGCATTTGTGGATGAAGTAATGAACTGTTTTCACAGACGATGGTTTTTTGAAGTGTTCCTGAGCCCATACAGTGATTTCCACTACAGACACATGTCTGCTTTTAATGCAGTGCCGCCTGAGGGCCTGAAGATCACAGGCATCCAATGTCAGTTTTCAGCCTTGTCTCTTGCATACAGAGATTTCTCCAGATTCTCTGATTTTTTTAATGATGTTATATACCAGGGGTATTCAATTAAGTCACTGAGGTCCAGTTATTAAATTTTGTCCAAGTAGAAGGTCTGAACTGAAGTCCAGCTTGTGTCTTATAGCCTTCCCCTATGTCCACATTTTCATACGGTTTCAACAATATTTATTGTTCATTTCCAATGCAGGAAATGAACTGAGTGCACAACTATCTCTTTTACCATAAATAAAAGTAGTCCCAGGAAAATAAATTCAAGACCTTTATTTCAGATTAAAGAAAACAGAAACCTCAGAATAAAATAAAAAAGTGCAAACAGAGTGGAATAACTCCTTTTTCTCTTAAATTAAAGAGGTCCCAACCTGAAGAATTGAAGGCCTACACTTCAAGTAAAAAAGTCAACTCAGAAAACATTAACTAAAAAGTGCAAACAGAGCATTGACTTCACATTTTCTCTTCTTTGTTCTTAAAATAAGGAGGTCCCAGCCTAAAAAAATGAGGGCCTACTTTTCAAGAAAAAAAAGTCCATATCTTCAGAAAACAAGTGGCTTTTTGGGAGGGAAATGCAAACAGAACATTTTTCTTTGAACTTTTCTCTTTTAATTCTTCTTTTACTCTTCTTAATGAGAAAAACGGGCATGTGGCTGACCTGCCAGTAATTTAAATCTTGGTTGGAGTGCCATTCTCATGCAGAGATGTAGGTGTTCATTGTTGAGCCTAGAATGGTACTTGGTTTTGACAATGTTCATAGTGGAAAAAGCTGACTCACAGCTGTAAGTTGATCCAAACATAGTCAAGGTGTGCAGTGCTACTTGATTAGACCAGGGAACACACTCCAATGTGTTTATGTTGCCCCAAAATCCACGCTACTTTTAAGGAACATTCATTTGCACGTTGCTGGGCTCTAAATGTATGTGTGATGAGTCGGGTAGACCTGTCATACTGTGCTTGCAGTTGGGTTATTTTGCGTGCCCTCAGCTCGGACTTCAGGGGATAACTTTGCTCAAAAGAGCTGTGCTTTGTTTCGTAGTGGCGCTTCACGTTGCCGCTTTTAATTAATGCCACGTTTTCGGAGCATATGAGGCACACTGGTTTTGAACTGCTCGCCGGAAGAATGAACATATATTTCTCTGTCCATTCATCTTTAAAACAACGATTTTCCTTGTCTACTTTCCGCCACCTTTTGGAGCAAGCCATGTTGTCTCGGTCGGTTGTCTCTGAACTTAACTCTCTTCCTCTCTGCTTGTTGCTCTGCTGTGGCGTGCTGGGTAAACTAACGATTTTATTGGCTCAACTGAGTGAAGCTATTGTCGTATTAACTGGAGTAGCAGTGCCCGCTGTCAATAGCCACGACCGTCCAAAATAATGCTTCATGAAAATTACTTAATCTCGTGAATTTACCATTGGTCACGGGTCCGGACAGAACCATCACTGGGTCCGGATCCGGACCGAGGTCCGCCATTTGGTGATGCCTGTTATATACCACAGATCAGGGCTTTTCAAAGTGTGGGGCGCGCCCTCCCTGGGGGGCGCCAGAGTTCTTCAGGGGGGGCGCAACGTGAGCGACAAAATGGATCGATTTTTAGTACCTAAAGCTACAGTGAGTGAGGACACAAAGTCTGGGCCAAGCAAAAAAACAGAGCCTCCAGGATGTTGCGATTTGCAACTTGAGCACAAATTCAACCAATCCCCGCGAATTCAGGGCGGTGTTGCAATTATATCCAATCACCGCAATTTTCCCGCAAATTTGACCAATCATTGGCGTCGTCTTGAGGTGACATCGACAAACTACCTTCTGCCTTACTTCCGTGTGTTCAAGAGAAGCAGCATGTGCGCAGTGTTGCCAGATTGGGAGGTTTCAAGTGCATTTTGGTGGGTTTTGAACATATTTTGGACTGGAAAACGTCAGCAGTATCTGGCAACACTGAAAGTGTGTTATGTTTACAGTGAAGGACTGTGTGCACTTTTTTTTTTTTTTTTTTACTTAATACAAGAAATTAATGGATGCCAACATTTTTGCCAAAATGGTATTTTCCATTGTTTAGGCAGCTTCAGCATCATACTGTGAGATTCTGTTCAAATTGTTTTTTTTTTTCTTTTATGAAGCCTGAGCCATTTATTTAATTAGTTTATAATTATTGTTTAATTTAGTCTTCAGGAGAGACTGACTGTACACAGTACTAGTATCAGTAGTTTTTTTTTTTCTTATATGAAAGCGGAGGCATTTATATTATATTTGAAGGTAACTTCATGTTGTGCTGTGAGGTTCTCTGCACTTTAACTTTAGAACCAACAGGTGCATTTGGATAAATAAAGCCTATTTTTCTGCATTTTTGTAGTCCTGGTAATCTTTTATATTGGTAAAGTTGTTTATAGGACCATTTCTCAGTGTCTTTGTTTTTTTAATCAATAGTTTTTCAGTAATAACTTTATTTAACATATCACTCAATTTTAATCACAAAAAGAGAAAATCGCAACAATTTCTCGCAACTTTCACTTCCTCCTGCAATGTAATCGCAACAAAAACCTAAAAAACACCGCAACTTTCATCGCAGTTTTTTTTGGAAAACCCCCGCAACATCAGACATTTTAGCCCGCAACAATCACAAAAAAGGCCCGCGAAATCCTGGGGGACTGGAAAAAGAAGGAAGTATGACCACGATTATTTAAAGTTTGGATTTTCATGGACTGGATCTGAAGATGCTCCACTGCCACAGTGTGTTGTCTGCCAAGAGGTGCTAGCTAACGATGCTATGAGATGTTTAAAATGTGTAAAACAAGATGTTTTAAAAAGCACAGATGTTTAAAATGTGAAAAAGAAAAAAGTGTACAACAACCATTTTTTTAAAAATACGAATGGAACATTAAGTATAGCAACAACAAAAATTGTAAGGGGGGGCGTGGTTGTTTATTTGCTCTCCGAGGGGGGGGCTGACTCTCCCACACTTTGAAAACCCCTGCCATAGATGATGTGATCCCTAAATTATTTGCAATTCTACATTGAGGAACGCTATTCTTAAATTGTTGCACTGTTTGCCCATGCAGTCTTTCACAGAGCGGTGAACCCCTCCCCATCTTTACTTCTGAGAGACTCAACCTCTCGGCAATGCTCTTTTTTTTTTTTTTTTTAATCCAGTCAAGTTACTGACCTGTTGCCAATTAACCAATTTTTTTTAGCATTACACAACTTTTTCAGTCTTTTGTTGCCCTGTCCCACCTTTTCTGAAACATGTTGCTGACATCAAATTCAAAATGAGTATATATATATTTTTAAAAGCAATAAAATTTCTCAGTTTCAACATTTGATATGTTGTCTTTGTACTATTTTCAATGAAATATAGGGTTTCCATGATTTGCAAATTACCCCATTCTTCTGTTTTTATTTACAGTTTACACAGCATCCCAACTTTTTTGGAATTGGGGTTGTACGTGAAGTGATGGACGACTTCAAGAACATAGTTGTTGATGGTAATGACTGGTGGAACTTCTGTATCTTGGCTCATGACATTCGTCTTCTTCAGGCTGATGATCAATCCAAAGTCTTTGCAGGGCTGAGCAAATGGGGGTTGTTGCTTTGCTCTGCATTTCTCTTGGAGCTGATGCACGGAGAAGGTCATATCCGCTGTACTCCTCTTTGCACAGAACCCACACTGTGATTCAGGGTAAACACACTCTGCTAACCTTTGGAGTCTATTCAAGAGGACGCGTGCGAACAATTTGCCAACAATACTCAGGAGTGATATGCCCCTGTAATTGTTGCAGTCACTTTTGTCACCCTTGTTCATGTAGAGTATGATGATCTTGGTGTCTCTCATGTCTTGAGGTACTGCTCCTCTGACCCAGCATTGGCACAGGACATCGTGCAGAGGAGCCAGCAGCGTATTTTTGCAGCACGTAATCGGGTCTGGGTGAATACTATCATTTACCTGGTGCTTTCCCTGCTATTAAACTGTTGATTGCCTTGTGTAGTTCTTCTAGTGTTGGCTCTGCATCAGGTTCATCCATAGTTGCTAGGCATGGAATTGCTTCAAGGGCAGAAGGAGTGACCATGTTTTCTCTCGAGTAGAGTTCCAAGTAGTGTTCAACCCACCTCTCCATTTGCTTTGTTCTATCTGTGATGGTTTCACCACTGGCAGATTTCAAGGGTGCTGTCTTGCACTGGACAGGGCCCAGGGCATGCTTGATATCATTGTACATCCCTCTCATGTTGCTTGTTGCAACTGCATTTTAGATGTCCTCACTCAACTTGAGCCACTATTCATTGGCACATGGTCTGGCAGTCTGCTGGACTTTGTTCCTGGCAGCCCTGAGGGCCTGGAGCATCCTGTCACTTGGCGAGTGTTGGTGCTCAATGAGGATGGCACGCTTTGCTTCGATGACAGGAATCCTCTCCTTGGACTTGGCGTCAAACCAGTCAGTGCTTTTGGAGGCCTTTCTCCCGAAGGTGGCAACAGCAGTGGTGTAGATTGCCTGGCGTAGATGCTCCCATTTCTGAGTGGCAGTGGCTCCCATCTGATTAGAGCTCTGCATGGCCTCAAGGGACCTGGCGAATTGTTCAGTTCTTTCTGGCTGACACATCTAGTTGTTTATGCATAGTTTACCCTCTTGCTTGGAGTAATGGAGCTTCTCATCTCATCTCTCTAGCCGCTTTATCCTTCTACAGGGTCGCAGGCGAGCTGGAGCCTATCCCAGCTGACTACGGGCGAAAGGCGGGGTACACCCTGGACAAGTCGCCAGGTCATCACAGGGCTGACACATAGACACAGACAACCATTCACACACTCATTCACACCTACGGTCAATTTAGAGTCACCAGTTAACCTAACCTGCATGTCTTTGGACTGTGGGGGGAAACCGGAGCACCCGGAGGAAACCCACGCGGACACGGGGAGAACATGCAAACTCCGCACAGAAAGGCCCTCACCGACCACGGGGCTCGAACCCAGACCTTCTTGCTGTGAGGCGACAGCGCTAACCACTACACCACCGTGCCGCTAATGGAGCTTCTTTGGATGTAATCTGATCTTGCTGCATACCAGTGAGTGGTCAGTGTCACAGTCAGCACTGTGGTATGTGTGAGAAGCACATGCTTTAGGCAAGAGCATTTTACAATAATCAAGTCCAGCTGGTGCCAGTGTTTAGAGCGGGGGTGTCTCCATTGCCCCTTTTCCACCAAAGCAGTTCCAGGGCTGGTTCGGGGCCAATGCTTAGTTTGGAACCGGGTTTTCTGTTTCCACTGACAAAGAACTGGCTCTGGGGCCAGAAAAACCGGTTCCAGGCTAGCACCAACTCTTTCCTGGGCCAGAGGAAAGAACCGCTTACGTCAGCGGGGGGGCGGAGTTGTTAAGACCAACAACAATAACAAGACCGCGAAAGATCGCCATTTTTAAGCGACGAGAAGCAGCAGCTGTACAAACGTGAAGTCATCCATTATTATTATTATTGTTGTTGTTGCTGCTGCTGCTGCTGCTTCTTCCGTGTTGTTTTTGCTTCGATATTCGCGCCAAGGTTTATGCAAACGTAGCGATGTAACTGACATATACAGGGACATAACTGACGTATACAGCGAGGTAATGACGTGACTTCCCTTAGCACTGCGAGCTATGGAAAAGCAAACTGGTTCTCAGCTGGCTCGCAAGTTGAACAAGTTGTGAACCAGCACCAGCCTGGAACTGATTTGGTGGAAAAGGGGTATATGAGACCCTATGGTGGGGCTTGGTCTGGAAGTAGGAATTTGTCACACATAAATCGTGGTAGGAGCAGAGTTCGAGGAGTCTTTTGGCCATTCTCATTAATTTTTCCTGCTCCAAAATGTTTCAGGCAGGAAGGCCAAGAATCATGATCAGTACCCACTCTTGCATTGAAGTCCCCTAGCAAGGTAACCTGTTTCTTCGAGGGGATGTTCTTTATTGTTGCATCCAGCTTCTCATAGAACTCGTCCTTTGCTTCAGTGGTTGAGTACAGTGTGGGTGTGTATGTACTGACAAGTATGATGGGGCCATCTGTTGAGTTGAGACGGAGTGTAACCAGCCGCGCTGACCCACCTGGTTCCACCATCTTCACCGGAGATTTCTTCACCGCAAAGCCAACCCCAAATTCTCTCAGGCCTTCAGGGCCTTTTCCTTGCCAGAGAAAAGTATAGTCTTTCTCTTTCAGCTGGCCAGCACATGGGAGGCACGTTTCCTGAATTGTGGCTATGTCCACTTGTAACCTCTTCAGTTCGTTGTTGATCACAGCTGTCTTTCAAGCATCTCCAATGTCTTGAAGGTTTTCACAGAGGCCGGTCGTCATCGTTTGAACATTCCAGCATCCCAGTTTAAGAGTTAGTCTCTTTATAAGTTTTCTGTTGCCAGGTGTCGTGTTTGCAGTCCCACTCTCCATGTCTCTACTGTAATCCAGAGGGAAGGGCAGATGCGAGTACAGCTTGGGCAGTGGAAACATCACAGGAGTTGCCAGAATGAATAAGACTGTGTTCACTGTCCTCCTGCCTAAGGGACTCCATCTCCTGATTTGCTTAAGGTTTACTTCTAGAGCCTTTCCCAAGAATGGGTATAGCCACAAGGCAGTGGAGGTTTGAAATCAGAGTTTGCCTTCTCTTATGCCGCTTTTCCACTACCAACGCGGCTGAGTTGGGCTGAGCCGTGCCGTGCTGAGTTGGGCTGAGTCGAGCTGAGTGGGGCTGTTGGAGTTGCATTTCGACTACAACCGCGCTGAACCGTGCTGGCTGGAAGTGGGTGGACACATTGGGTGGAGTTAGCGAAAGTGGGTGGACGTCACGTGATGCCGTTAGGTGGCGCAAACAGTGACATCAGTGATCTTTTAAGCGGTAGTCTCACGACCCGGATAGTAAACAATAAACATGGAGTCGTTAGTGTTGCTGGTCTTGGTGCTATGGCTTGTTGTCACCGACAACGCCAACAGATACTGGCAAGAGCGTATAGATGAGGCGAGGCGCATAAGGCTTCAGAAATTCTCGTAATTCGTAATTCTTCTTCTTCCGGGTTTACGGTGTTTACAGATCCCAGCGTGCTCGCGGGGCGTGTGTGGGCATGTGAGGACACTCCTCCTCACCAATCAGTGCACAGGGGAGTGTCTCCTCACGCCCCTAGCCCCACTTGGCTAGGTTTGGCTCGCTTCAGCCCCACTCCAAAACCGTGCGAGTTTTGGGTGCTAAGTAAAGCTGAAGCGAGCTGAGTCGTGCTGCTCTGAGGTAGTCGAAACGCGAGCCGTATCGGGCTGAAGTGAGCTGAAAGGGGTAGTGGAAAAGGGCCATTAGATGAGCTACCAGCCAAGGTTAATGAGCCTCATCTACCTGAAGCAACTGGTTTTGGGGTCCCAGTGATTCGCCCTTCGCCCCTTCTCCTGTCGGTTTGGAATGGTTCCGCCTCATGAAGGCCAGGAGTTGGACTTGGTTGTCAGAAGCTATTTGAGACGCGTGCCATGGGAGCATTTTGTAGGCAGTGGGAGCTTATCCCCACAGCCACCCCCCAGTTGTAGCAACCTGCATGCTTGTGCGACACGGCTTTCGCAGACAGTTGTGATTTATTGTTGAGCGGGGATAATAGGCGTGCGCGATGTTATTCACCGGCACAACGCAAGGGGGCGCGAAGTCGCTAGGAGTAGTTGGTGGGTGTGGTTAGTGGAGTGTTTATCCTCCGGTTACTTATAATGACTAGAACTGGAGTCGTATAGATGTACGTACTTCCTCACTTCCTCGATCAACCGCTCTTCGTGCTGCTCCATCTTCGCTCGTGTTTTTAAAAATGCCGGTCGTGAAAACAAAACAAACCGGGAAAGTAGGGAAGCGGAAGTGCGTGTACAGCGGATGTAGAGTGGACCAATCAGAGCCCTCTTGTCTGCGAGGCTTCTGCGGTGGTCACAATTTTTGGGAGGTGCGCGCAGAGCGTCTGCGAAGGTGGGGGGGCTACGCAGACACTGTCTGCGACACCGTCTGCGAGGACTGGGTTGTCAGCATAAATTGGCCTTTAGGAACCAAATATTTTTTATTTCGTTTTCCATATAAATCGGAAGCCCTATATTTCATTGAAAATAGTACAAAGACAACATATCAAATGTTGGGAGTGAAATTTTGTTTTTTGTGGCTACTGCCTCATAGAGGCTGTAGCCACTATGTCATTGTGTTGTAAGAATGAGTGTAACAATAGCGCACTGTGCATGCACATACAGATGTTCCTATTAAAATGGCCGGTGAGTGTATACAATTCAGTTCACCATTTGAAATAAATGGACAAGACTAAAGAAATCGCTTTCAGAAATGTTTATGCTTCTTACTGAGGGAAAGTGCGTTCCTATTTTAAAATATACTCCAGGTTGTTCCCCTTTCCTTGCCTTCTTCAGCCAGTGGTCCCATGTGTGATGTAGATGTGACGCACTTCCGAGTTGTTACAGGAAGTTGTTGAAAAGAGTATTGAGACCCCTGAGCTCTAGCGCTGGGCCTTTTCCAGGAAATAAGAGTTTCAGTGATTGCGACAGCGTGTGTATGTCAGCCTCGGTTCAGAGGTTTCAGTTTCAAAAACTGTAAGAGGTAAGAGTAGAATAATATAAAGTACAGACATTTGGTATATTTTACTTCTGTGATTTTTTTTTTTTTTAAATTGTTCATTTTTGGATTGCACTTCATTTTTGTGGCTATTGCCGCATAGAGTAAATATGTATGCAATATTTACTTGCATGGACATGGTATCAGAAAACAATTTTATTTATAAGCAGTAGCCACATGTACCCATAGGGTACCTATTTTTGAAAAAAATATGTTCATTTTGAATTTGATGTTAGCAACATGTTTCAAATAAGTTGGGACACGGGCAACAGAAGACGGAAAAAGTTGTGCAATGCCAAAAAAACCCCAAACAAACTAATTTGGTTAATTGGCAACAGGTCAGTAACATGATTGGGTATAAAAAAGAGCATCCTAAAGAGGCTGAGTCTCTCAGAAGTAAAGATGGGGAGGGGTTCAATGCTCTGTGAAAGACTGTATGGGCGGACAGTGCAACAATTTAAGAATAACGTCCCTCAATGTAAAAATTACGAAGAATTTGGGGATCACATGATCTCTGGTACGTAATATCATTAAAAGATTCAGAGACTCTGGGGAAATCTCTGTATGCAACAGACAAGGCTGAAAACTGACTTTGGATGCCTGTGATCTTTAGGTCCTCAGGCGACATTTCATTAAAGCAGACACGTATCTGTAGGGTCATTCCATGTCAAATCAACCAAAATTCAAAGGTTTTCCCACCTCAAATTTTTAATTTTGATAATTTTTCTTCCAGTGATAGATACACATATATGATGACCAAAGCCCAAATATTAGGTCTCTGTGATGATCTATGAGCTCATTTCAGCCCAGTTTGCATAAGGGGGATCAAAATTACAATTTTCGCCTATAATTTGGAGCAAAATTAGGGCTATAAAAAAGACATTTATGATGGCCATATATTCATTATTTTGCTTGTACTGTAAGTTTGGGAGGTATGTTTTAGGATTTGGGCATCATTATCATCAGCTTTGAACATACAGTGGTGCTTGAAAGTTTGTGAACCCTTAGAATTTTCTATTTTTCTGCATAAATATGACCTAAAACATCATCAGATTTTCACACAAGTACGAAGAGTAGATATAGAGAACCCAGTTAAACAAATGAGACAAAAATATTATACTTGGTCATTTATTTATTGAGGAAAATGATCCAATGTTACATATCTGTGGGTGGCAAAAGTATGTGAACCTCTAGGATTAGCAGTTAATTTGAAGGTGAAACTTGAAGTCAGATGTTTTCCATCAATGGGATGACAATCAGGTGTGAGTGGGCACCCTGTTTTATTTAAAGAACAGGGATCTATCAAAGTCTGATCTTCACAACACATGTTTGTGGAAGTGTATCATGACACAAACAAAGGAGATTTCTGAGAACCTCAGAAAAAGTGTTGTTGATGCTCATCAGGCTGGAAAAGGTTGCAAAACCATCTCTAAAGAGTTTGGACTCCACCAATCCACAATCGAACAGATTGTATACAAATGGAGGAAATTCAAGACCATTGTTACCCTCCCAAGGAGTGGTCGACCAACAAAGATCACTCCGAGAGCAAGGCGTGTAATAGTTGGTGAGGTCACAAAGGACCCCAGGGTAACTTCTAAGCAACTGAAGGTCTCTCTCACATTGGCTAATGTTAATTCATGAGTCCACCATCAGGAGAACACTGAACAACAATGGTGTGCATGGCAGGATTGCAAGGAGAAAGCCACTGCTCTCCAAAAAGAACATTGCTGCTCGTCTGCAATTTGCTAAAGATCACGTGGACAAGCCAGAAGGCTATTGGAAAAATGTTTTGTGGACGGGTGAGACCAAAATAGAACTTTTTTGGTTTAAATGAGAAGTGTTATGTTTGGAAAAAGGAAAATACTCTATCCTAGCATAGGACCCTTATCTCATCTGTGAAACATGGTGGTGGTAATATCATGGTTTGGGCCTGTTTTGCTGCATCTGGGCCAGGACAGCTTGCCATCATTGATGGAACAATGAATTCTGAATTATACCAGCGAATTCTAAAGGAAAATGTCAGGAGATCTGTCTATGAACTGAATCTCAAGAGAAGGTGGGTCATGCAGCAAGACAACGACCCTAAGCACACAAGTTGTTCTACCAAAGAATGGTTAAAAAAGAATAAAGTTAATGTTTTGGAATGGCCAAGTCAAAGTCCTGACCTTAATCCAATCAAAATGTTGTGGAAGGACCTGAAGTGAGCAGTTCATGTGAGGAAACCCACCAACATCCCAGAGTTGAAGCTGTTCTGTACGGAAGAATGGGCTAAAATTCTTCCAAGCCGTGGTGCAGGACTGATCAACAGTTACCGGAAACATTTAGTTGCAGTTATTGCTGCACAAGGAGGTCACACCAGATACTAAAAGCAAAGGTTCACATACTTTTGCCACTCACAGATATGTAATATTGGATCATTTTCCTCAGTAAATAAATGACCATGGATAATATTTTCTCATTTTTTTTAACTGGGTTCTCTTTATCTACTTTTAGGACTTGTGTAAAAATCTGATGATGTTTTAGGTCATTTATGCAGAAATATAGAAAATTCTAAAGGGTTCACAAACTTTCAAGCACCACTGTACATACTCATGTCAGAGCAATATGCTGCCATCCAGACAAAATCTTTTTCAGGGAAGGCCTTCCTTCTTTCAGCAAGACAATGACAAACTGCTTTCTGCACTTATTAAAACTGCATGGCTCCATAGTTAAGAGTCCGGGTGCTAAACTGTCCTGCCTGCCGTCCAGGCTTGTCTCTCATTCAAAACATTTGGTGCATTATAAAGTGCAAAATACGACAAAGGAGACCCCGCACTGTTGAATAACTGAAATTGTCTATCAGGTGAGAATGGGGCAACATTTCTCTTTCAAAACTACAGCAATTGGTCACCTTAGTTCCCAAACTTTTAACTATTGTTAAAAGTAGAGGTGATGCAACACAGTGGTAAACATTCATTTGTCCCAACTTTTTTTAAAACGTGTTGCTGACATCAAAATGAGCATGTTTTTAAAAAATAAAATAAAACTTATCAGTTTCAATATAGGGTTTCCATGATTTGCGAATCATGTTCTGTTTTTTTTAATTTACGTTTTACAGTGTCCCAAATTTATGGAATTGGGGTAGTACTTCTAACTGCAACTGTATTGTCAGTTAGAAAAGGGCATGTCAACTGGGATTTCTTAGTTTGTGTTGTGCATCATTATGCCTCCACTATTAGATGGTTGGAGGTATTATGTATTCATGTTGTCTTTGTATCTATCTGAGATTCTTGTTGGCGCCATCTGAACACCAGCTAAATGTTTGTAGTATTCATGTGGAATTATCACTGTAACCAGCAGGTGAACTGATTGTTTTGGAAGTGATCCAAACAGGGTCAAGGTCACAGCAAGGTCAAATGTCTGAAATTATTTTCTTCAGTTCCTTTATTCATGTTTGAAGTATTTTTAAGGTATTTCAGGCATACAAATTAGTAACCAGAAATTGTTCGCAGCGAAGACATCACCATCAAGTTAAACTTATTTTGCAGTATACTGTAAACATGTGAGAGAAATTCTAGTCTAGGATGAAATTTACAGCTGTTGTCTCATAGACCTGCATGGAGCGTCTGATCCGCCGAGGTAGAGAAGAGGAGCAGGGAATACAGCTGGACTACCTTGAGACGCTACATAAACAGCATGACAACTGGCTCATAAACAAATCTACAAAGTGAGTTTGCCTGTCATTCAGTGGTTGGTCATTGGTCTATTATTGGTGGCACTGAAATAAATATAAGCAGTCAAATGTGTGTACTGTATGATAGAAATTTATAAATAGCTTCCTTGAATTGCTAAATAGTTATACATTTAAGAGTTTGTTTACCAACTACTGTAATGCCTTGAAAATAATAAAATCTAAGTTTTAACCTTTCACCTGTAGGGTTCACTTTGATCATCTGAAAAATATTCCAGTTCTGGTGCTAGATGGTAGTCTGGAGTTTGAGAGTGACTCTGAGATACAGACCAAATTTATAACGGAGGTAGTGTGTGTTTGTTTTACTCTGCATGTACTTCTGAATTGAAAAAATATGGTACAACCCCAGATCAGAAAAGGTTGGGAGAGTATATTGAAATTAAAACTGAAAATAATGATTGGTAAATTATCTTTGACATGTATTGCACTCAAAACAACAACAGCATGTTATTTGAGGTTTTACCTCATGAATTTTATTTTACTTTTTTTTTCAAAAATAAACAGTTCAACTTTAATTCTTGCAACATACAAAAAAAAGTTAAGATGGTAAAGCATTTACCACTTTGTTTCCATTCCTTCTGACAACACTTAAAAGCTGTTTAGGGCTGTTCTTCCACAGCCATGCCTTTTGTAATGTGTGCAGAATGCAGTTTTGCTTTGTCTTGTTGTAATGTCCCTGGAAAGGGTGTCATTTTGAAGGCAGCATATCTTGCTCCAAAATCTCAATGTACTTTTCTGCATTAATGCTGTCATCACAGAAGCGTGAGTTAGCTTTTGCCAAGGGCACGGACACAACGCCGTACCAGGATAGACCCTGGCTTTTGGACTTGTTCCTGGTAATAGTCTGGATGAGCCTTTTCATCTTTTCTCTGGACCATATGGTGTCCATTTCTTCCAGAATAAGACCTGGAACACTGAATAGTCTGACCACAATACATGTGTCCACTATGTGATGGTACACCCAAGGTGCCTCTGAGCCCAGAGAAGTCAACAGTGCTTCTGGACCCAGTTAATATCTCGTCTCGTCTCGTCTTCTTCCCCTTATCCGGGACCGGGTCGCGGAGGCAGCAGTCTAAGCACGGAAGCCCCAACTTCCCTTTCCCCAGACACCTCGGCCAGCTCCTCGGGAAGAACACCAGGGCGTTCCCAGGCCAGCCGAGAGACATAGTCCCTCCAGCGTGTCCTGGGTCTTCCCCGGGGCCTCCTCCCAGGGGGACATGCCTGGAACACCTCCCCAGGGAGGCGTCCAGGAGGCATCCGAAAAAGATGCCCGAGCCACCTCAGCTGATTCCTCTCGATGTGGAGGAGCAGCGGCTCTACTCCGAGCCGTTAATATAATATAACCAGTTAATATAAGACTTCCTATTTGCACAGTAAAGTTTTAACTGGCATTTGTGGCTGTAACTCCATATTGTAGTGCTTGACAAAGGTTTGCCAAAGTAATCCCAACCCCATGTGGTTATCAGCTGAAGATGAATGATGGTTCTTGATGCAGTGCTGCCTCAGGGATTGGAGATCATGAGTGTTCAGCTTAGGCTTGTGCCCTTGCCCTGCAGATTCTTTGAATTGTTTAATATTATGCACCATAGAAGGTGAAATATCCAAATCCCTTCATATCTTTCTTCGAGGAACATTTGCTTTTAAATATCTCACCAATTTCCTCACGCTTTTGTTGACAAACTGTAGATCCTTGGCCTGGACACTGATTTTGTACCAAATCATGATTGCAATCACTTGTTGACCTCACATCTGTTTCAAATCACATTATTTCAACTCATTACTGGCTCTAAATTTCCCCCATCCCAACTTTTTTTGGAATGTGCTGCAGGCCTGAAATGCAGGAATGGATGTCTGTTAACACATGAAATGAAGTTGACCAGACAAAACATGAAGTATCTTGGGTTCCTACTGTCAGCAATGAAATACAAGTCAAAGTAAATTTCAAAGTCACCGCTTCCTTTTTTAAAATTTGCATTTTCCATACTGTCCCAAATTTTTCTGATTTGGAGTTGTATATGTAATCTGATTTTTCTCTTCATATTACTGTGGTGTGTGTGTGTGCATGCGCACGCACAAGCTTACTGCCTAAAGCCTTTGGTTATATTTGTTCTGCTTGAGAGAATATTCACTATAATTCAGTGATAAAGTATTTTTGTTTTAGGTCACTAAATTCTTCCAGGAGTTCTGAATATCCAAGGAAAGGACCAAACACAAGTCTCAGACCAGTGGACCGTCTGCTGATTATCCTCGATTTATACAGTTTGTATTAGCTTTTAATTTTTTTCAGTACTTGACAACCTCACATAACTATATTCATCGTGATAGTTATTCAGAGTTACAAAGTTCTGAAGACTATGAAACCTTTTTTTCTTTCCATGGACAATCTATAAATTTATATGTATACAGCTGAGTATGCACATTTTTAGGAATGACAAAATAAACTTGAATAACCTGGTTACACAAGAGTGCACATCCATTTTATAATGTGGTATGTGATTGCTCAGAATTAACCAACCACATCTCATATTCATGTTCCCAAGTAATCATCATGCACCTGGCATCAGTGATTTTGCAGAACCATGGCCTCACTTTTTGTTTATAAATGCCTTGAGACCTCAAGAATGGGATAGGAATAGTTTTAAGCGTTAACAATAAATCTAATATGGTAATTTTTATGATTAAAGTGATTCATACAGGTAGTGGTCTGAGTGAATGACCTTGACATCTGTGACGTCACAGCAGGAAGGCTATCGGTCTCCTTGCCATTTTCGCTATACTAAAAGACCGAGCTAACTGCATCTTCGAGCCTCCATTTTGAGCTAATTTATCACCATGCCCTGTAGATGTGTTGCTGGCGGGTGCAGCAACACGACAGAAGGTGGATTTATGTTGCATTCATGGCCCAAGAATGTTCAAACGGCAAAGATTTGGACGCATTTTGCAAGAAATTCACAGATTGGGTGCCTATGAAATGGTCTCTCCTCTGCTCTGCACATTTTACTGAGGACTCGTATGAAACCTCTGATCTGTTGAGGAGCGTTGGCTATAAGCCCTATTGAAAGAGGGTGCAGTACCAACAATTAAAGGAAAAGAAAATTACAAGAAAAGTAAAGTAAGTTCAGTTGCACCAGTTCTCCCAGAGTGTGAGCCGAGTAGTAATGGCGGAGTCCTCAGTATGGAGAAAATGGAGAATGAGTGCACCAGTCATCAGATTTCTCCGCTGGATACCCTTTTTAAAAAAAAAAAAAAAATTATTTTTCCCCCCCCGCTGGATATGCTTGTGTAACCTACTTCAGCTCACACTATTAAGAGTAACTGCTGGAGGTTGCAGATGCCTATACCACTATATGTTTACCTTTTGGACCAGCACATCAAAAGATTAGGCTCGCTACTGGAGAAAGGGGTATCAGAAATTGCATTGAGTAGAAGAGCAAAAATGCACACAACTCGCAGGCAAGTTTTATGTGTATTGTATTAATGCATAAACAAACAGCAACAACAAAAGCCGCTCGCAGCCTTGACAGGCTCTTGCATGTGTGGTTCCGCAACCCAGGACATTCCGCCACCCAACAAAACAGTCACATGTCATATATTCATCAGATGTTCAAAGGGGATGTGCATGTTGCAAATGCCATGACTGCTTGACGGATGAGAGATAGACAAAGATTGTGTGTGTGTGATGTGAAAATGTACATTTATATATGTACAAAACTATACATGTCTCCTCCTTATCTCTATCTCAAGCTGTAATCTTAAGTCATCTTAGCTTTCCTGTGTCTGCAGTGTGTGTGTGTGTGTACATGCAGAGTTTTCATATGTCTGCAACAAAATGCACAATAATGGCAGGTCACTAATATATAGATTTAGGCACTGCCTAAAAGCGGAGCTCCCATCTGTTTCTGGGTTGTAGAATTTTCTTATATCCTAGCCAGTCTCTGTTTTATTTCTTTACTGGATAGCACTGGCCACTAGGCGGTGTGTATGACTGGTAATTACTAACACTGGCCACTAGGCAGTGTGTATGACTGGTGCTACACGTACAAACCACAAAAAAATCGACTCAATGGGTTTACCATTTTTTCTTCGGTATGGTGCTCCGCTATTGTGTGTGTGTGTGTGTGTGTGTGTGTGTGAGAGAGAGAGAGAGAGAGTGTGCTCATAGATGTTGCGTGTGCATGTGAGTGCATACTTGTGAGAGAGTGTGTGTGTGTATGCATAAATATGCATATGACTGTGTGTATGAGTGTGCACAGAATTGTATATATCATATCAGACTCATGATATCCAATATTTTGTAAAGTTTCAGATCAATCCATCAATTAATTGAACATTTTTCCCCATTTCCTGCTTGGCCAGATGGTGACGCTGTGCTAGGCATCTGAATTACACATGTGAATAGCATCACATTCATAATACACAATATTTTGTAAAGTGTCAGATCGATCAGTTAAGGCATTGCCAATTTCTGGCGCATTTCCTGCTTGGCCAGGTGGTGGCGCTATAACAGGCAGGCCCATTGGGCGTCAGGTTATCATAATAATCATAATATCTATTGAAGTAAGACGTGTCTGACCATACAGTCAATGCACTGTGGCTTTCTGACACGTTTCCTGTTTGTGGCAAGATATTAAAATCGTAAGGCCATTTCAACATCTCATCTCATTATCTCTAGCCGCTTTATCCTTCTACAGGGTCGCAGGCAAGCTGGAGCCTATCCCAGTTGACTACGGGCGAAAGGCGGGGTACACCCTGGACAAGTCGCCAGGTCATCACAGGGCTGACACATAGACACAGACAACCATTCACACTCACATTCACACCTACGGTCAATTTAGAGTCACCAGTTAACCTAACCTGCATGTCTTTGGACTGTGGGGGAAACCGGAGCACCCGGAGGAAACCCACCCGGACACGGGGAGAACATGCAAACTCCACACAGAAAGGCCCTCGCCGGCCCCAGGGCTCGAACCCAGGACCTTCTTGCTGTGAGGCGACAGCGCTAACCACTACACCACCGTGCCGCCCCCATTTCAACATATTACAAGATATCAAAAATCCCTTCGCAATTTAATATCAGCGACATCTTGGCATCACGTATTACAAATTTCACATGAATCTCATGAACCTTCTAGGAGGAGCATGTTAAAATTCATCATGTGTCAAAACACACATATTCAAAACCCTATTCTTTCCTTGGCCAGTTGGTGGCGCTATACCAGACAGGCCCATAACAGCTAAAGAGTATCAGAATCATATTACAAGATATCAAGTTCAACATTCAGCAATATCTTGGCATATTATGTTAGGCCAAAAAAAAAAGTGTGTTTCCGGTTACCCGACCGACCCTAAACTTTTTTTTCGTTTTTTTCCCAGTCGCAACTTTTACATATAACCCAACCGCGTGAACCGGACGTTTTTGTCACTCACTGGGAAAATCAGGGCTTTCCACAAGCGCCGGCTGCCGGCCATACAGCCGACTACACAATTAAGTCCAGCCGGCTACTTTAATGACTTTATTTTTGTAGCCCACAGGCTCCAAATATTAATTTTTGATTTTAATAAAATTATATGTTTCTCTAACGGACTGACAATAATGTCAAACTGAACCGCACTCATTTAAGTTGTGATTCGCGCTGTTTGTACCGATAATAACCACAAATTCCCCACCGACTTCGTTGATCAAGGGAGAGTAACTCATCCGCGGCCCCGACATGCGGTGTGTGCGCGCGCACTCGGCGGAGGAAACAGAAGCAGAGATAACGCTTATTTTGTCTTTCACCTAGAGACATGATTCAAACTTTAAAACGGAGACAAACTTCTCCTGTGTGGATCTGGCATTCAACTTTTTTGCTAGGTTCTATACTTTTTGATCAGTCACAGATCAAACACCATGAGCAAATCTGGGGAAATTCACACTTTATAATGGGCGTCTATGGCGTTACACACCAGTGGAGCTCAGGAGTTTAGAGTGTAGGCAGCTTGGAAAAAAAAAAGCTCTAACTTTCTCATTTAAACTGTTTTCTCAGCCACAATTTTCACTCTACACACACAATTTTCTCAAAAGTTGTAGTCACACATTGTGTGAATCAAGACAAGTGTCTCCCTGAGCGATAGGATTTACAGTTTTTGAATGAGAAGCCTGAAAGTAAGGAGAGGACAGGCGCGCTCTCCCATAGACTCGCATTATAAACGTGGCAGCGCTTTTACTGCAAAATCAGAAAAGTCACTTGTTTTTAACTCGCTAGTGTCCACATTTTTTTACACTAGGGACAAAAAAATTACATTGTGTTCATGGGAGCCTTGTAGCACTCAAGGTGAAAGAATTTTGTGAATAGCTCCTTTCGTTTCCGTGTAAATCAGCGTTGTTCGAGGAGAGGGAACTCTGAGTAAAAGCGCTCTTTGCTTGTCATTGTGTCTCTTCCCTGCACCGTTACCAAGGCGACGAGCTCCACTCAGGGAGCAGAGAGGGGAGGGGCTGCTCTCTCTCTCTGAACTGAAACAAACATGGTGTATTGAGCTGTTATATTTACAGAAAAATTCATGTTAAAAGGTGTCTCATGCTGCATCAGATTCATCAGAAGGTGGTAACTCAGGTGACCTGCAAAGAAATTCATTATATTTTGTGAAATTATTCCTGTCTAAATATGGAGCACTTGCATGTGACGTCACAGCCGATCCAGATTGTGACAGACGCCATCGTGTCGGTCAAACGCCATATTCCGCCTTCTACTTCTGCTTTTACTTCTACCTTTTCTTCTGGAAAACCCTACTATATACAATTCTACTACAACGGCTGCGGCTACAAGCACTCCCTACCTGTGCACGTTTTTTGTGTGTATTTTTGCGTGTTGTTCGTCTGTACCGGACTTCAATATCCACTACAACCGTATGGACTTACTGGACATTGGTTTCTAGCAGAAAATGACGGTTTGTAGCAATTTCCATCGCATGCACAACATTCCGGACGAGAAAAAAAAAAACATTCTCGAGATAGCGAGACCAGCGGGGTCTC
Organism: Neoarius graeffei; assembly: GCF_027579695.1. Taxonomy (NCBI): domain Eukaryota; kingdom Metazoa; phylum Chordata; class Actinopteri; order Siluriformes; family Ariidae; genus Neoarius; species Neoarius graeffei. The sequence goes on along the minus strand of NC_083592.1, from coordinate 18,094,796 downwards.
CGTGGATTGTTATCGGAAGCAAAGCGAAGGAGGCGGCGCCGGGAGCAAAAGCGAGGCTGCAGGCAGAGCCGGCCTGTTGACTAAGCTCAGAAAACAGCCACTCAAATCTCCACTGCCAAGCCTCTACCTCTCCAACGCCAGATCCATGTAAACAAGAGGGACGATTTGGAATTACCTTATTCTATTCTATAATCGGCTGGTCAGTGCTATACTCAATACTTAAGTGACTTACCCATCCAATGAGGATTCTTGTTACAAGATGCCACATCTGAGTCGCTGACAAATCCTGAATTTCTGTAAAGATAACTGTCCAGAGATTTATAAGCATGCAGTGCTTCACCACTGAACAGCGAGGGAAAGTTAATGAGGTAATTATACACGTCCGGGTATTCCGCTGGCAGTTCAAAATCCGGTCGTGAAAACTCTGTCCGGTAAGCCATAAGGGTCACAAATCTGTAGATCGTTTATTTTAGACATATATCTAGTTATCTGTTCATTAGAAAAATGAGCCGTGTAGTCTGTCGGTTGAAATTGATCCATTCTGTACACGAGTGCAGCAGTATTCAGCTGTGTTTTTGACCGACAAGATGGCGGTTGTGTACTTTCCGGTCACGTGACTGCAAGATCTCTATAGGTTATGGCAGCCATCTTGAAAAAAAAATTCAAAAAAAAAATGCCTACCTACCGACCCTAGTTTTGAAATCTACGTAACCGGAAACACACGCTTTTTTTTTTTTGGCCTTATAATATGCCAACATATTACAACACATCAAAAATCCCTTAGCAATTCAACTTCAGTAATATCTTGGCATCATGTTTGCCAAGTTTGACATTAATTTGATGAACCGTCTAGGAGGAGTACGTTAAAAATGACCATGTGTAATTTCACTCCAAATGGCCTTATGACATCATCATTCCAAAGTTCTACTCATTCATTTCAATGGGAAATGGAAAAGGGGCGCTATGAAGTCCCTGGGCCATGCCCGGTGCCAAAAGTCTGTGGCTGAGTAGCAGTGACAATGACTGATGTGTATATCAAATTTCATGAGTTTTCGTGCATGGGAAATGCCTCAAATAAGGCCAAAAGTGACAGAAAAATAATAATAATAATAATAATTCCTTCAAAAAACAATAGGGTCTTCGCACCGAACGGTGCTCGGACCCTAAAAATAATAAAATTAGAATGTCCTTCAGTGCATGAAAGGTCACAATATCACTCCAGAAATGAAATAGATCAACTGGGTGGATAACAAAATTACAGTTTTTATCTCCAATTTGGGCGGCACGGTGGTGTAGTGGTTAGCGCTGTCGCCTCACAGCAAGAAGGTCCTGGGTTCGAGCCCCAGGGCCGGCGAGGGCCTTTCTGTGTGGAGTTTGCATGTTCTCCCCGTGTCCGCGTGGGTTTCCTCCGGGTGCTCCGGTTTCCCCCACAGTCCAAAGACATGCAGGTTAGGTTAACTGGTGACTCTAAATTGACCGTAGGTGTGAATGTGAGTGTGAATGGTTGTCTGTGTCTATGTGTCAGCCCTGTGATGACCTGGCGACTTGTCCAGGGTGTACCCCGCCTTTCGCCCGTAGTCAGCTGGGATAGGCTCCAGCTTGCCTGCGACCCTGTAGAAGGATAAAGCGGCTAGAGATAATGAGATGAGATGAGATCTCCAATTTGGTTGGCTCGCCACAACTGCTGGAAGTTACCTCCACCTCTACAGTACGGAAGTGGTCATAGCAGAAGAGTCCATGCGGTGCTCCTGGGATTCACAGAAGAAGGAAAACCATAAAAAAGAAGAGACACACAAAAAACCCCGGCCTGTGTAGGCCAAACCAAGGTTACAATAACGTTCTTGATAACTACATATACATACATATACATATGGATTACAATCACTACACTAATTAAAATATGGCTAAACATCAACTTTGTCTCATGTCCTTCATCTCCACTCGCTCAGAACCATATGAGGTGAGAGCCATGTAACAATATAAATGAGCTATATATTTTCTTAGCATGAACATTTCTCCTTTAATACAACATATGAAATTAACATCTTGTTCATCTGTACTAACTTAACTGGCATATACACATTAAAAACGTCATTTATGAGTTAATATCAATGGTCATTCACCAGAGATCAAAATCCTGTACACATAAAATCCTGTACACACATACAGTGGCACTACGATCACAGTTTATTCCTTTTTGGATTTATAGCTATATTTAATATATCTTATCTCATCTCATTATCTGTAGCCGCTTTATCCTTCTACAGGGTTGCAGGCAAGCTGGAGCCTATCCCAGCTGACTACGGGCGAAAGGCGGGGTACACCCTGGACAAGTCGCCAGGTCATCACAGGGCTGACACATAGACACAGACAACCATTCACACTCGCATTCACACCTACGATCAATTTAGAGTCACCAGTTAACCTAACCTGCATGTCTTTGGACTGTGGAGGAAACCGGAGCACCCGGAGGAAACCCACGCGGACACGGGGAGAACATGCAAACTCCGCACAGAAAGGCCCTCGCCGACCACGGGGCTCGAACCTGGACCTTCTTGCTGTGAGGCGACAGCGCTAACCACTACACCACCGTGCCACTTATTTAATATATTTTTGTCATAAATCCTATTTATCCCTGTGACACGAACTGGATGCATTTATTTATTTATTTATTTATTTATTTATTTTGCAAACAATCTATGGTCAACTAAATTAATGGCTAGGATGCCATAGGACCAGGGCTACACTTGCCTCAGCAGCAATATCTCACCCTTATGTGGAAGAAGCGAATGAACAAAGAACTGAAAGTCAGATTGTTACAAAACAATCGGCCACAAGCTCAGCCTTCAAGAAGCGAGAACACAGACAGGTAAGATGTGACTCTCATTTGGTTACATAACAAAAAACAACACTCCTTGTTGTTTACCCGCATTTAGATTAATACATGTAACTTGTTTTGTGTATTTAAGTTACCGGTATAAGATTATTTAATTTGCTTCAGAATGTGCTTGTCTCAGTTCATCTGATTATTTAATTAGCCTTTTACGTTTTATCAGTGAATATGCATGCATGTACATATATGTTGCATAAGTTATAACACCTATCCTGTTTTAATGAGAGTCACATGAGACTGTCGGTTCAATTCCATCCAATTCTCTAGACAGCTTTGTTCTTTGGCTTTATTTTGTAAGGTGGGGGCCTCCATGGGTGATGTGTTACTATCGGATTCACTGTCTGATGGTTTGAACTGATACGGTTCTGTGTGTATAGCAGTAGCATGTACACACACTCCAATTTCAGGACTATCACAGTCAGATGTATTACTATCTGAGGAATCTGAAGAATCTCCAGTAAATCCGAATGAAGAGGCCATTGCAACCACTCTCACCTGCCGAGTCTGGCTTTGGTCTATAGCACTGGTTCCCGCTGTGACGTCACCCACCCAGGGATGACTGGCTCAGCGGGGCAGCTCGAATGCCAACTTTGCGGTCAATTTTAACTCTCAAAAAAAAATTTATTCCCAATTATGCAGCATACAAGAGTCAATGATGGAGAAGCTATCCACTCAGAAATGTATTTAAAAATAAAGGGTTCTGCGTATCTCCTTTAACCTCAAACAAAAAGATCAGCACATTCTGTAGGATTTTCATGACAGCTTCTTCGTTTCATCCAACTGCTGAACCCATGGTCCACAAAGACCTTAGAAAAGCATGTACCAGAGATTATTGTCTAAAGTTATCAATCAGCAGAGGGTTAAAAAAGAATTTCCAATACATCAGATATACCATGGAGCACCATGAAGGCCATCATTAACAAGTGGAGAAAATAGGACACCACAGTGACCTCACCAAGAACACGACGACCATCCAAAATAGATGAAAGGGCAAGAAAAAAACTTATCAGAGAGTCTGCCAAATGAACTACTGCAAGGTTAAAGGAGCTGTAGGAATATCTGGCAACTACTGGTCACTCCCTGCATGTGACGACAATCCCTCATGTTCCCCAAATGTCTGAGCTGTGGGATAGAGTGGCTAGAAGGAGTCCCTTTCTCCTGGGGGGAACCCCCCTGCAAACAGCCTAAAAAAAATCACCCTAAACCATGTGGCAAAATGTGCTCTGATGAGAGCAGGGTAGAACCTTTTGGGCATAATTCTACAAAATATGTTTGGCGCTAAAACAAAAAGCAGAAGGGCACCTTTGGAGTCACTATACTGACCTGCCCAGTAATTCTGTGTTTATCAAAGAAAGCCTCAGCACTCTAATGCAAAAGTCAGCACATTTACTGGCTTTGCAGAAGAACTAAAGGTGCCACAGGTACAAACAGTTCATAAAGGAAAACCCAATCCACTATGGCTATAAGGTTTGGAGCCTGGCATCCTCAATGGAGCCACATGGAGCCTTATGCTAGAGTGCATACCCTTCTTCCAGAGACTGGGCTAGTTCAAAGGCCCACTGTAATGCTGGGTTTTGCTGAACAAGCTGGTGTTCCAGGAGGATGCAAATTCACGCATGACAACCTCTTCACCATGTTATCCCTGATTGATGAGATGGCAAAGCAAGGATATGGATGCATTGGGACCATGCTGCAAACCCATTTGTTTGATGTGCCATTCAAGCTAATGAAAAAAAATCCAGAAGTTACCAAGGGGCTCCACTGAAGTTCTGCCTGAAGGAGAAAATTTGCTGGTGAGGTGGAGGAACAATAGTGTGGTCACTGTTGCAACCAATGTGGCAAATGGCTAAACTGAGGTACCAGTTAAGAGATGGAACAAGGAGAGAGAAAGGTGTATGACTACCTCCAGCAACCTCAAACAATCCACTCTCATAATCAGCAAATGGGAGGAGTAGATTTACTGTACATGATCTTCAGCTGTCCCTTTACCACAGCACCATAAGATCAAAAAAGTGGTGGTGGCCAGGTTATGCCGGGACTCTCTACAGTGCTGTGGTCAACAGTTGGCTGTTCCACAGAGATATCGTGAATGGTGACTATGACCTCTTAGGATTTCAGTGAATAGTCGCCCAAAGTCTCCTGCAAAAATTTGGTACTGCAAAAAGGTCATTGGAGGCCATCCTCAATGTCGGCTGCTGTGACTGATATAGCCATTATTTCCTATAATTTCTGTTGTCATCATTTTATTTGATTTGTGCTGTACAGCTGCATAGGAATGCTATATTGCCCCTTTTTTAAACTGAGCTAGTCAATGTTCATTTCTTTGTTAATGTTGTTAATGTTTTTACAAACTGACAAACCACTAGTAATTAGATGAAAATCTGGGTTAAATAAATGGAATGAGAATGTTTTATTACTGTACATAGACTCCCTGTGTTCTACTACTGGTTACATTTGTGACTAGAAATAATACCCATTTTTTCATGGACTTCTGAATTATTATTTTACATAATTGACATTCATTGATTGTTTAATATCCTTACAAATACCATACAAATTCATATTTATCATCTCTGGGAAAAATTTGGGATTAAATGGGTTAATATTATTTTTGATGTTCTTTCATATTTTGGGGTAAATGTACTATGTCTACAATAGACTCCTGTATATTTTATATACATGTAGAGTCATATACATTTCTAAGACATACTGATTAAAAATAATCCCCACCACCAAACGAATGCGTCAGAGTGAATAAGAGTTTTCAGTTTATTTCTGTTGAAAGAGGCCAGGAAGGGGTATATTTGGTCTCCAACAATGTTTAGGTAGGTGATACATGTCAAAGTAACGTCTGCTCAGAGCATCACACTACCTCCACTGGTTTGCAGTCTTTCCATAATGCATCCTGGTGCCATCTCTCCCCCAGGTAAGCAATGCACACGCACCTGGCCATCCACATGGTTTAAAAGAAAACCTGATTCATCAGACCAGGCCACCTTCTTTCACTGGTCCATGGTTCAGTCCTGATGCTTCTGTTCAGTGTCTGTCTGTTCTGTATATAATGCAGGTTACTGGAAGAAGTTGTGGAACTCTTTCACAAGGTTTTACATCACGGACAAATGTTCTTCACTTGTTCTGTCTCTCTGGTTTCAAGTGCCACCTATATTAAAATACAAAAAAAAAAAGAAACTTTGTAGTACAACTTTGTAGTACAAAAAAGTTGGGGCAAAGTACAAATTGTAAATAAAAATGGAATGCAATAATTTACAAATCTCAAAAACTGATATTGTATTCACAATAGAACATAGACAACATATCAAATGTCGAAAGTGAGACATTTTGAAATTTCATGCCAAATATTGGCTCATTTGAAATTTCATGACAGCAACACATCTCAAAAAAGTTGGGACAGGGGCAATAAGAGGCTGGAAAAGTTAAAGGTACAAAAAAGGAACAGCTGGAGGACCAAATTGCAACTCATTAGGTCAATTGGCAATAGGTCATTAACATCACTGGGTATAAAAAGAGCATCTTGGAGTGGCAGCGGCTCTCAGAAATAAAGATGGAAAGAGAATCACCAATCCCCCTAATTCTGTGCCGACAAATAGTGGAGCAATATCAGAAAGGAGTTCCACAGTGTAAAATTGCAAAGCGTTTGAACATATCATCATCTACAGTGCATAATATCATCAAAAGATTCAGAGAATCTGGAAGAATCTCTGTGCGTAAGGGTCAAGGCTGGAAAACCATACTGGGTGCCCGTGATCTTCGGGCCCTTAGACGGCACTGCATCACATACAGGCATGCTTCTGTATTGGAAATCACAAAATGGGCTCAGGAATATTTCCAGAGAACATTATCTGTGAACACAATTCACCGTGCCATCCGCCGTTGCCAGCTAAAACTCTATTAGTTCAAAGAAGAAGCCATATTTAAACATGATCCAGAAGCGCAGACATCTTTTCTGGGCCAAGGCTCATTTAAAATGGACTGTGGCAAAGTGGAAAACTGTTCTGTGGTCAGACGAATCAAAATTTGAAGTTCTTTATGGAAATCAGGGACGCCGTGTCATTCGGACTAAAGAGGAGAAGGACGACCCAAGTTGTTATCAGCGCTCAGTTCAGAAGCCTGCATCACTGATGGTATGGGGTTGCATTAGTGGGTGTGGCATGGGCAGCTTACACATCTGGAAAGACACTATCAATGCTGAAAGGTATATCCAGGTTCTAGAGCAACATATGCTCCCATCCAGACGACGTCTCTTTCAGGGAAGACCTTGCATTTTCCAACATCTCATCTCATCTCTCATCTCATTATCTCTACCCGCTTTATCCTGTTCTACAGGGTTGCAGGCAAGCTGGAGCCTATCCCAGCTGACTATGGGCGAAAGGCGGGGTACACCCTGGACAAGTCGCCAGGTCATCACAGGGCTGACACATAGACACAGACAACCATTCACACTCACACCTACGGTCAATTTAGAGTCACCAGTTAACCTAACCTGCATGTCTTTGGACTGTGGGGGAAACTGGAGCACCCGGAGGAAACCCACGCGGACACGGGGAGAACATGCAAACTCTGCACAGAAAGGCCCTCGCCGGCCACAGGGTTCAAACCCGGACCTTCTTGCTGTGAGGCGACAGCACTAACCACTACACCACCGTGCCGCCCATTTTCCAACATGACAATGCCAAACCACATACTGTATCAATTACAGCATCATGGCTGCGTAAAAGAAGGGTCCGGGTACTGAACTGGCCAGCCTGCAGTCCAGATCTTTCACCCATAGAAAACGTTTGGCGCATCATAAAACGGAAGATACGACAAAAAAGACCTAAGACAGTTGAGCAACTAGACTGTCTACATTAGACAAGAATGGGTTAACATTCCTATCCCTAAACTTGAGCAACTTGTCTCCTCCGTCCCCAGACGTTTACAGACTGTTGTAAAGAGAAAAGGGGATGTCTCACAGTGGTAAACATGGCCTTGTCCCAACTTTTTTGAGATGTGGTGTTGTCATGAAATTTAAAATCACCTAATTTTTCTCTTTAAATGATACATTTTCTCAGTTTAAACATTTGATATGTCATCTATGTTCTATTCTGAATAAAATATGGAATTTTGAAACTTCCACATCATTGCATTCCGTTTTTATTTACAATTTGTACTTTGTCCCAACTTTTTTGGAATCGGGGTTGTAAAACTTGCATTCATTTAAACTTTAAATCATGAAGGTGTGAGGTTTTTTAATGGACCGTTCCTCTTTAATGATTGTGTCCATTCATTCCCCTTTAAAGCAGAAGTTTCCTCTGCAAAGCTAGTAAATGTGTTCGTTTTCCTTCACTGGAACTAAGAGGCCCAAACCTTTTCCAGCATGACCATACCACTGTGCACAAAGCCAGCTCCATGAAGACTGGGTTTGCCAACTCTGGTGTGGAAGAACCATTGTGGCCTGCACAGAGCTCTGACCTCAACCCCACTGAATGCCTTTGGGATGAACTGGAATGCTGACCCTACCCCAAATCTCTTCACACAACATCTCTGCCGGACCTCACTAATGCTGTTGTAGCTGAATGGGCAAATCCCTACAGCCATGCTTCAAAATCTAGTGGAGCACCTTCCTAGTAAAGGGGAGGAATAATTCTGTAATGATGTGTTCAACAAGCACATATAGATGTGATTGTTCAGGTGTCCACAAACTTTTGGTCATATTGTTTATATACTATTGTAGAAAAAGCAAGAATCAGAATCAAAGCTAACAATGTTAAATTTGTACCAACATCTGCTTTCACTCTCAGTATAACCTGGCTGGTCAGGTAAATATAAATAAATAAATAAATAAATAAATAAATACACACACACACACACACACACACACACAAACTCCACTACAGAATAAGTGTCACATCAGTTTAAAGGTGTTGACTGCAAAGTTATCTGAAATTTTTTATTGTGCATGGCATTTTCCTCTGTCAGGTGGCACGGTGGTGTAGTGGTTAGCACTGTCACCTCACAGAAAGAAGGTTCTGGGTTTGAGCCCCGTGGCTTATGGAGGGCCTTTCTGAGTGGAGTTTGCATGTTCTCCATGTTTGCATGGGTTTCCTGTGGGTGCTCTGGTTTCCCCCACAGTCCAAACACATGCAGGTTAGGCTAATTGGTAGCTCTAAATTGACTGTAGGTGTGAATGGTTGTTTGTCTCTGTGTTAGCCCTGTGATGATCTGGTGACTTGTCCTGGGTTTACCCTGCCTCTCACCCATAGTCAGCTGGAATAGGCTCCAGCTTGCCTGCAGCCCTGCACAGGATAAGCGGTTATGGATAATGGATGGATTTTCCTATGTCTTGCAAGAACATCATCATGTGGATGAGATATGATCATTTTGATGTGCTGAGGGTCACTTTTCTCTGTTTTGGGACTGAATATCCTACCTCTTGAGGTAAACAGTATGGCTCCATGGAAATAGCCAAACATGAGGTGCTTTATTAGCATAGCTATGGAACTGCATCACACCAAGATGGTGATGCGTGGAAAACATTGTGACTCTGCATTGACCTCAGAGAGTTTTGAGTCACAGGTATGTAATTTGTAGTTGACGTTCACAAATAATTCAGTGAAACAAAAGATGAATGTCTTTTCTCTGTTACTGCTTTTGTGTTATCATTTCTTTCTCTGTAAGATCAAAACCTTAGGTGTATAACTCCATACTCGCTACCATGGAGTTGAGCCCATGCATTCTAAAGCTAAGATAGCTAAGCACTAAATTATTTAGTTATCTGTCCAGAAAAATTACATCATCTAACCTTGCTCTATCTTGCAATTGCACTCAGTAGGCAGGCTTTCCTTTTCTTTTCTGTTGGCTTTTAGCTGGCAGGAGAGCGGAGTCTGCGGTGTTTGACCATGTCGACTTGTTTTGGTTAAAAGTAGGTCAAACATGCCCCACAGTGGTCATGTGATGTGGCTTGCTTGCTTCAGCAATCTCTGGAATCGTAAAATGTGGGATGCATTTTATCTTGGCAAAACATTTACACATAGGGTACATGGTGTATGCAGCAGCGAACATCTCAAAACTCCAGCAATAGAAATGGAACATTTTGCCCAGCATTCAACTTTGTAGTCAGCACCTTTAATAGAGGCAAAATGCTATGAAGCACAGTGATCTAGACCAGGAATTGTACCATTTTTTTAAATTGAATAATTAGTGCAGAGATTTTGTTTTTTTTTTTGGGGGGGGGGGCTTTTTTCACCTTTATTGGATAGGACAGTGTAGAGACAAGAAATGAGCAGGAGAGAGAGGGAGGGATCAGGAAATGACTTCAGGTCAGAATCAAACCTGGGTCCCCAGATTTATGGTAGGGCACCTTATCCACCTGAGCCACGATGCCCCCAGAGAGTTTGTTTTAATTGATTCTGTAATAGGTGCATATTTTTCAAGAATGGCTTAAAACATGTATTATGAAGGAATGTGTGATTCCTCAAAGAGCAAGTCCGCCATTTTTCTTTTTGTATTCAGTTCAACACACAATTGAACAGTTCAAGACCATTCAGTTATCTACAAATTTTGAAATGAATATGCTTTATTAGATGGAGTCAAGCAATTCCCAAGCCAACTGCAGTGATAACTGGACTAAATAAGCTGTTCTTGCCCTCACCCAGTTGGATTTGGAAAAATCAGGCCTTAATGAGCTGATTTTCCACCAAATCACAGAACGTTTATACAGAAATGAGCAGTGAGAGGACAATAAAGCAAGTTAAAAACAAGCTTCTGATCACTGATTTGCACATGCACACTTGTGTTTACTTGTCTATTGTTTGCCACCAATAGAGAGTGAGCATGTAAATACAAAGGAAAGTGGGTGCAACTTGTTCCAGGCGCAACTTGTTCCCACTCCGTGTCAAAGCAGCTTTAGTTCAGCAACACTCAACACCTTCAGGGGAATCAAAAGAATCAAGATTTGATGCTGAGACATTTTATGAATTTGAAAATTATAATGCCACCTAGAGATTGATTTTACATAAAACTTATTGGAGACACTTAGGATCAGGCCATTCAATTATCTCCAAATTTTGGTCAAAATATGTCACAAGGTTCATGAGATATACCTATACTTCCTGTTGGGTGGCTTTGCCATCAAGTTCAGTTGCAGGTTATGGACAAGTTATCCTATCCATCAAAAAACTGAGAAGCAACTTTTTCTAGACTGGTCTCATGATGTTGCCTGCCAGGACTTACCTGTCTGCATGGGTTTCCTCCGGGTGCTCTGGTTTCCCCCACAGTTCAAAGACATGCAGTTAGGTTAATATGGGACGACCTTGGGCTGAGGTGTCCTTGAGTAAGGCACCTAACTCTCAACTGCTCCCCGGGTGCTATTAGCATGGCTGCCCACTGCTCTGGGTATGTGTGTGTGCTCATTGCTCACGTGTACAGTGGTGCTTGAAAGTTTGTGAACCCTTTAGAATTTTCTATATTTCTGCATAAATATGACCTAAAACTTCATAAGATTTTCACACAAGTCCTAAAAGTAGATAAAGAGAACCCAGTTAAACAAATGAGACAAAAATATTATACTTGGTCATTTATTTATTGAGGAAAATGATCCAATATTACATATCTGTGAGTGGCAAAAGTATGTGAACCTCTAGGATTAGCAGTTAATTTGAAGGTGAAATTAGAGTCAGGTGTTTTCAATCAATGGGATGACAATCAGGTGTGAGTGGGCACCCTGTTTTATTTAAAGAACAGGGATCTATCAAAGTCTGATCTTCACAACACATGTTTGTGGAAGTGTATCATGGCACGAACAAAGGAGATTTCTGAGGACCTCAGAAAAAGTGTTGTTGATGCTCATCAGGCTGGAAAAGGTTACAAACCATCTCTAAAGAGTTTGGACTCCACCAATCCACAGTCAGACAGATTGTGTACAAATGGAGGAAATTCAAGACCACTGTTACCTTCCCCAGGAGTGGTTGACCAACAAAGATCACTCCAAGAGCAAGGCGTGTAATAGTCGGCGAGGTCACAAAGGACACTAGGGTAACTTCTAAGCAACTGAAGGCCTCTCTCACATTGGCTAATGTTAATGTTCATGAGTCCACCATCAGGAGGACACTGAACAACAATGGTGTGCATGGCAGGGTTGCAAGGAGAAAGCCACTGCTCTCCAAAAAGAACATTGCTGCTCATCTGCAGTTTGCTAAAGATCACGGGAACAAGCCAGAAGGCTATTGGAAAAATGTTTTGTGGACGGATGAGACCAAAATAGAACTTTTTGGTTTAAATGAGAAGCGTTATGTTTGGAGAAAGGAAAACACTGCATTCCAGCATAAGAAACTTATCCCATCTGTGAAACATGGTGGTGGTAGTATCATGGTTTGGGCCTGTTTTGCTGCATCTGGGCCAGGACGGCTTGCCATCATTGATGGAACAATGAATTCTGAATTATACCAGCGAATTCTAAAGGAAAATGTCAGAACATCTGTCCATGAACTGAATCTCAAGAGAAGGTGGGTCATGTAGCAAGACAATGACCCTAAGCACACAAGTCATTCTACCAAAGAATGGTTAAAGAAGAATAAAGTTAATGTTTTGGAATGGCCAAGTCAAAGTCCTGACCTTAATCCAATCGAAATGTTGTGGAAGGACCTGAAGTGAGCAGTTCATGTGAGGAAACCCACCAACATCCCAGAGTTGAAGCTGTTCTGTATGGAGGAACGGGCTAAAATTCCTCCAAGCCGGTGTGCAGGACTGATCAACAGTTACCGCAAACGTTTAGTTGCAGTTATTGCTGCACAAGGGGGTCACACCAGATACTGAAAGCAAAGGTTCACATACTTTTGCCACTCACAGATATTTAATACTGGATCATTTTCCTCAATAAATAAATGAACAAGTATAATATTTTTGTCTCATTTGTTTAACTGGGTTCTCTTTATCTACTTTTAGGACTCATGTGAAAATCTGATGATGTTTTAGGTCATATTTATGCAGAAATATAGAAAATTCTAAAGGGTTCACAAACTTTCAAGCACCACTGTATGTGCATGTGTGTGTTCACTGCTTCAGATAGGTTAAATGCAGAGAGCAATTTCACAAGTGTGTGATGAATAAAGTTGTGCTTTCTTTCTTTCAATACTCTAACATGATAAGTTATATGAGTATATACAAGTCAGTTTCTTAGCTCTAACTGATGTTTTGACTCCAGGGGATGGTAGCAGCTTGGGCCATGGTGATAACTGTGTGTCTGCTGGGTAGAATTTAACTTTTCTTGGCCCTCTTTCTTCTCTTATATAACACACATTAAAGACACAGGCTGTTTTAAAGTAATGTTCTGTGCTGTCACAACATCTGTTACAGGAGTAAGATACAGAAGGAAGACCTGATTGCTTTTATCCTGAAGAACTCTCAGGAGACTTCTGCTTGTGGATGAACTGGAGCAAAAGGAAATATGGAGCTGTTCTGTAATGAAAATGGAGGCAGTGTTGTAATTCATTATGTGGTTTAAGCAACATTCTGAACAAAATTCAGCAACATTCAAAACTGAGAAATATAAGTGCATGAATAAATATACCTGTGGTAAACATGTAAATTAAAGATATTTATTTTAAAGAAAATATTGATGGTTTAAGTCACTACTTGCCAAGACATCCATCCATCCATTATCTGTAGCTGCTTATCCTGTACAGGGTCGCAGGCAAGCTGGAGCCTATCCCAGCTGACTGTGGGCGAGAGACGGACAAGTCGCCAGGTCATTGCAGGGCTTGCCAAGACATCAATAGTTATATGATCACATCAGTATCATCATCTGTCTGTATTGTGTACTGTAATTGTGTCTTTGTATGTTTTTTGTGATTGTTGTGTTGACTACACAATATTGTGGTGTTGACATGACTATTCCTGCAGCAGTTTATTGGTATTGAAAACCAGGAAGCCTGGTGCCTTCCGCTGGCACGTCTTTTATGCGCTGCTGCCCCAGACAATGAGTGCTGACAAGCTGTGATTGAAATGGCAAACAATATTGCTTTGGATAAGCTCCACAGTAACAATATGGTCCTGGAATTAAGCTATCTTGTAACTATATCATCAAATCTGGACTGTTTCATGGACCCTGATGTTTGGCTTTTCATCTGCAGAGGACAAACCTTTGCAGTGCATATTTGCATGTGGTAGTACAACTGGAGCTGGCATTATATAAAACTCCAGCTTTGAGCTGACTGGATGTGACAGGTATTTTATGTGTGTATGTGTCTGTGTTATAGGGGGCGAGATGCGGTGAGTAGGATCCAGAAGCAGAACACAGACTGTAATCCAATAAATAAGATGATTTAATACAGGGAAGAAAGGGCGTGGCAAAAGGTAAACAAAACAGGACAAAAAACAAAAATAGCCCGGGCAAAATGAGAACAAACAACTTGACAAATATGGAATCAATTTTGTGCCAAAATGTTCATACAATACTTTTGAAATATCAAACAAAAACGATAAATCAAAATTCAAAAAAAAAAAAAGTCAATTTTTTTTTAGACTGGCAAACAAATTATTCGTGTAATCATGCAAAATATCAGTATATTACTCTTCAGAAACCTTTTATTTTTGTTCTGCGTCTTTCTCAGTTTTGACAATTTATTTTGGTTGCGATTCCAGCTTTCTAGTTTGCGCTCCCTGACTTTTTGCTTGCAGTTTTGGCACAAACTTCACGTGTGGGTGGGCTGTCCACGAATGCATTCCCATTGGGTAACTTGTGTTTGACTGACAGCTACACTCAGCGATTCCCCCGGAGGCTGTTGCGGCCATTTCCTACTTGGATTTTGGCGGACTGTTTGACGAGTGACCGATCCATTGACGGTAAACAAGCATCGAGTGGACTTCAGTGGCGACTATGATATTGAATTAATTCAACAAAGTGTAAGTACGGGACAAATGTGTTGTATGTGTTACAGTAGTACACAAGTCCACTCGATCCTTGTTTACCGTCAATGGATCGGTCACTCGTCAAACAGTCCGCCAAAATCCGAGTAGGAAATGGCCGCAACAGCCTCCGGGGGAATCGCTGAGCGTAGCTGTCAGTCAAACACAAGTTACCCAATGGGAATGCATTCGTGGACAGCCCACCCACACGTGAAGTTTGTGCCAAAACTGCAAGCAAAAAGTCAGGGAGCGCAAACTAGAAAGCTGGAATCACAACCAAAATAAGTTGTCAAACAAAACTGAGAAAGACGCAGAACAAAAATAAAAGGTTTCTGAAGAGTAATACTGATATTTTGCACGATTACACGAATAATTTGTTTGCCAGTCTAAAAAAAAAATTGACTTTTTTTTTTTTTTATTTTGATTTACCGTTTTTGTTTGATATTTCAAAAGTATTGTATGAACATTTTGGCACAAAATTGATTCCATGTTTGTCAAGTTGTTTGTTCTCATTTTGCCCGGGCTATTTTTGTTTTTTGTCCTGTTTGTTTACCTTTTCCCACGCCCTTTCCTAATAGACTGATATTTTGCACGATTACACGAATAATTTGTTTGCCAGTCTAAAAAAAATTGACTTTTTAATTTTTTTTATCATTTTTGTTTGATATTTCAAAAGTATTGTATGAACATTTTGGCACAAAATTGATTCCATAGGACAAAAACATGAGACAGGCAAAGTCAAAAACGCTAGAGCAAAAAAACCCTGAACAAGAAAAGACCCTTAGTGCAAAAAAAACATGAACCAGAAAAACGCTAGTGCAAAAACCATGAACAAGAGAAAATCGCTATATAAACCATGAGAAGTAAGAGAGGCACAGAAACGGCTAGACGAGCAAAATGAGACAGCCTGGCAAAGTATGAGTCTGAGAACGGCGTATTTATAAGCAGCGGTTAAAATCAGGACGTGAATGCAGGTGAGAAAGAATTCCTGTCCCGGATCCAGATCGGCGCTGGCGTGAGAGATCCGTAATCTCCGGAGTGGATGTCCGGGGCGGAGCATGACAGTCTGTGCATCCATCCAACTAGACTGCGTATCCTTCAGGGTTACAGGTGAGCCAATCCCAGTTAACTTTGGGTGAAAAGTGGAGTACATCCTTGGCAGATCACAGGACTAATACAGAGATGAACAACCATTCACACCTTTGGGGAATTTAGAGTCACCAGTTGACCTAATCCGGATATCTTTGGACTGGAGGAAGACCACACAGGCATGATGAGAACATGCAAACTCCACACAGAAACCGAGAACCCAGAACCTTCTCGCTGTTATCAACAGTGCTAACCACTGTGCCACAGTGTGGGTGCATATGTGTGATTATTTTCCTCCCCTTGCCACTTTTGCAGCAACTTGCCAGTCGAGAAATCAGCCATCAGGGAAGCTATTGAGCGAACTGAGGCTTATGAATTTGTGCTGTTCCTGACCTCAGGGTTCATCTGCCAAACAGTATACATTGTGTGCTGAGTGCAAACAGGGACTCTGGCATTACTAACTATGACAGCATAGTTATGCTGTCATAACTATGGGACGACAGGGAGAGCCAGACAGTAACACAGACATGAGGGAGCCCTGGGACATAAAGCAGCCAGCCACTCCATCAACAAACCTGAGTGAATGTGTGAAAGTGGGGCATTAGTAGATCATAGATAATTGTAGACCATTATGGCTGGAATACATGTATTATTATCAATACCTTATTACTTAAAAATAACAAAGCACAAACAAATACGTTTGAAAATACAGGAAGGTCAGATAATATAATTTAGCTGTAGGAGACCCATAACTTAGAGGAGTGTTTTGATCGGCCAACACCATCCTACACCAAAAATAATGGGTGGCACGGTGGTGTAGTGGTTAGCACGGTCGCCTCACAGCAAGAAGGTTCTGGGTTCAAACCCAGCGGCCGGCGAGGGCCTTTCTGTGTGGAGTTTACATGTTCTCCCCGTGTCTGTGTGGGTTTCCTCCGGGTGCTCCGGTTTCCCCCACAATCCAAAGACATGCAGTTAGGCTGTGGGGTGGCCTTAGGCTGAGGTACTCTTGAGCAAGGTACCTGACCGCTGACTGCTCCCCGGGTGCTCTGGTGTGGCTGCCCACTGCTCTGAGTGTGTGTGCGTGTGTTCACTGCTTCAGATGGGTTAAATGCAGAGGATGAATTTCACTGTGCTTGAAGTGTGTATGTGACAAATAAAGGTTTCTTCTTCTAAATAATGAAAAGACTTAATGAAAGAGATTTCCACAAACAAGTAATCAGCCGTTGCCTATAAATATCATCATTAAAATATTAACACCCTATGCAGAGCTAGCATTAAATAGCAAGAAGAATAAAAAAATCATGAAAGGTATCATTCAGTATGGATTGAACTTTGTTTATTTACCACCCTTTTGCGTCAGACCTTTGAAACACAAGTTTAAACCGCAAAGCCAATAAATGCATGGGAGAGGTGAAACAAATGGACTTTAAATGATGACCACATTTATTCCAAATACAGCAATACAAATCTATTGATCCATACTGACTCACGCAACTCAACAGCACTAATAATAATAGCTTCTGCGTTGTTCCTTGAAATACTCGGGATACCGCATTTCTACATCTTGACCAATAGATGGCGTATCATCCAAACGAGCGTCCGTAAGAATATGAAGTTATGTTCAGTGTTTCGAGGAATTATAGGCTACCAGAACTGTTTTCCACATGAATCATTGTTTCACAACTATATGAATAAATCCAGAAAAAATAGCCTCCAGGCTCATGTAGTATGCAGTATAGATCATTAATAACATATCTGTATCTTTTATATGGGATGGACAGGCTACCATATAACAGGGATAAAACTTTGATACATATTGAGACCATACTGTTAGTATATAAAAAAAGAAAAAAAAAGAGGATAGGCTCTGAAAATGTAATAACATTCTGGGAGAGATGATGAGAAGCTCCACAGCTCATTAGATTAGGCCTACTGAATACTTTCCAAGCCAGGGCACGAAAATCTATGGTCTTCAGTCTCGTTTTATCTCAGACAGATAAAATGTTCTGAAATGTAGTTTTGAAATATTTGGGAAAGCTACAACCGCACTTCACAAATGCTATATGAACTGGCCGGGGCACATCATGACTTCATATGAATCTGTGAATAAAGCATGTAGCTAGAATATTTAGGCTTTATAGCTATAGCGTACTGCTGTTGCAATATATTTTGAACAACAACAACAACAACAACAATAAACAAAATACAAAAAGCCCTGTGCGTTCTCACGAGTTTGATACAGATACACCTGTCGTTTCGATCGGATGACTTGCGTGATTCATTCTAATGTCCGTGGGGGGGGGGGGGGGGGGGTGCACGAGCCCTTGGGCTGAAGCCCGAGGGGAGTTTTTTGTTCTTCACCCACGCGCTGCTGCTCTGCACAAAGCCGCTCACTTCAGCTCCTGATTCCCCAGGGGACATGGAGAATGGAGAAGGGCTGTTCGGCGGCACACGATACTTCTTTGTTCATTTGCTCAAATAAGAGCATAGGTCTGTCCCTCTGTAAAACCGGGCTGGACACCAGAGGTCAGAGGATCTGCTGGAAGATTCTCCAATAGTATTAAATGTCCGTTTTATTCGAGTTCAAGGAATCTATATTTTAAGACCATACTACTGGTAACGAGAGGCAGGTTTTTTTTTGTGACATTGTGCGTCATTATCTTTATTTCTTTCAATCAAATGATATTTGAAACCAATGTTTAACCATGTAATCATAATGCAGGACACCTGTTAAAATCTGAATTCAGAATGACATTTCTTATATTATAGGTCTACCTATAAGCTTTATCCTGGTCGGCGTTTGGTCGGCGTTGCGGTCCACACTGCAATAGCCAACACTCTTTGGGATGTCCGTCCACCGCAGCAACCTACAAGAAAACAAATGGCACTGCAGATAGCTCCACTTGCCAGTTATTATACCATAATGATTAACTTATGAACATCTGCAGCTTTTGCTCCTGACTTTTCTAAATCAAAATAACAATTGAAAAGTCTGATCGCCAATCATAGCTTATATATTTAATTGCGACTACTATTCATTTTAATGCAATCAACTACAACATCCAATCTGCAAACGAAAAGGATGCGAAATTCATAAATGGACTGGCAAATGGATATGAAAATGCTTGCGGGCGATATACTAGTCCAAGTTTTGGGGTGGGTTTCCCAAAAGCCTCTTAACGCTAAGAGCATCTTAACTAGGAGAGAGAGTGTTCATTGTGATGCTCGCCCTACCATTTAACGATGCTCTTTGTGCTACGATGCTTTGGGGAAACCCACCCCTGATCAGCCTATAATACCTGAGAGAAGAATCTCATCAACACTGAGTTTTGGTACCAGGCAGGGATGAGATTCTGTTATATACTTTATGAAAACTGGATATATATATATATATATATATATATATATATATATATATATATATATATATATATATATATATATATATATATAGGTTGAACATCCTAATCACATGTGACGATTGGAGAGTGCAGCAGTCTCTCTCTCAGTCTGTGTGTGTGTGTGTGTGTGTGTGTGTGTCCCCGCATTCCGCGGCAGTGTGTGTAATCGGGTGCCCAGCTGACTCCGTGGCGCGCTGGCAGATGGCTGGTGTGTTAGCCGGCTGGCGGTGTGTATGAGCTGGGAGGGGGTCAGACTCATTGTTTAGACGTACTAGCCCCAAGCACAGACAATGACCCCAGCCAAGAGCGAGAAAAGATGGAAAAGCCTCTTCTTTTCACAGAAAAAAGGGGAAAAAACGGAAATAATAAAAAGTTTGAATAAAGCTTACTGTTTTGGCTGATCACAGGGCAGATTTTACAGCTTGTATGCTTGTGTTTAGTTATTAAACTACATTTTACAGCTTGTACGTCACAACTATTAGAGATGCTAACAGTAAACGAAAATAAAATAAACGAAACATTTAAATAGCTAGTGTTTTCACGTTTTATGCTCCCCTCGATCGAAGGAGGTTTTCAGCAGGATGCTTGATAACTCTCTGTAGTGAACAGTTTATATTTTCAGATATATTCATCTGATTTGTCTTTCCATTATAAATTCGACCTGGTCATCTGCAGTGTCTTAGTAAAAGCTTGTTGATCATTAAACTTGTCATTTCAGTTAAACTGATATATGTGACCATCTTATCATGCAAGTATTTAGCGCTACAGTAGATGATATTGTATTATAAATACAGTATCATAGATCCAAAAGAGACTAATTGCAATGGGGACGAATTTTGATCACTTCTTTGGCAGTGTATTTTAAAGAATTAGAGAACTTTGTCCATCCATATATGGTTAAGCTCCTCCCCCCGCCTTGCCTTGGCTGTACTGCTCTTTCATAATGTTCAGCTTAGACTTGCAGCATCATTACGCGCTCGTTGTCCCAAGTGGTTTGCAACTCCACGCATCCTCACCTCTTAATGCGGGACTATCGGACCAGCTCCTAAAGGCTCTCCGAGGGCTGGTTGTGGATAAATGCTTGGTTTCCACCTGATGTTTAAAGTAGTGTAGTTTAGTTAGGAAGTTCGCGCTTATCTATGACTTTCAGACCAGGTGATCTCTGGAGCGCGTATTCCTAACTTTCATTAAAACGATGCCCAAGCTGGATAAACATAGGCCAATGTCAAAAACTGTAAAATCACAGAAAAGCTAATTAAGAAGAGATTATCTACTTCAAAAGACACTCAGACCTGATTGAGATATTCCAGCCAGTGTTCCGGAGTCGGTATGAGCATCTTCTGACTCTGGACTGTTTCTTGTCTTCCTCTTGTGCTCAGTGTGCACAGGTACTCCCATCTTGTTCTTTCATTTATTAATTTTATTTATTTATTTTTTATTTTCTTTTTGTAAATGTTCGGAATCCAGGAACATCTTGCTACTGTTGTGAAAGAACAAACTTTTGCGGAAGAAATGGATTCAGTCCGTCCTTGGGTGCGTAATGTCGGAGTCGTGGATGCAAATGTAGCAGCTCAGAGGTAGTACACTTCAGTTTCAACACTATGCATGCCAAAGATAGTTATTTATTAATTGATCATACGGAAATGTTTCACAAGAAATCTATTCAAAATAGCTGAAAACCCTAAAATAGTTACCTCATAATGTCATAATGGAAAATGTTTACATGCAAGCTGGATGCATTTGCGCCCAAATTTACACGGGCCTATCAACCAAACATCATATCTAATCTCACTTGCCACAAATGACCCATCAACAGGTGTGTAAGTTTGAACAGTGGTTTGAACGTATAAATGACGCAGACTCGCGTCTCCAGGACTTACACTAGAGGTGGAAAATTCATGAGCCCCGTGAAAGAACCACGACAAAGACACTTGCATAGAATAAACTTGTGCTATTTTACAGCCATTCACTGACAACCAGCTGAACTGCATTATTGCACAGTTAAAGTGTTTGTGGTCGATTCTTTTGATTTTCTTGAGTTTTAAATTTATAATGTAGCACTGTCAATTAGGAGAGTGGAGAGATTATCTACTTCAAAACTTTAAGACGAAGTGAAATATTTGACAACAACAACAACAACAACAATAATAATAATAATAATAATAATAATAATAATAATAATAATAATAATAATAATAATATACTTGATGCACAATTGATAAAACTGGATAAATTTTTGCAATAAATAAATTTAAATTGGATGATTTTTTTTTAAAATTGTTGCCTATTGCCTATGACCCGTTTTGTTTTTCTACTGGAAAAAGGTTTTGTAAAATTGCGCGCGCTTTAATGTTTTGCTGCAAATGATTACAAAATAAAGCGCGACGAACTTGACTGACTTCATAAGGAAATAACCTTCTGTTGGTGTTTGCAGGCAGATATGTGATTCGCTCTGAGATTTTATGAACTGTTTGAACGAAACTTTTGTTTGTTCCATAAAGGATTTTTTTTTTTACACGGACAAAAAAAAAAAAAAAAGAACAACCGAAACCTGCCTACTGCAGTTTCTTTCTTTCTTTCTTTCTTTCTTTCTTTCTTTCTTTCTTTCTTTCTTTCTTTCTTTCTTATTGTCAACCAAATTAAATATATATTACTTTCTATAGCAAATAACACCATTTTAAAGTAAATTTGTATGGAAATCTGAGCTCATATTATGGCTTCAATGTAGTAGATCCTCCATTCTGTCCTGGACCAGTGATGCAGATGGATATCAGTCAACTTCTCCACGTTTATTTTTTATGATCTTATTTTTTAAGGTGTTATGAGCAATTCATAAAATCTATTCAAAAAGTCTCATAGCATTTTCCAAAAGTGCCTGAGTAAAAGTGATCGCTTGTTTTGGATCATTTGATGTTATGAATTAAAAAGGATAATACATACAAATGGATACCATTTTAACGAAAAAACTATATAAAAAGAGCGGTGAAGGCTTAGTTGCTTTTATTATTACAGTTCCTTCAGGATTTAACATTTTCCATAATGGTAAATTATGTCACATTAACGAGCTATTCAGAGTAATTTAATTCAAAGGGGTTGTCATGTATTACTATACAGTACACAGCAAAATTCTCAGAGTTAATTTCCCAGTGTTAAGCAAAAGTATTAAAATTTGAAGTGACACTGTAAAAAGTTGATTTAACTGTGAAGGAGTCAGTTGTGTATTTAGGAAGTGTTAAACTAACACTGCAGAGATTGGGACAAAATAAACACCAGCATTGTGTTAAAACTGACTCTCTCAGAGTTGATTTAACATTATAAAATTGGCTGTGTACGTAATGAAAAGTAATAAATGTACACCAGAATTAGACTGTCATAATAAATAACATCGGATTTATCCAGTTACAGGTTTGTAATTCAAATGTTAAATTCATGACAAATTATTGTATCTACAGCGGAGTAACCCTGTCTCGTGCCCACTTTGAGAAACAACCACCCTCCAACCTGCGAAAGTCCAACTTCTTCCATTTTGTGTTGGCCCTCTACGACCGGCATGGACAACCAGTGGAAATCGAGAGGACAGCCTTCATTGACTTTGTTGAGCTTGATAAGGTACATTGCGTTGAATTCATAGATCTGAATGCATATGCTTTATTTTATATTTAGAATGAAAGACGAAATGTAAGGCTCTCCTTCTGCAGATAATTCACGAATATAGCTTATTGCTGTCCTTAAATCTACACATCTTTCAGACCTTTTGCTCTGTTTTGAACCTTACATGGATGTGATATTAGTGGGACAACGGTTGTATGGACTATGCAGCATACAAAGTTAAATAAAACACAACAAGGCGTCAGTGAGTGAGTGAATGAGAGAGACAGAGAGAGAGAGAGAGAGAGAGTGTATATAGTGTGTGTGCGTGTGCGTGCGTGCGTGTGTATATAGCACCAGTCAAAGGCCTGGGCACACCTACCCATTCACAGGTTTTGTGGTATTTTGACTATTTTGTACATTGTAGAACGATACTGAAGACATCAAAATTATGAAATAGCACATGGAACATATGGAATTATGCAGTAAACAAAAAAGTGTTCGAAGACAAAACATGTTTGATATTTTAGATTCTTCAAAGTAGTCACTGTTTACCTTGATGACGCTTTGCACACTATTGGCCTCATCTTAACCAGCTTCATGAGGTAGTCACCTGGAATGCTTTTCAGTTAACAGGTGTGCCTTGTCAAAAGTTAATTAGTGGAATTTCTTGCCTTATTAATGCATTTGAACTCAAACAGTAAATAGTAAATAATAAAAATACAGTAAATAGCCTGATTCCACAACTGTAGTAACCCATATTATGTCAAGAACCACTCAACTAAGTAAAGAGAAATGACAGTCCATTGTTACTTTAAAACATGAAGTGTCATTTAATTCATAAAAATAACCATTGAATTAGAATGTGTGTTCAAAGTTTTGACTGGTACTAAAATATATATATGGGCAGCACAGTGGTGTAGTGGTTAGCACTGTTGCCTCACACCAAGAAGGTACTGGGTTCGAGCCCAGTGGCTGACTGGGGCCTTTCTGTGTGGAGTTTGCATGTTCTCCCTGTGTCTGTGTGGGTTTCCTCTGGGTGCTCTGGTTTCCCCATAGTCCAAAGACATGAGGTTAGGTTAATATGGGGCAGCCATGCCCTGAACGTTGGGCTGAAGTGCCCTTGAGCAAGGTACCTAACCCCAACTACTCCCTGGGTGCTGTAGCATAGCTGCCCACTGCTGTGGGTATGTGTGTGTGCTCATTGCTCACTTGTGTGTGCATATGTGTGTTTACTGCTTCAGATGGGTTAAATGCAGAGGAGACATTTCACTGAGCGTATGTGTGATAAATAAAGGATTCTTGTTTTCACACACACACACACACACACACACACACACACACACACACACACACACACACACACACACATATCTATCTATCTATCTATCTATCTATCTATCTATCTATCTATCTATCTATCTCAAACTATTCATGGGTAATAAGTCAGGATATAATGACAATATAATAATTATACTGAACTGCTATTTTAGACACAGTGCACCCAATAAACTGACCAGTTAGTGTAGGTGAAAAGCTTCTCTGTCCTTCTCTCTTCTCTTTCCCTCCATTTTCCCACCCATCCTTGGGGTATTGAGTCTTGATGCATTCTCTGGAGGCCAGTTAATAAGGGAGAAGTTGGAAAGCAGAAGCTGGAAAGGGAGTCGATTTATAGGCCTCAAGCCAGACTGGAGTTTCTCTTTCAAGGGCATCTCTCTCTCTCTCTCTCTCTCTCTCTCTCTCTCTCTGTCTCTCTCTCTGTCTCTCTTGCAAACATGTATGTATCTCTACTAAACAGCAGTGTATTTGATCTGTTTAAGATTACGATATTGTATATATGTATATGTGTATGAGACTAAATGATTGTGGGTTGAAAAGTACTTAGAAAGATTGTGAACCTATTTCAAAATTTCTGAATGTGTTTAAACATATTTTTGTTTCTTTGAAACTTGCTCTCTTAGTTTTTATTGATGATCTGAATTTAGCACAAAACACATGGTAAATGTGCATATTTTGTGCACTTTCTGAATTAAAGTGTTAGATTAGTTCTTGTAATACCAACAACTGTCCTGTTATTCTCAATGAATGTGAATAAAAACATTAAAAAAAACATGCATTAATTAATGTAAATGGCAAACAGCTCATTCATTGTGGTATGTTATATATGCAGTGTGTTCCTGATAGTACACTGTGATATCTTGACATGGTTCATGCACACTGGACATTTTGCTGTCAGTGCTGTAGTTATTTCACAAGGTTTGTGTTTTCTTTTGTCTGTTTGTCCTGTTCTTCTAAGGAGCAGTCAGGGGAAAAAACTAATAATGGCACACACTACAAACTCCAACTCCTTTACAGTAATGGTATGATTCTGTCTCTTTCTCTTACCTTGTCTTCTGTTTTTTTTAAACATCTAGTTGATTTTAAAGCCATCATCCAAGTAGCACAGCCCTCCACACCCGTATAATGTGACTCTCACTGTTGTAATCTAGGGGGAAAGCACAATACATAAAATATAATTCATGATGATGATGGTTTCCTCAAAGGTACCAGTTTCTCATCAGTGTTAACTCACTTTTTAAATCTGGGGTAAAAATAAAGCTTTAACAAAGCCTAAAAATTTGACAACTGAGCAAATGAAATCATGCAAGTGGTCTTTCAATGTTATGTTCAGTGCAAGTTAGTATTTTTGGACCCTTTATCGATACATTTGGGTAATTTGTTTTTCATACATAAACACTCCTCACCAATTTAAAACTTGTAAACTTGTCTCTTAACAGGTGTACGAACCGAACAAGACCTTTATGCTCGTCTTATTGACTCTGTCACCAAACAGGTAAGTGTCTTCTTTGGACAACTACAAGCCTGTCATATAGCTTGTTGCTTTTCCCACATAACCTCTAAATAATGTTGGCTTATTTATTTATTTATTTATTTATTTATTTATTTTTGTTTAAATTCAGCCGATATCATATGAGGGGCAAAATAAGAATCCTGAAATGTGCCGTGTTCTGCTTACTCACGAAGTCATGTGCAGGTAAAAAGACATTTTTCATGTTTATACACAAAGAGGTGTCCATGTTAGCAAGCAAGCAATCTTTCTCAAGATACTACAATTCCACTTTTTAAACTGTTATTCTATGTATATGTGACCTTTCAAAAATAACTTGTGTGGGGAATGAAGACAGGCATGATATGCACCACGGAAAAAGCAGGCTGGACCAGAGACAGTGGAAAACTTTTTGTAAGACCCAGACTTAGTAAACTGAAACTAAACAGCAGGGAAAATTGTGAAGTCTGCATCAGCAGAGACTTGGACACTGAGTGACAGATAGATAGCAAGCACACGGCCATCCCCACAGACAGCTTGTTTTGAGGGGAGGTACAAGGAGGCGTGTGGGTCTGTGACCTCAGGCTCAGGGACATGATGGTGGAAGGAGAACGAGAGTGGAAATCAGCTTCTGCCCCCATTGTGTGGCCAGCAGATGCCTGAGTGGGGTTCACAGCTGGCTAATAACAGAGGGGGAGAGGGGGATGAGGGCAAACGACACAGCTGGGGAGTGGCTCTATCTGACAGAGGGGGAGCTTAGGTAGTGGAAAGAGGGGTTCAGGGGGTAAAAGAGGATAGCAGAGGGGCAGATGGCCAGGGGTGGGGGGCACTTTTGTTATGCAGGATGGGTGGTGTGTGGGTGTGTGTGGGGTGGGGGGTGGTGTATGTTTTGTCTGTTGTCTATATGTATGTCTGGCTTTTTAGACATTATTTTCTAGTGTCACTTTTCTTTTAATGTGCTGTTTTCTATAGTCTGTACAAAGCCCACTGTATATTGTACAGTTATTTTATAGTGTCAGGAACATTTAGAGAAATAACACAAAGTGAAAGTCTGTCTTTTCTTCAGTTTCTTTTGTCTATTCATATGTCTTTCATTCTTTTATTGTCTGTGTTTATGGCTAACACACTATTTATTCAACTAACCATCTTTAATTCTTTCATGTTTGGTAATAAGAGGTTATTGGTATGCATTATTGTAACCTAATATGATTTAATACAATTTAAAGTAAAAATAAATTGTTCAGTATATTATATATAAAGCCTTGATATATAAAATCAGTGCCCTCCACAATTAATGGCACCCCTTGTAAAGATTATTAAAAAGGGTTAGAAAAAAGTCCACCTTTTGGTGAAGTTGCTTCATCTCACACTGAAAAAAATGAGAAAAATCCAACCTTTAATTGAAATAAATTTATTCAGAGAAAAAACATTCCCTCATCAAGAAATAATTATTTTCAATAAAAACACATGTGCCACTATTATCGGCACCCCTGGAAATTATAGTGAATACAATGAGTTAGGGTTGCTGGTAGGTGTGGTGAATTAGGACCCCAAAGCAGAACACGCACACAGACAGTAATCCAAGAAGCATAGTAGGTTTAATCCAGAAAGTGGCGTGGCAAAAATGTAAACAAACTTGATTAAGAAAACAATAACGGAAATAGTCCCGGTATAAAAAAACGTGAAATTTGACTTAAAAAAAAAAACAAGGCAGGCAAAGACATGACAAACTCTCGAGGCAAAAAACGGCAAGAGTCTACAAACGAGACGTTCTGGCACTGCCTAAGGCTGAGAACGGCGTTTAAAAAGGCAGCAGTGGTAATCAGGAAGTGAATGCAGGGCTGAACGGGGAAGCAGGCAGGATGGAATTCCCGTCCCGGATCAAGATCGGAGCTGACGTGGAAGATCCGCAAACTCAGGAGCGGATGTCCGGGTCGGAGCGTAATAGTACCCCCCCCCCAAAGAGCGCCTCCAGGCGCTTTAGGAAGAGCGTCAGGGTGTTGCTGGTGGAAGTCAGTGATGAGGGTTGGGTCTAAGATGAACCTGGCGGGGACCCGACTTCTCTCCTCGGGACCGTGACCTTCCCAGTCCACCAGGTACTGAAGTCCTCTGCCTCGCTGCTGCACCTTCAGCAGCTTTTTGACGGCGTAGGCCTCGCCGCCATCTATGAGCCTAGGAGGAGGAGGGGGTTTGGAGGGTGGGGACAAAGAACTGGAGACAAGAGGTTTCAACTGTGATACGTGGAACGTGGGGTGAATGCGTTGCCTGGTGAATGGTAATGCCAGTTTGATGGAACATGGATTGATTACCTTACTGATGAGGAAGGGTCCTATGTATCTGGGAGCCAGCTTGCAGGAGACGGTTCTGAGAAGCAGATGGCACGTGGAGAGCATGACTCGCTGCTCCACTCGGTAGGTGGGCGCCTTAGAGCAGTGTTTGTCAGCCTGCCTCTTGGATGCTAGGGTGGAGTGTAGGAGTCTTCTTTGGGCCAACGCCCATGTCCTCCTGCAGTGGCATATGAAGGTCTGGGCTGAGGGTACGGCGACTTCCTCCTCTTGGTTGGGGAAGAGTGGTGGTTGGTAACCTAGGGAGCACTGGAAGGGCAAGAGACCTGTGGCAGATGAAGGCAGAGTGTTGTGAGCATATTCAACCCAAGGTAGGTACTTACTCCAAGAACCGGCATCCCTGGACGCCATGCACCTGAGTGCCACTTCCAAGTCTTGATTTGCCTGTTCCGCCTGGCCATTGGTTTGAGGGTGGTATCCTGATGAAAGACTACAGGTGGCCCCAATGAGTTTGCAGAAAGCCCTCCAGAACTGTGCAGTGAATTGAGGACCCCGGTTGGAGACGATGTCAGAGGGGAGTCTGTGTATGTGGAAGATGTGGAGGATGAGTAGTTTGGCAGTTTCTTTAGCTGTGGGAAGCTTGGGCAGAGGGATGAAGTGGACTGACTTAGAGAAACAGTCAATGACTGTGAGAATGCATGTGTTGCCACCCAAGTTGGGGAGTCCTGTGACGAAGTCCAGGGCGATGTGTGACCATGGTCGACGAGGAGTCGGGAGGGGTCTCAGCAAGCCGGCAGGGGGTCGATTGGCTGTCTTGTTCCAGGCTCACGTGTTGCAAGCTGCCATGAACTCCTGGACATCTTCCTTGATTGATAGCCACCAGAAGTGTTGTTGAATGAGTGCCAGGGTTCGGGCAGCTCCCGGGTGACAAGCCAATTTGGAGCAATGACCCCACTGCAGCACCTGGGTTCGCACAGAACAGGGAACAAACAGATGGTTATGTGGTATATTGCTAGAGTTACCAGCCCTGGGGTCTTGCTCCAGGGCCTTCTGCACTAATGTCTCTACCTCAAGCAGGGCAGTCCCCACCAGGCAACGTGGAGGGAGGATGGTTTCGGGCATTCTAGACTCCTCCTGGCGGGAAGAGAATATCCTGGACAGGGTGTCAGGTTTGCCGTTCTTGGAGCCTGGGTGGTAGGAGAGTGTGAACCGGAATTGGGAGAAGAGAGACCATCGGGCTTGACGTGAGTTGAGACGTTTGGCGGACTTGAGGTATTCTAGATTTTTGTGGTTGGTCCAGACAATGAAGGGGAGATCCGACCCCTTGAGCCAGTGTCTCCATTCCTCCAAGGCCAGCTTGACGACCAACAGCTCTTTGTCACCGATGTCATAGTTCTGCCCAGCAGGGGACAGCCGGTGAGAGAAGAAGGAATAGGGGTGGACCTTGTTATCATTTGCCCTCTGGGAGAGAACTGCTCTGACCCCGGACTCAAAAGCATCGACCTCCACAATGAACTGCTTGGTCGGGTCGGGTATGGTGAGGATGGGTGCTGTGGTGAATTTGTGTTTGAGCATGGAGAAGGCTTTCTCTGCTTCCTCCCCCCACTTGAATGGGCTCTTGATTGAGGTCAACGCCGTGAGAGGTCTGGCCACCGTGCTGAAGTCACAGATGAAGCACTTCTAGAAATTAGCAAACCCCCAGGAAATGCTGGAGCTCCCGCAGTGAGGATGGGGTGGGCCAGTCAGCGACTGCCTCAAGCTTGATGGGGTCCATCTGGATCCTTGCTGGGGATATGATGAACCCCAGAAATGAGACAGAGCTCTGGTGGAACTCATTTTTTTCCGCCTTGACAAACAGCTTATTCTCTAATACCCCTTTTCCACCAAATCAGTTCCAGGGCTGGTTCAGGGCCAGTGCTGGTGCTGGTTCACAACTCGTTCAACTTGCGAGCCAGCTGAGAACCAGTTTGCTTTTTCATAGCTCGGGTCGTTAAGGGGAGCCATGCCATTATGTCACTGTATACGTCAGTTACGTCGCTGCATTTGCATAAACCTTGGTGCAAACATCGAAGCAGCAACAACACAGAAAAGAAGAAGAAGCAGCAGCAGCAACAATAATGGATGACTGCTGCTTTACTGCATCCACGATATCTTGTCGCTTATTTAAAAATGGCGACCTTTCGTGGTCTTGCTATTGTTGTTGGTTTTAACAACTCCCCCCCCCACTGACATAAGCGATTCTTTCTTCTGGCCCAGCAAAGAGCTGGTGCTAGCCTGGAACCATTTTTTCTGGTCCCAGAGCCAGTTCTTTGTCAGTGGAAACAGAAAACCCAGTTCCAAACTAAGCACTGGCCCCGAACCAGCCCTGGAACTGATTTGGTGGAAAAGGGGCATAACAGGCGCTGGAGGACCTGCCAGACATGACTCTGATGTTCCTCCAGGGAGCGAGAGAAGATCAGGATGTCATCCAGATACACAAAAACGAAGATGTTGAGATAGTCCCTTAAGACGTCATTCACGAGTGCCTGGAAGACTGCGGGAGCATTGGTCAGGCTGAAGGGGACTACGAGGTACTCGTAGTGACCCGTGGTGGTGTTAAAGGCCATCTTCCACTTGTCTCCCTCCCTGATCCTGATGAGATGGTAGGCATTACATAGATCCAAATTGGTAAATACCTTGGCTCCCTGAAGTAGTTCAAAGGCCGTGGTCATGAGCGGTAGTGGGTAGCGGTTCTTGACCGTGATGGCGTTGAGACCTCGATAATCAATGCAGGGGTGGAGTGACTTGTCTTTTTTCTCCATGAAGAAGAATCCCGCCCCTGCTGGGGAGGAGGAAGGGCAGATGATCCCAGTTGCCAAGGACTCAGAAATGTACTTCTCCATGGCTTGCCTTTCGATGGGAGAGAGAGAGTAGAGTCGTCCTTTGGGTGGCGCCGTCCCAGGCAGGAGGTCGATTCCACAGTCATAGGGTCTGTGAGGAGGGAGAGACACTGCTCAGGTCTTACTGAAGACAAGCTTTAGATCCAGGTATTCCGGAGGCACGTGAGAGAGGTCGGGAAACTCACTGGCTGAAGGCTGCAGTGGCTTGGTGGGAGGCAGAGCAGAGTGCAGGCAGGAAGCTAGGCAGGACTGGCTCCAGCCTAAGATGGTGTTGTCGGCCCAGTTTAGGTGGGGGTTGTGTTACATTAACCAAGGTAATCCTAGAACGATGGGTACGTGGGGGTCGTTCATGATGTGAAGTCGGATGGTTTCAGAATGATGACCGGAAATCCTCAGGGTGAACTGGGCGGTGAGATGGGTGATGGTGGTCAAGCTGGTGCCATTGAGTGTCAGGACAGTGAGAGGAATGTCGAGAGTGAGTAGTGGGATTCCCAGATGCTTGGCGGTGGCGGAGCAGATCAGGTTCCTGTCCGCCCCTGAGTTAACGAGGGCCTGGAGGTGGTGATGCTGGTTGTCAAGGATGATGATAGGGAGTAACGGTCGATCAGTAGGGGGGCTGGTTTCGAGTGTTGCCCACCAGGGCCCCTCGATTCACTGGTGGGCTTATCCTTTTAACTGGCAGGCTCGGCAGATGTGTCCCAGCTGACCGCAGTAGAAGCAGGCCCCTGTGCTGCGCCGGTGCTGTCGTTCTTCAACTGACACCCGAATCCAGTCTACCTGCATGGGTTCAACAGAAGAGGCGGGAGATGGAGAGGAGGTGAAGCTCGGGAGAGTCTTCTCTCTCCTCCGTTGCTGGATATGGGCGTTGATACGGTTGGTGGGGTCCATGAGACTGGAGAGGTCTGACGGCAGTTCCCGCGATACCAGTTCGTCCTTAATGGCGTCGGACAAGCCGTGCAGGAATGCGTCGACCTGGGTGCTCTAGTTCCAACCGTACGATGCCGCCAACATCTGGAACTCGATGGCGTAGTCTGAGGTAGACCGGGACCCCTGCTGCAGCTCCATGAGTTCTCTAGCTGCCTCCTGGCCGGACAGAGAGCAGTCGAAAGTTCGCCTCATCTCCTCGGAGAAATCTTTGAAGTTGGAGCAGAAATGTGCATCGGCGTCCCAGACCACTGTTCCCCACTCCCTGGCCTTGCCAGTGAGGAGCGTGATGGTATACGCTACCCGGGAGCATTCTGTGGTGAAGGCCAGAGGTTGCAGCTCTAGGATTAATGAGCATTGAGATAAGAATGATCTGCAAGTACCAGTTTCTCCATCATGGGGTTGAGGTGCTGGGAGTCTCGGCTCGCAGAGAAAGGCGGTGGCAGGAGCTGGAGTCAGAGACGGCTGGGCAGGGGTAGGCACGGCTTGATAATGCTGCATCTGCGTGGTGAGGAGGTTGAGTGAGTCGGACAGGGTGGCGAGGGTCTGATTGACTTGTCGTAGGTCTTGTTGATGGGTCCTGAGGAGGGTCCCTTGTTGTTGGACGGCCGTTCTCATATGGGTGAATTCTGCTGGATCCATGTTGGCCAGAACGTACTGTTCGGGCTCCTGGAGGTGTGGTGAATTAGGACCCCAAAGCAGAACATGCACACAGACAGTAATCCAAGAAGCTTAGTAGGTTTAATCCAGAAAGAGGCATGGGGAAAATGTAAACAAACTTGATTAAGAAAACTATAATGGAAATAGTCCCGGTATAAAAAAACATGAAACTTGACTTGAAGAAAACAAGGCAGGCAAAGACATGAAAAAACACTTGGAGACAAAAACATGAAAGATGCTCGAGACAAAAAACGGCTAGAGTCTATATACGAGACGTTCTGGCACTGTCTGTGGCTGAGAACGGTATTTAAAAAGGCAGCGGTGGTAATCAGGAAGTGAATGCAGGTGAGCGCTCGCTGAACGGGGAAGCAGGCAGGATGGAATTCCCATCCCGGATCCAGATCGGAGCTGACGTGGAAGATCCGCAAACTCAGGAGTGGATGTCTGGGTTGGAGCGTGACAACAATGTACCTGAAGCATGTTTCCCATTTAAATTATACGTTTGAGTTGATTGGAGTGTGGAGGAACTTTCAAGCTGTTACCCAGGACTTCCTGATCAACTGCGGTACAAATATGAGGTGACACAGAGGCCAAATTCCCTTAGTCATTCATCAACATGGGAAAGTTAAGAGAACACACAAACCAAATGAGGAAGAAGTGTGGTAACCTTCATAAGTCAGGGAATGGTTATAAAAAACTGGCTACTCATCTGAAAATGTGTGTCTGTTTTTCTTCTATACATAGTCGCTGCTGTGAGAAAAAAAGCTGTGGAAATCGTAATGAGACCCCATCAGACCCGGTCATCATTGACAGGTAAGAACTATAAAACTGCACTTGTCATCACACTGTAGTAGTACACAAGAGGTTCATAAGAGTTCTTGACCCAGTAAGAGTTTCTGGTCCATTAAAACCAGTCATGATTGGCACTCAGTTGTGCTGCATACTAACAGTGAGGAAACACTCCTGAAGGAAATAGAACAAACCAACTTTGTCACTGTTTTTGTCTTTCTTTGCACTTGAACTTTTATTGGTTTACACAGTTCTCTTTCTCAAACACACATACACTCACTTGAAGAAAGATTTAAAGCAAATTTTATCTCATATTTAGTACTCATGCTTGTGAAATATAATG